>NC_142481.1:37971250-38287500 GCF_049115385.1 Moschus berezovskii | reverse complement strand
GAAGTCAACGTTCTCTCCTCCTGGGCACAGGGCTGGCAACAGCATTCCTCATAGACAAGCTTTCTCCCTCACATGGTTCAAAGTTGTAAGAAGACTACCACTCAGGACAATGCAACAGGTTTTAAGAAGCCACCCCAAACCCCAGTTTTATTCCTGACTATCTGGTTATAAAATCCTAATTATCTACTAAGGCAGGAGAGCTGCATTTTGTGATTTAAGCAGTGTTTGCTTCCATCTTTGGTTTTCCTGTTCTTTGGGTTTGAAACACAGTCTACACTAGATGTTTTTCCAGGGCAGCTTCCTCCACTGGGCAGACCAGACCCTGCTTTGCTACTGGTGGTTTCTACAGAACCCATATCTCAGCTCTAGGGCTCTCCACTAATAGGTATGGTGAAAGATGAAATGATCACCAGTGATCTTCAACCACTCTTGTGACATAAAGAGCAGAAATCTCAGTCTGAAGAGTCTCAACCTCCTCGACACAATCTAGCTGTTACAATGGATGGGGAGGGAGTTGGAAGCACAAGCTCCAGTATAGGAAAAGCAAGATCTTGTTCTCTGACAGGTGGATTAGCTTTCCAAGTAATGCAGGCTTTTAATCCATGCAACCCTTTTTCAACTTCTCCCAACATCAACACAGGCCATGAGGCATAGTAATAGCCTCTGAAAAGTCAAACCACATGAAGATCGTGACTTTGGCTCCTCTGTCTGCCTCCTGAGATGATCCGAGGTTGCCCTTGGTATGGGCTGTAATAACAACAGCACAATCGCAGGAACAATGAAGCACAGGCAAAAGGTGTCTATAGTTTTACCTCAGTCTTGTTTGTTAGGATGGAGCTGATGTGCCTGTACTGACAGTCAGGAACAATTAGCACAGAGTAGCTCTGGGCTTCCCTGGTGGCTCAGAGTTTAAAGCGTCTGCCTCCAATGCGGGAGACCCAGGTTCAATCCCTGGGTTGGGAAGATCCCCTGGAGAAGGAAATGGTAACCCACTCCAGTATTCTTGCCTGGAGAATCCCATGGAAGGAGAAGCCTGGTAGGCTACAGTCCACGGGGTCGCAAAGAGTCGGACACGACTGAGCGACGGAACGAACGAACGAACGAGCTCTGAAAAGGAAAAAGAATTCACAAGGCATCAGTTATGGGTGAAGGGAAGTCGCCATCTGCTAGCGGGCACCAGTGTGTCAGTGCTTTGGGAGGGAAAAGGAGTGGGCTGGAAGAGATCCAGGGGCCTCTCTGCCCACGATAAAACAGAGTAGCTTCTCTGCCTGCCAGTATCACGGTGTCAACACATTCTGTGTGTGTCTCTGTCTCACACCCAAGGAAGTAGAAACAACTGACGTACGAACCCAGGGGAAGAAAGAACTCCATGGGCTCACTCCTCTGAAGCAGGGGAGCCTCCAGATTGCTGCTATTAAAAGCTGATGGTCACCTCTGTCCTCAGTGCCTCCATACCTTGTCTCCCCTTGTCCTTCCTTCCTTCCCAAAGGGAGAGCCCCTACCCCGCTTTAGGAGAGGGATGGAGCAGCACCTCAAGGTCTTGGCTGCTCTGAATGGGAAGAGCAAAGCAGGAAGGGCAACAGACCAAAGCAGAGGAAAGGACGAAGGCAGCACCTTTAGGGTAGAAACAGCTTCCACAGTTAGAAGTCACAACTATAAATGTATCCAACAGAGAGGGTGGTGTCCCACTGACTCACAATACTAGAATCAGGAGCTGCCAGAAATAAGTCATCTTGTCCACATACTATCAGTACTTCTGATTTCTGGCTACAACAAAATAAGGCCTATGTTTGTTTCTCTAAGATTTAGAATCTTAAGTAGAATTAGATGGAGGGAGAAGGAATAGCCAAGGGTAAGGAAAAACTTATCAATGAACAATAAGTGTTAAGTGACACCCCCTTTGGACATAGTTTAGAATCTTTACTTACTCACACAACATCAAGAATCAGTTAGTTTCAGGGTCTTGTGCGCTGTTCCATTACTAGGGCTCTCCCCTCCCCACCCCCGCCTGCCACACACTCCACAATGCAATATAATCACTTAGAATAGAATGTTTAAATGATATCGATTCAATAAACTGTCCCTGCTTCTCAATGATGTTGGAAAAGGAAAAAAGAAAAAAAAAAAGAAGAAGACAACAGAATCCAAACTCTTTGCAAGCTGCATGGTACCTATCTTCCCAGGGTGTTTTTGGTGAAATTTCGGCTGGGCCGAAATCTCTATCAGTGAGGACAGAGGTTGCAGGATAGGTTTGGGCATCTGTATTGGAGTAGAAACAGAAACCAAACACAAGTCTGGCCACAAGTGGATTCTGGCACATTTTTAGATGCAGTTAAAAATGTCACGGTGTGCATAAGGAGCAGGCAAAGGAGTTTTCTGTGGGAAGTAATGCCTGTAGGCAGAATAAACTGTCCAGTCTACTCGTGGGGAGGAGCACCCTGTGATGAGAACAGAAGAGCTAGGGGGCCTCGAGGAAGGTGTTGGTTCGGAAGATGGAGGAGACGATCTTGCCCGTGGCGTTGATGGTGCCTTCGCTGTCTGAGCTGGACTCAGAGTCGCTGCTCCCGGAGTAGGCACCCAGGCCTGGGAGGATGCCGATACAGACGGCCGCGGATGGGCAGTGGATGGAGGGACTGCTCAGGGAGGTGCTTCCTAGAGACACGCAGGACGGGGCTTCTGCAAAAAAGCAGGTGGGATTGTTACTTCAGCAACCTTTTCCAAAGTTGATGGCCTGCTTTCCATGTGTTGAGGGCTTCACGTTTGGAAGCCTCAAAACAACACTATGCAGTCAACACTATTGTCACACTGATCTCAAAGTTGTGCGCCTCGTTTGCAACTGAGAAAACTAAAGCCACAGCAGAGAACATTTTAAGACCATGTAGGATGTCACCAAGTAGTTGGGGCTCTTCTCGCCCAAGGAAACCCACTGTCATGGCCTCACCTCCATGACAGAAAGCCTCAGCCTAGAAAACACAGGACTTAAAGGTTAGAGGAAAAGTTAAGGACTCTTCTCCACCCCTTCTTCTTCCCTGTTTCAGTCTCATTTAATCACCAAAACAAGCTGGTATGCAGGGATCCCCCATTTTGCTGATGAGTGAGGTCCAAAGACCCGCCTAAAGTTAAAGGCCACTTAGAGTAGAAAACATTACACTAAGCCTGAATCAAAAGATAATGTTCTAATATGTTCCCAGAGCTCACTGCACAGTACGGCTGGAGTTCAACTCATTGTCTCAGACTGATAAGCATATTACCTTCTAGGGTTTTGCCTTAACAAGCCCCTGCTGCTGTTGCTGCTAAGTCACTTCAGTCGTGTCCGACTCTGTGTGACCCCACAGACGGCAGGCCACCAAGCTCCCCCATGCTGGGATTCTCCAGGCAAGAACACTGGAGTGGGTTGCCATTTCCTTCTCCAATGCATGAAAGTGAAAAGTGAAAGTGAAGTCACTCAGTCCTGTCAGACTGGTAGCTACCCAACAAGCCCCTAACACCTCATATAAATTCAAAAAGGATACACTGTTCCAAGTAGATGAAATGAGGAATAAGTAAAAAAATACCACTGAGAAGCAGACGGAGATCTCAACCAGCCAGTACACACAGTTCATTTGCTCATACAGGAATTACCAATAAGGAAAAAGGAAGCTGCTAAAGATAAGCAATGTGAAAACATGGAGATGCATAAAAGTGACATGAGAGTTAAAATGCCTGCAGAAGAGGTGGTAACAAGGTTACAAAAAAACAGGTAAATATTTACAATTAGTATCACAAAAGCTAACTTCTTTATGATATAAAAAGTCCTTCCAAAACCAACAACCAATCAACAACTAAATAGAAAAGCAGACAGAAGACACAAACAGTTTATCAAAAAAGAAACAAATGACTTTAAAGCATAAACAATGTGTAAGGAGGAATAGGCACCTACATATGTTGCTGAGGGAATGTAGGACAATGTGGCCATGTTCTTCACACTTAAATGATATTCACGCAACACTGTTGATAACAGAAACCAAAAGCTGCATTAACAGAGGACCAATATAAGGGACTAGTATCCAGCCATTAAGAAGAGTAGAGCATCTCTGTGTGTACTGGTATTCAATGATCTCTAAGATAAAATAACTTTTCATTCCACACTCTTTTGTCCCTTTTCAATTTGTTATTATGTGCATATGACTACCTAATTCACACAATTTTTAAGGACGCCAAATGCAAAAATTCAAAGAGTATCCTGCTGCTGCTGCTGCTGCTAAGGGTACTTAATTAGGAAGGACAGCCCCTTTAGCTCCATAACCCCTGTATTATAGCCAGGAAGGCTATAGAAGACTGACAGTCCTAATGTCTCTCTTCTCTTTATCCACATTCTCTTCAGACTGTAAGTCTCTGGAAGGTAAGGGCTCTTTTCTCTATCCCATCCCCTGGGCAGAGAGCAGGACAACATTCATAATGTGTGAGAACGCAGGAAAATGCATTACAGAGTTTCACTGCAAATGGCTAGATTTTGGAGGTGGGAGTGGGAGTGAGGAGAATGTGAAAATTTAGGACATAATATCAAACTGTATCTCATTCATTACCTGAACATTCATTGTATTACTATGCTCACACATACAATGACACTTTCAGCATTTTGTGAGAAACTTTTGTTTATAAAAAAACCTCTGATATCATAAGGGCATGAATCAGTTACTTAGAAAAGTAATTTGTGTGGAGCTATTCAGTGAGATTAAGTATTTCAAGGGTGAATTGAATTTTCAGGTCTATCTTAGAAAAGAAGGGTCAAGTTCACAGCACCTGTGGAAGACTAGAGCTGACCTAAAGGAAAGATGGAAGCCAGCCACAGAAATGTAACCAAAGGAATCGGGACTATGATGGCATTAGCAAAATTTAAGTGAAAGGACCAAATCTCCCAATTATCTAGGAAGTTTCAAAAAAGAAAAGAGATGGCAGCTCTAACAAATTTCATTCCAAAAGCAGTTAAATGCCCACATAGAACAAGATGGTGCCCTCTGATCTCACCCATTTGGTGAAGTTTCCTGCCAACTTCTGTATTTGCAGGCCCACATTATCATACTAAACTGACACTGAAAATTACTAACGGAGAACATTCTTGGGATTCAGACAGATGCATGACATGAGAGTAGATGGGACCAACTTGTACATTCACTGGATCTGCTCAGAGCTTAAGCCAGCACCTCCAATGGGGAAGCCTGAATCTCCATAAGGACCACAGGGCTATCTTCTGGGGGACTCAAGGGACAAAGCTTTCTAATGACCAAGGTCAAGACTCTAAAGCTTCAGGGGACAGTCTTCTCACCGGGCCTTAGCCCCTAGCAAAAGGATATTTCTTGTCCAGTTTCTAAAATAAGAATGAAAAAGTAGGAAGAAGGGTTTTAGAATAACAAAGAAAAGATGGCTCTTAAATACAATTTATCTGCCTTTAGAGAGTTTAAAGAAGCCCACAAGTTTTCCTTTTCACTGACTGATGGAGATAGTTCCTATCAGTGTATAAGCACCAGATACAGGGCTCCCTGGTAACTAGTTGTAATACATTTTAGATTTCTATGACACTTTACACACAGTATATATACTTATCCTATTTAAGCAGCCAAAGTTTAGCAAGTTTCTTATATATTAAAAAGATTCCAGTTAAAATGGAACTCTTACATCACTGATGGGAATATAAACTGGAACAACTTCTTAGCAGGGCAATTCGGCAATATTTATCTAAACTACAGATGTACATCTGACTCAATAATTCTACTTATAAGTATTTAACATGACATATTGTGAATGTGAAAAATGATGCATGCACAGGGTTATTTAATGAAACATCACACTAGAAAATGAATAAAAAGAATCTAAATGTTCATCAATAAAAAAAACTAAATAAATACACTATGCTACAACCATACTATGGATTACACAGCCTTAAATAGGAATAAAGAAGTATGCATAAGTATGCTATGACTCCCAAGGTAACTAAGCAACAAACAGAAGCATATGTTAATTAAGATTATGATAGGAAATGCGAAACAACATATGAAGTAATCTTACCAAAAAATCAACTTGAATTGATCAAGCTCTAGATCTAATTACCATTTTATACAAAATACAGGGTATAAAGGAATACCATGGGGATGCAATTAGCAAAAGTAGAGGATGAAAAACTCTACAAGACAGAGACCCAGTTTCTTTGCAAGTAAAATATAAAGGAAACAAAAATAAAGATAAAGGAAGAACCCCAGGTTAAATGAAACTTAAAAGACATACTAACCTACTGTTAAGATGCTGTAAGATGGCAATATTCCCAAACTGATCTACAGATTTGAGCAATCCCTATCAAAATCCCAGCTGGTTTTTTCATAGAAATTGACTAGTTGATCCCAAAATTCAAACAGAAATTAAGGGACCTCAAGTAGCCAAAACGATCTTGAACAAACATGAAGGAATAACACTTTCCAGTTTCAAAACTTCCTACGAGACTAGAGTGATCAAAACTGCGTGGTGGGGCTTCCATGACGGTCCAGTGCTTAGGACTCTGAGCCCTCACAAGCCATGGAGTACACACAAACAAGTCAAAAGTGTGTGGTGACAGCATAAGAACAGCTATACAAATCAATGGAAGAGAAAAGACAGTCCAGAAACAAACCCATACATGCTGTTCACAAGTATCACAACAATTCAGTGGAGGAAAGAAGTCCTTTCAACAAACTTCTGAGTCAAAAAACTAACAAAATGGGTCAAAGATCAAAATTTAAGAGCTAAAACTATAAAACTCTTCAAAAAAATTTAAGTGTAAATCTTCATGACCATGAATTAGGCAATAGCTTCTTAGATATGACTCTTAAAAGTACAAGCAACCGAAGAAAAATAAATTGATGGCATCAAAATTTAAAACTTTTGTGCTCCAAAGAACACTATCACACGTTCTTTCTATACAACCCACAGAGAGACAATAATTGTAAATCATCTCTATGACAAATAGTCTAGCATCCAGAACATATAAAGAACTCTTATAACTCAGCAATAAAAAGACAAATAACCCAATTCTAAAGTAGGCTCAGGATATGAGTACATATTTCTCCAAAGAAGATAAACCAAAGGTCATTAAGTACACAATGCCAACATCATTAGTCGTTAGGGAAACTCCAATCAGAACTACAATAAAGGATCACTTCATACTCACAGGATGGATATAAGAAAGACAGTAACAAGTGTTCTATTTTTTTTTTCTCCTTTGTGTGCCACATGACATGTGAGATCTTAGTTCCCTGACCAGGGATGGAACACATGCTCCCTGTGCAGAAATGCAAAGTCTTAACCACCAGACTACCAGAGAAGTTTCTGTAATGAGTACTGATAAGGATATGAAGAAACTGGACCCTTACATATACTGCCAGTGGTATATAAAAATGGTACAGCGACTGTGGAAAACAGTTTGGCAGTTCCTGAAAAAGTAAAGCATAGATTTACTATATGACCCAGCCAATTCCACAACTAGTTATATACCCAAGAGAACTGAAAATAGTTGTTTACACAACTTGGGTATGAATGCTCATAACAGCATGGGTCCTAAAAGCCCAAATGTGGAAACGACCCAAATGTTTATCAACTGATGAGTGGACAAAAATGTGATGTATCATACAATGGGACATTATTCAGCTGTAAAAAATAATGATACATGCCACAGCATGAACTATGAAAACATGTTAAGTGAAAAGAAGTCAGACACAAAAGGTCATAGGTTGCATGATTCCATTTACATAAAATTTTTCAGAAAAGGCAAATCCAGAGAGACAGAAAGTAGACTGATGACTGCTAGTGGCTGGGGAGAGGGAAGAATGGGGAATGACTGCTAATGGGAATGGGTGGGGCTTCACTTTTGGCATGACAAAAATGTTCTGGGATTAGACAGTGGTGATAAATACACATTATTATTAAAAACCACTAAACTGTCTCCCTTAAAAGGGTGAATTTTATGGTATGTGAATTATATCTGAATCATTTTTTTAAGCCATGTAAACCAAAGACAATGTCTAAACCTTCCTTGGATACTGATTTTTAGAAAACCAACTGTCAGACAAGAATTCAAATGGCAGAGTAGCAGGACATGGAACCCACCTCTTCCCACAAACGTATCAAGAATACATCTATAAATGGAACAATCTCACAGAACACCTACTGAACACTAATAGAAAATCTCAAACACCTGAAAGGACAAGACAGATTTCCAGGTAACCAGTTAGTACAAAAGGAAAACGAAAAGAAGCGGAATAGGTCCTACACCCCTGGGAGGGAGCTGAAGGAGAATAGAAGTTCCAGCACCCTGGGAAGTCCCCTCACCGGCAAGGAGGTCACCTAGATCAGAGGAAGAAAGAGGCTCAGAGGAAGGCACAACAACCAGTTAGTGGCAGGCAGGAGACAGACTTACAGAGATGGTCTGTGCCACCATCCTGTATGCTCTAGCCTAAGACACATGTCTGCTGGTATGGATGGGGGCTGGATGTTGGAATGCAGGCTTAAGGACAGACCCAGGGAGAGGACTGCTGTTCGTTGTGCAGAGACAGTTTGAAGGGAGGGGTTGGGGCACAAAAACCAAGAGTGTAACTGGAAGAATCCTAGGCCACCAGAGAAGCACCACTGTTAATCAGCACGCAGAGAGGGGTGGGGTTGCCACTGCAGCCTCTTTCCCCACTTGCCGGCTCCTGCTTCCTTGCGCTCCAGGAAAGGCCCCGCCCAGGCAGGCTCCAGTGCTCTGGCCACTGCCTCAGCAGTCCTGGGAGTAGACACTAGTGGGTTGCCCAACAAAGGTGGGACTGAAATCTCAGCTGAGCCCCCAGGGATCATGAGACTTAGAAAGCAGAGCTGAAATCTCTCCCCACAGCTGCACAAACCACAGATTTACACCTCCACGGCTGGCTTTGTGAATTCAGTGTCTACGGAATATATGAATGGACAACTGCTGATCCTGAGACCAGGACAGGCGAGGGTCTGAGCTGCCTCGACAGCTCCCTCAGAGGGTCCAGATGTGCAACTACTGCAGTCCTGGGACCTGACTTCAGTGGATCTGCATTGGTGGCTTTGTGAAAACAAAGCCTGAGAGGCGCCAGGGCTGACTGCCAGGATACCCACAGTTGAGGTGGAGCAGAGAGAGGGTGGTGCCAATGACAGTCTACTTTGTGAGCCCACACAACAGGTGGAAAATGACACAGCAGAGCACACACACAGATGATCAGCTCTAACAGAAAATACTCAGCGACTCCTCTCCCAGTGAGAACAGTCTAATCCCACATACCTCATACCACAGATCAGAAATGCAGCTCAGGGGGCTTTCCCTGATCGGCCTTGCAATACCAAGAACACAGGTTCGATCTCTGGTTTGGGAAGATCCCACATATCACAGGGCCACTAAGCCTACGTGCCACATCTACTGAGCCAGCAAACTGCAAAGACTGAAGCTCACGCGTCTTAGAGCTGGTGCTCCACAAGAGAAGCCACTGCAGTGAGCAGTCCCTGCACCACAACTAGAGTACAGCTCCATCTCACCACAATTAGAAAAAGCCCATTCACAACAACAAAGACCCGACACAGCCAAAAATAAACAAACAGAGTTTTAAAAAGAAATGTAGCTCAGAAATAGAGCTGGGAGCTTCTACTCCAACAACTAGGGAGCAGATCCTGCCCCAGGCAGAGCAATGACAACCAGAGAGCAAAAGGGAGGCCATGCTCAATATCCAGTGCAGGATCCAATCACCACAATATCAATCACACCTCCTCTCAAGGGGACAACGGCCAGCACATACTAAGGAAAGAGGTGGCAGGCATCCATACTAAAAACAGCCCTCACAATAAAAAAAATTAAACCCATGCTGGCTACAAAGGGTCATTCCCATATAAAAATAGGCCTCCAAGACTACAGTAGATAATTGCTTCTCCTAAACTTACAGAGCAAGAGAAATGTAAGTAAAATGAGGAAGCAGAGGAATCACTCCCAATTAAAGATCAAGAGAATTCCTCTTAAAAGAACAAACAATGAAACAGACCTCTTCAGTCTGATGGATACCAAGTTCAAAAAGAAGGTAATGAAAATATTGAAGGAATTAAGAATATCAACAGAAATATAGATTACTATAAAAAGGAACTAGAAACTACAAGGAGGAGCCAAGAAAAATTAGAGAATTCATTTGATGAAATAAAAGTTGAATTAAAGGCTATGAAAAGCAGAATGAATAATGCAGAAAAATGAATGTGATTGAGAAGAAAAAATAATGGAATCACTCAATTAGAACTGGAAATTAAAAAAAAAAAAAGAAAGCAATTTAAGAGACCTATGGAATAATATAAAGTATGCCAATCAAGGCATAATAGGGATCCCATAAGGAGAAGAAAAAGGAGACTGAAAATGTACTTGAAGAAATTATGGCTGAAAATTTCCCAAACCAAAAGAAAAAAAAAAGGTATCCAGATACAGGAAGCACAGAGGGTCTCAAACAAGATAAACCCTAACAGACCTACATCAAGACGTATTATAATAAAAGTAGCGTTAAGTTGAAGATAAAAAGAGGATTCTAAAGGCAGCAAAAGAAAATAAATTAATTACAAGGGAACACCTATAAGGCTATCAGCTAATTTCTCTACAGAAACAATGCAGGCCAGAAGGGAATGGCAAGATATATTCAAACTCCTGACAAGGAAATATCTGCAACCTAGGATATTCAACCCAGCAAGATTACCATTCAGAACAGAGGGAGAGAGGAAGAATTTCTCAGATAAGCAAAAAGTAAAAGAATACAGCAATACTAAGCCTATCTTTAAAAAAAAATATTGAAAGGTCAGCTCTAAATAGAAAAGTACTGAGAATCTACAGGGAGGAGAAAATCACAATGGGACATAAATCACTTAAGTAAGACATTAACACAGATTTTTAAAAATTTAAAACTTTCTCTGAGAGCAATGATAACCACAATAAACAGCAAAAGGATGACCATGAAGATGCAAAAGAGGACATCAAAATCATAAAATGTGGCAGAAGAAAACAAGAAAACATGGATTTTTTTTTCTATGTGTTTAAGCCTACATGACTACCAGTCTAAAGCTGGTAGATAAAGGGATTAACATACTTGAAAAACAGGGCAACCACAAATCAAAAACCTACAACAGATTCACAAAATCCAAAAAGAAGAGAACATAAACATAATGGACAAAAGAAAACACAAAAAAGAGGAAGAAGAAGTAAAATCAACAGGAAAACAAAGTTTAAAATGGCAATGAATACATATTTATCAATAATTAAATGTCAGTGAATGAGTGCTCTATCAAAAGACACAGGGTGGCTGACTGGATTAAAAAAACAAAAGCCTACAACATGCTGCCTACAAGAGACCCACTTTAGGGCAAAGGACACCCCAGATTAAAAGTGAAGAAATGGAAAAAGTTATTTCATGCAAATGGGAAATGACAAGAAAGCAAGGGTAGCAACACTTATATCAGACAAAATAGACTTTAAAACAAAGGTTATAAACAAAGATAAAGAAGGACACTATATAATGATAAACGGATCAATATAAGGAGAGGATATTACACTTGTCAACATGTATGCACCCAATATAGGAGCACCCAAATACATACAACAAATAACACAAAAAGGGAGAAACTGATAGGAATAGAGTAGTAGTAAGAGACTAACACCCCACTCAACATCAATGGACAGATCTTTGAGACAGAAAAGGCAACAGAGATCCTAAATGATACAACAGAACATTTAGACTTAATCAATAGCTTTAGGACATTTCAGTTCAGTTCAGTCTCTCAGTCGTGTCCGACTCTCTGCAACCCCATGAATCACAGCACGCCAGGCCTCCCTGTCCATCACCAACTCCCGGAGTTCACTCAAACTCATGTCCATAGAGTCGGTGATGCCATCCAGCCATCTCATTCTCTGTCGTCCCCTTCTCCTCCCGCCCCCAATCCTTCCCAGCATCACTCTTTTCCAGTGAGTCAACTCGTCTCATGAGGTGGCCAAAGTATTGGAATTTCAGCTTTAACATCAGTCCTTCCAATGAACACCCAGGATTGATCTCCTTGCAGTACAAGGGACTCTCAAGAGTCTTCTCCAGCACTTCAGGACATTACACTCCCCCAAAGCAGAATACACGTTCTTTTCAAGCCCACATAGAACATTCTGTAGGATTAAACACAAAAAAGCTTAAACAAATTTAAAAGTATAGAAATTACTTCAAGCATCTTTTCTGACCACAAGGGTATATAAAACTAAAAACCAACGACAAAAATAAAACCAGAAAAAAAACTACAGGAAGGCTAAACAACATAACTTAAAAACCAATGGATCAACAAAGAAATCAAGGAAGAAATTAAAGAAATATCTTGAGGCAAATGAGAATGAAAACACAACCACACAAAATCCATGGGATGCAGCAAAAGCAGTTCTTACAAAGTTCATAGCAATACAGGCCTTCAAGACAAGAAAAATCAAACAGCCTAACCCACCACCTAAGAGAATGTGAGAGAGAACAAACAAAACTTAAGTCAGCAGAAGGAAGAAAATAATAAAGATCAGAGAGGGAATAAATAAAAGAGATTTAAAAATAGAAAAAAAAAAAATCAATAAAACCAAGAGCTGGTTCTTTGAAAGGATAAACAAAATTGACAAACTTCTGGGCAGGCTCAACAAGACGAAAAGAGAGAAGAGCCAAATAAATAAATAAGAAATAAAAGAGGAGAAATCACAACAGATACCACAAAAATACAAAAAACCGTAAGAGAATACTATGAACAATTATATGCCAACAAATCTGACTACCTCAAAGAAATGGACAACTTTCTAGAAACATACAGTCCACCAAAACTGAACCAAGAAGAAACAGATAACTTGAACAGACCAATCACTAGAAATGAAACCCAATCTGTAATAATAAAAACTCCCTACAAACAAAAGTCCAGAACCATATGACTTCACTGGGGAATTCTACAAACATACAAAGAAAAATTTACACCTATCCTTCTCAAATTCTTCCAAAAGACTGAGGAGGAAGGAACATTACCAAAGACATCTATGAAGCCATCATCCTGAGACCAAAACCAGACAAAGATACTACCAAGAAAGAAAGGTACAGTCCAATAACTTCGATGTATAGAGAAAAAAATTCTCAAGCTAGCAAACAGAATCCAAAAACACATAAAAAAGGTCATACACCACGACTCAAGTTGAATTCATTCCAGGGTCATGACAATGGTTCAGTGTATTGAAATCAGTGTGATACACCACATCAACAAAAGAAAGGACAAAACCAACATGATCGTCTCAAGAGATGCAGAAAAAGTATTTGACAAAAATCAACATCCATTCATGATGAAAACCCTTGCAAAGGTGAGTACAGAAAGAACATATCTCAACATAATAAAACGCTTTTATGACAAACCCACAGCCAATATAATATTTAATGGTAAAAGCTGAAAGCCTTTCTGCTAAAATCTGGAACAAGACAAGGATACCCACTCTCACCATTTCTCTTCAACACAGGACTGAAAGTCTTAGCCTCAGCAAATGGGAAACTAAGATCCCACAAGTCATGTGGCATAGCCAAAGTAAAGAATAAGAAAATAAAACTTTCTTTAAAAAAAAAAGAAAAGTGGACACATTAAAAATTGAAGGTACATGATGGGGTTCATTATACTATTATCTCAATATCTAAATATGTTTTAAGTTAGCTATAATAAAACTTTTTAAAAAAGAGCATATTTGTAATTGCCTATACACACATAGAATAATCTAGATACACACATAGATCCAGATACATATGTAAAAAATGTACTTCCCTCTGGGAAGGAGAACCGGATGGAAGAGGACATACAGGGAGAAGGAAAGCTCTTCACCGAAGATCCTTTTCACAAGTAAATTCTAGAGCAAGAAGGTATCCGCAACAGCCCACCATTATTGGACTTCACTGGATATGTATTTTAAAATATCCATTAATTTTTGAAAGAAAAAATATATTTTTAAATATCTGTTTTTAAAAGAGAAATAAATGTAAGCCCTGTTTCAATGACGACCCTTTGAGTTCAGCTCAGTCTCAATTCCACAGGAAGTCAGAAGAACTGAAAACACTCTTGAATTTCTTATCCCTGATTCAGTCCTGAGTAACACTCACTCTCACTTATAACTTGGTGCCACTTAATACAGTACCAGATTTGATCACATGAAAGAAACCACTAAAGAAAGTGTACTCTTTGGAAACTATTTAGCCTCTTGGTCCAATCCAATCCAACCAACAGAAGGAGCCAGGCATTCTACCTCTCACTGGTAGCCAGCCAGGTGAAATGAAGAAACTTGCCATTTAAGGGAGAAAGAGAAAAACCCTTTGTGAGTAGAGGTTGATATCCACCAGGGCTTTGGCTTTGTCAGCGCTCCTGAGAGAACACAACTGTCATTTATCAGCTCCATGGTTTCTAACATACTACTTTGTTGGGCAGCTGACAGAATCCTAGGTTTAAATCCTGCATGGTTTAAAATGGCTTGGTAAGTTTAGGCAGGTTTGCTTGGGGATACACGCGTTCCTCCATAGATTCAATGCCTTCCAGCCTTTTACCATGGTTCATGTGTATGATGGGTAAAGAATGATATGAAAGCTGCCACCCACCTTGATTCTTGTCATCTGGGTCAGGGTCCGATTTCAGTCTTTTCACACTGTTTCCACTCTCTGAACTGTAACAAACAAACAAAAATATATGTGATTTGAGCTAGGTCAAAACTTAGGGAATAAAAGCTTTGGCGATCAGGAGCTCCAAAAACCATTTTATATGGATTTTAGGTAGCCTCAAGGAGCTGAGATGATCTGAAAAATCTTCATTTCAGCTTCTTAATCTCCTTCCAAGTATATATATATATTTTAATCTATCTTTTAATTCAAGGACAACTGCTTTAGAGAACAATTAAATTATTTCTATAAAGAATTTAAACCTCTGATCAATTCAAGGCGTGAAGTATTATATCCTCAAATATCACTTAAACGTCAAGATTCTTTATTATCATCATTCATCTTGGTTAGAACCACAGATCGATTTGAAGAACATCTGGACATGTTTATAAATGACAAAAATGTAGTTATTAAAGACTAAAGGAAATATCTTTAGTGACATGCTAGAAAGTCACCCAAAATACTTTCACTAAAAGATTATCTAAAGAATGTATTTCTCTCACCATGCAGCTCAGAAAATGCACACTGTTCTCCAGGTCCACCATTACTACTAATACATGTAATGTTTGTAAATTTGTACCTATTAAACAATTTAGGACAGTGAGAAAAAAAAAGAATGCAATTCAAAGAGGAAGAAAATGGTCCTAGAAGGAAGGCCTTAATCCCAAAAGGAAGAGATGGTGAACAAAGAAACTCGCCAATACAAATCTAAACAAACATTGTCTATATAAAAAACAACATCTAATTTGTGGTATTAAACATGACCATACTAAAGTCCTGGACAGTGTGTAAGGAAGAAAGAAGGTTATTGTGGCTAAAAGTTCTAAGATCTATGGATAATTCTGCAGGAAAGTAAGACAGCTATTTACTTTATGGTTTTGCTAAGTATTCCTGGTAAATTGACAACTTAAGGCACAAAAGAACAGAAACAGAATACATAAATCCAAACTAATAGAAAGAAAAAAAGAGAATTAATTTCACAATTATAATCAAAATTTTAATAAAAAGAATATAAGGAAAAGAGTTTTCAAGTAAAAAGACAAATAACATTAGATAGTATAAACTGCAGATTTCCTTGGTGGTCTAGTGGTTACGATTCCAGGTTTTCACTGCCATGGTCCACATTCAATCCCTGGTCTGAGAACTGTGATCCTGCAAGTCACGTGGGATGACCAAAAAATTAATTTTAGAAAAGACAGTAGAAACTATACCAAAAAATCCTAGTAAGTCCAAGCCTACCTATAAAGAGAGTTTAACAGATGATTTTCAAGTCAGCTATTTATGATTAACTAAAAACTTAAGCAAAACAACTTACAACCTAGAAAGATTTACAGTAAAGGAATGGAAAAAGACAGCATAGCTAATACTAACCCAAAGAAGGCTGGGGCACCTATATTAAGAATACAGACTTTAAAATCAAAAGTATTACAGGGGATGAGGAGGTTAGTTTATAATGAAACAAAGTTTAAATCACTACAAAGAATAACAATCCCAAACATCTATGCTTCTAATTAAAGAGCTTAAAAATATATTCAATAGACTGTGAAGAAAAATCAAGAAATCATTACAATAATGGGAGATTTCAAAATACTCCCCTCAAGTACTAATAGAACAAGCAGACAAATACTTAAAGACACAGAAAATTTGAACAATACAATCCACAAGTTTGTTTTGTTGTACAACCCAGAACAATCACTTAACACAAATTTTCCTTAACTTGGAACATTCACAAAAATTAATCTCAGGAAAAAGTCACAAAGCAAATCTAAGTAATTTCAAAAGAATTAGTACATATAAACCACAATGCAATTAAGGCAGAAATTGATAACAAAAGAAAGACTATATTTCAGAGACTCTAGGCCATCACTGATTCAGTTCAGTTCAGTCGCTCAGTCGCGTCCGACTCTTTGCAACCCCATGAATTGCAGCACGCCAGGCCTCCCTATCCATCACCAACTCCAGGAGTTCACCCAAACTCATGTGCACCGAGTCAGTGATGCCATCCAGCCATCTCATCCTCTGTCGTCCCCTTCTCCTCCTGCCCCCAATCCCTCCTAGCATCAGGGTCTTTCCCGATGAGTCAACTTTTCGCATGAGGTGGCCAAAGTATTGGAGTTTCAGCTTTACCATCAGTCCTTCCAGTGAACACCCAGGACTGATCTCCTTTAGAATGGACTGGTTGGACGTCCTTGTAGTCCAAGGGACTCTCAAGAGTCTTCTGCATCACTGATTACAAGATATTAAAATGTGGGGGGAAGAAGGTTCATCTTAGAACCAATGAAATATGGTTAAGTTACGTCAGTATCTTGGTGTATCTCAGTGGTGATGGACAGGCAAGTCAGGCATGCTGCAGTCCATGGGGTTGCAGAGAGTCAGACATGACTGAGCGACTGAACCAAACTACCTCAATATGTTTGGAAATTTTTTAAAATGTCTCTAGGTCATGGGTCAAGAAAGAAATCAAAATGGATATTTAAAAAAACTTACTTGGAAACAGAAAATTGTATACAATGAAAGGTGAGGAAAAACTATAGCTTTAGATGCCTATAACTGAAAAGAAGAGCTGAAAATTAGTTTGGTATCTGACACTTGTTTGTAACAGAAATAATAAAAGTATAAGCTTGAGAAAGTAAAGAATATTTCAAAGAAATAATGTAGAAGATATTAAAGAGAAAAAAATAATAAGAACTAAATCCAAAAGGCCTTTGAAAAGGCTAATAAAACAGAGACTACCTTCTCAAGAAAATAGTCAAAATAAGAATAAAAGTACAACTCATCAATATTTGGGGTGAAAAGAGGACAAGAGCAGTTAGAAAAATAAAGAATACTGACAATTTAGCTAATGCATTTGAAAAAAGACAAAATGAACAAATTCCCAGAAAATACAACTAAAAAAACTGACTCAAAAAGATTTGGAGAAAGGTAGATAGTCCTACCGTCACAAAATAAAAAGAGGGGCCCAAAGTGATTTCACTGAGTTCTATAAAACCTTCACAAAAGAACACTACTATCTTATACAAACTCCTCTAGAAAACAGAAAAAGAACACTCCCTAAATCATTCTGTGAAGCTAGGTTTAATTTTCACATCAAAATCAGATAAAGCGGGGGAAAAAAGTACAGGCCAGTCTCAATCATGATCAAAAATGCAACAACCTATAGCAAACCAAATCCAGCAAAGTTTAAAAAAAAAAAAGAAGAAAATATATCACTGGAAGTTGGGTTTATCACCAGGAATGCAACATCAGAAAAATCTTTATTCTTTCACTGTAACAGTAAAAAAGAAAAATTTATTTTATCAATTCAAAAGCAGGAAAAAATTGACAAGATTTAATAATTCATGGCTACAAAAAAAAAAACAAACCTTAAACTAGGAACAGAACTGTAAATACCATCCTTAGCAGTGAAAACTTATAAGCACTCGGTTTAAAACTAGAGATAAAACAAGGATGTGCACAGTAATTGTTCTAGTGTGTTGCTGGTGGTCCCAACCAGCTCAATAAGAAAAAGGAATTAAAAGGTATAAGGAAAACACTGTTATCATTTAGTGACTTCCTACATAGAAATTTCAGAGAATCCACCAATAAATTATTACAGTTGATAAAAATTATTTTGTCAAGTTAGTAAAAGCTGGATGGCTGGATACAAATATACTAAAATCAACTGCATTTTTATTTACCAACAACAAAAAAATATAAAATACCTAGGAATATATCTAATCAAAGACATGTACAACATCTTTGAAAAAAACAACAAAACTCTTAAGACTTTACTGAATGACTTTAACTAAAGGAAACAAACAAATGTAGATATAAACCATGAATAAAGGCTCAAAAACATAAACATCTGATCTCTCCATAAATTTATCAAGCAATTTAATAACATTCCAATAAAAATCCCAATAGGGACTGTTAAAGAACTTAAAACTACATCTAAAACTTATATAGAAGAATGAAGTGGCCAAAAATAGATAAGACATCCTTGAGAAGAATGTACCTTCTATCAAAAAAATAAGTTCTGAGAATACAATGTACATTATGATGACTATAGTTAATGATATAGTACTGTGTATTTGAAAGCTGCTAACAGTAGATCTTAAAAGTTCTCATCACAAGAAAAAAGTGTGTAAATATGTATGGTGTAAACTATGTGTACCTATGTCAACTAGACTTATCATGGCCATCATTTCACTATACATACATATATATTATCAAATCATTATGTTGCATATTTGAAACTGTTATACATCAATTATATATCAGTTTTTTAAAACAGACCATCTTAAAATTAAATATATTTGACCACTTTAAAATTAAAAAGATAAGCTATAGACTGTAGAAAAAAATGTTAAAAAAAGCCTGTGAATCAGTAAGAAAATTACAAATAACCCAATTAAAAAAATGGCAATATAAATGAATAGATCTTTTGGGACAATGGGACACATGAATGTCAAACCAACATATAAAATGTCAACTACATTTGTTAATAGGGGAATGCAAATTAAGACCATAAGGAGATGCTATTTTATAAATCACTTTATTGCTGTATCTGTGCTATCCCCTAGGGTAGCAACAAGCCACATGGAATCATTTAACACTTAAAATGTGACTACTGTGGCTAGGTGATTGCATTTTAAATTTCATTTAATTTTAATTAATTTAAATTTACATAGCCACAGGTAGTCAGGGGCTATCATACTGGACACATGACTCTAGAGAAACATGCACACAGGTACAAAGTTTGTCCTTGACCCATCAGCACCATGTGTCATAATTCAAACATTCACTCACAGGAGAATGAACAAAGTTTGATATCTCAAATAATGCAGTATTATACAGCAGTGAAAGTGAATGAATTACAGCTGCGCATACACACACACAAAACTGTTTTAGTCACAGAAACAATTTGAGCGAAAAGCCAAATTCACAGAAGATGGTGTACTGACAATGAAATAATTTTTAATAAAGTTCAAAAACAAGCAAGTTATTATACGGTTCATGGATACCTATGTAGGAAGCAAAAAAAAAAAAAAAAAACAAACCCCTACTAAGAAAGACAAAAGAATGATGAACTAGACTTAGGAAAGTGGTGTGAGGCAGGGAGACAGAATGGGGAAGAGCACAGAGGCAGACTCCGTATCACTAATGCTCTAGGTCTTGAGTGATGGGTTCACAGGCTCTTGTTTTATTACTATGCTTGCTTCCCTGGTGGCTCAGTCAGTAAAGTGTCTGCCTGCAATGCGGGAGACCTGGGTTCAATCCCTGGGTCGGGAAGATCCTCTGGAGAAGGAAATGGCAACCCACTCCAGTACTCTTGCCTGGACAATCCCATGGATGGAGGAGCCTGGAAGGCTACAGTCCATGGGGTCGCAAAGAGTCAGACACGACTGAGTGACTTCTCTCTCTTCATACACACATCAGGCATCAGACTTTCACTGAGCATTAGAGTCATCCATGAACTTGAAAAATTAGACTCCCAGACCTCATTCCATACTGCGCTGGAATCAGTGTGAGGCAATCCACAGGATTAACAAACTCCCAGGTGACTCTCATAAACCCAAAGCTGGGTAGATGAAGAATGCCTGCCCCAGGAGACTCGTTTCTCACCTTGCTGCACAAAACAACCATAAAGGATGAGCTAATAAACGGGAGTATATAAGGACTAGGAGGGGCTTCCCTGGCGGCTCAAATGGTAAAGACCTGGCTTTGAGCCTGGGTTGGGAAGATCCCCTGGAGGAAGGCATGGAAACCCATGTCAGTATTCTTGCCTGGACAGAAGAGCCTGGGGGGTACAATCCATGGGGTCGCAAAGAGCCGGACACAGCTGAGCGACGAAGCACAGCGCAGCACAAGGACTAGGAGAGATACAACACCCATTTTGCGAGAAGCGAGACCCTGACTGACTACCCAGAGATCCCCGCTTCGGTACGGCCCGGTACAACTGGCCCAGGTCCAAATCCCCAGAGATACTGGACCAGGAAAGCAAGTTTATACCAAAAGCTGAAAGGAACAATCCATGGCTTGAGTAACTGGCCCTTTTCAGGCCTCTGATATGCCTCCCCTTTGCTGCTATGCCATGATGACATTTTCACATGTAAACAACGTTGCGAGCAATGTTTCCCGGAAACTGTTCCAGCATTCAGTGTTTTCCAAACCACAAAACTCCATCAAGCACTTTCTTCAAAACATGTGGCTGGCTGCCAAAGTATCATATTGATTTTCCTAACTTCAGCTTAGTATCATGGTAGAGTTGGTCAAATTGAAATGACCAAATTTAATCACTCTGGTGCCATTTCAGGGTTTGAAAGGGGAGGAACAAACAACAGAGAACTTATCAAAACCTCTAGGAAGTGCTGCCACCCCACATCAAACAAGCAGAGTCCAAGCCAGGTGTGTAGCCCTGTCATAGCTGCTACCTTCTTACAGACCTCAGGGCCTTTGCCTCAGCTCTTCTCCCGGCCTGGGATGTTCTGCTCTCCTTGTCTGCCTATTAAAGCCCTCATAGTCCTACCTAATTAGTCTCCTTTCTAATGCCTTCCTTAATTTCCCCAACATGAGTCACATATACCCACTCAAGGCAGTTACTCCTTCTCCCTGCTCTCATTACACCCTATATAAATCCTTCCACAGAACTTGCTACCTTGTCTGCTAGAAGCACAGATGCTCAAATGTTGACTTCCACCTCTCCTGTTACTTTTTGACTTTGGACAAAGGTTCTCAACCTCTGAGATTCTCAGTCTCTGTACTTCACAGAGGAATAAAATATCACCTGCACTGAAAGTACTTAAGTGTCCAATGAAGAGTGGTTATTATGTTGAACGAACAGAGACACAAAGGTCAATGGCGTCAGAAGACACCAAATCTGATAGGGGAGCGAGGGAGGGCCACCAAGGAACTTCACCAAGACCTGTGCTTAGGTAACTCTGTTCTGACTACCATTACTCTGGCATTTTGGGGCACACAGTGAGAGGGAGATTAAAGTCGTGTTAATGCGGGCTGACCTCTTATGCTTCACAGCTCCTGCCAACAGCTTTGCCTGGGAGAACTTGTTCTTGGTTTCTATGGGTTTCACAGCTTTCTTCTCCACTTCCTTCTTGTTTTCTGAAGAAATTCCAACTTTGTTGAGATTACTGTGAGTTACAGGTTAAGGATCAAACTAAGCAAAAAGAAGAGCTATAGCAGGACAGTGATAAATCAGGACGTAGAAGGCACCTATAACTCATGAGCACTTCAGCTCTGCCATGGAATGTTTGGCCTACTTATTTTAAAAATGCCCTCCCCAGACTTTTCTTGCAGTCCAGTATTTAGGACTCCGTGTTTCCACTGTAGTGGGATGGATGCAATCCCTGGTTGGGGAACTAAGATTCCACATGCCAAGAAGCACTGCCAAAGGGAAAAAAAAAAAAAAATGCCCTCCTCTCTTTATTCTGCCGGTCAAATCCAGCTGATTTAAAGAGAAATGAAGATGACTAGGAGGAAGATGGCAAAGCAAGCCCAAAATAATACAGAGAAGCAAATTTTTTCCCTTTGATTCCCAAAGAAAATCCTGAGGATGACCAGAACACCTGCTATTACCAAAAACATGGCCAATATCATACTTGTTGGGGAAAACTAAGATCCTGAAGAATCCAACAGAAAAAAGCGTAGCTTCCCTGAATGCAGAAAAATTATTTGCTTTTCCTCCTAAGGATAAAACAAAATTTTGCACAGTGTCCTATGACTATCAGCAGCATTCAGCTTTAGATATTATGAAGGCTAACTCCTATTCTACGGATGTAAGACAACACCAGAATCATCTTACGGCTCATTTAATAAACAGGGTCCCTCCCCTGTCCCAAACCTACTTACTGAATAAGGACTTCCAGAGGCCCAGGAACCTGTATTAAACACTCTGAAGGTGATTTTAATGAGAAACCCCTGTGCATAGACAACACGATACAAGGACTGAAAAGCTGTTTAAAAGCATAAGACCACCAGTTCTTTTGTTATATACTGTTTTCAAGCTTGATGTCACTCTATGGTTCCCAAGGTTTGTCAGTTTCTTTTGTTCTCTTCACAACCCCCTCCTCTCCTTCCCTTTCATGCTCTCTCACAACGAATTAGTCAACAGGTAAGTACTGGAACATGGTGCACTTCCTTATTTAAGATGCAGTGGTGCCTTGCTGGAACAACAGCGACATCTAGTGCTCAAGATATCTAAGACATATTATCAGCCCAAAGGAGTGGAGGTGGGACTATACAGTCTAAGCTATTCCTGTATCTTTGAACAGTGGAAAAACTGGTACCAGAAATTAGGAAATATTAATTTCTAATTCTAGTGTCTAGTTTTCACACACTCAATTCTTGTGGGAACCAGGTATCTTAAACATTTGTAATATTCAACAGGGATTATTCTTTATACTCAGCATTATTCTGAGTTTCATCTATTTAATGTTTTTAAGGTAATCACGGAAACTGATATGTTAATATTAAATGTTCATTTTTTTTTAGAATAAAAATGAAATAGAAATTTCATCTTTCTAGTACAGAATACCAAAAGCCATGACCAAGCTGTGATTTTTACCTACAACTCCACCATAAAGGATAGAAACTTTCAAGTACAACAGAAAAAATTTAACAAAATCACACATTTATAATACCAAGACAAAGACGAAAAACAACATTTAACTTTTTATTCTCCTTAAGTGAAGGAAAGCTCTCAAATTCTTTTTTGGTGGGCAGGGAGGGAGGTGGTAATATTTTTGATCCACATCCAAAGCCCAAGTCCTTTACCCCCCTTAAGACCCTCTCCCCCTAAAATGTTTTAAATATACAAATACATTTCAAAAGTCTCAAGGAATAGACTACACGAAGCAGTTTTTAAAAGGTCTTATCGTATTTGAAAATACATATTAATAAATATTGTTCTAACCTAAAGAAAACAGAAGTTCTGTTTATACTGGTACAAACTGCAGCTTACTTGTATTCACAAGTATCACATTATAAGATATATCTTATACCAACCAAGCAAAACCAAGAACCATCTCCTGATCTAGAGTTTTAATAAACAGATATCTAAACCTCAATTCCTACCTCAACATGTCTTTGGCTACATGCATGCTTGGGATTAGCACATTATACAGCAGTGGGTTGGAAGACTTGCTTTGTTTCAGTTTTTCTAGACAGAACTTTCCAATTCTCCAATAAAAGCCAATAACCCTGGAGCCTCTTCAATGTTGTACTGCAATGTTATCAGGACAGAAAAGTTTCTTTTGCCTCACGGCTGCCCTATTCATCCTTCCCTTTGAACTGAAAACCCAAGGGCCTCTCATACTCATATCACACCAACAATACTCTCCAGAATGTTGCCTTGGGAGACACGGTCTTATTTGCTTGCCTGCCAAATTAAGCACATAAAACAAGACGTAATTCAAGTGAAACTGTATTTTTTCCTTAGAGGAAAAAGCTGGATGCTTGAAACAATGCAGTACATATACCTGCCCATCTCTGCAAACATCAATGCATAATGCCATCCCGGGGTCATGACGCAATAGAGTCGGGGAGGGAGGATTCAGAAGAATCACCTTCAACCCTGCAGTTGGGATGGAGGTGTGATTTTTCTATCAACTTCTATCTTAGTCTTATACCAGAATTCCACTTGGAAAACAGACTGGAAGCCACGTCTTTCCCTACCTGTTCAGAGCACGTTTTGTGGCAGCATGTTTCTACCTTATCTCAATCACCGTCAGTCACCTTGTCGTTAACCAAATTCCTGGGAATCTGTTCACATTTTCTCCTACATAACTCTTTAATGGGACCTACTGCACACACACTGCAAAAAAAAATACCAACTAGTGCATACACACAGTCATAGCACCGATCTTAGAGGTAAAAAAGCCTGTTAAATCACACTAGTGAGGTTACTCAACATATAAGCTTGAAATACTCAAATAAGCTTTCTCACAGGAGGAAGATGCCAAGGTGGCCTTTTTAACCTCTTCTATAAACATCTATTTCTGCTTCATTGCCTATGCCAAAGCCTTTGACTGTGTGGATCACAATAAAACTGTGGAAAATTCTGAAAGAGGTGGGAATACCAGATCACCTGACCTGCCTCTTGAGGAACCTGTATGCAGGTCAGGAAGCAACAGTCAGAACTGTACATGGAACAACAGACTGGTTCCAAATAGGAAAAGGAGTACGGCAAGGTTGTATATTGTCACCCTGATTATTTAACTTATATGCAGAGTACATCATGAGGAACGCTGGGCTGGAAGAAGCACAAGCTGGAATCAAGATTGCTGGGAGAAATATCAATAACCTCAGATATGCAGATGACACCACCCTTATGGCAGAAAGTGAAGAGGAACTCAAAAGCCTCTTGAGGAAAGTGAAAGAGGAGAGTAAAAAGGTTGGCTTGAAGCTCAACATTCAGAAAACAAAGATCATGGCATCTGGTCCCATCACTTCATGGGAAATAGATGGGGAAACAGTGTCAGACTTTATTTTCTGGGCTCCAAAATCACTGCGGATGCTGACTGCAGCCATGAAATTAAAAGACGCTTACTCCTCGGAAGGAAAGTTATGACCAACCTAGATAGCATATTAAAAAGCAGAGACATTACTTTGCCAACAAAGGTCTGTCTAGTCAAGGCTATGGTTTTTCCAGTGGTCATGTATGGATGTGAGAGTTGGACTGTGAAGAAAGCTGATCGCCGAAGAATTGATGCTTTTGAACTGTGGTGCTGGAGAAGACTCTTGAGAGTCCCTTGGACTGCAAGGAGATCCAACCAGTCCATTCTAAAGGAGATCAATCCTGGGTGTTCATTGGAAGGACTGATGCTAAAACTGAAACTGCAATACTTTGGCCACCCCATGAGACGAGTTGACTCACTGGAAAAGACTGATGCTGGGAAGGATTGGGGGCAGGAGAAGAAGGGGACGACAGAGAATGAGATGGCTGGATGGCATCACCGACTCAATGGACATGAGTTTGAGTGAACTCCGGGAGTTGGTGATGGACAGGGAGGCCTGGCGTGCTGCGATTCATGGGGTCGCAAAGAGTAGGTCACGACTGAGCGACTGAACTGAACTGATGAGTCATTTATTAATTTCTTCACACACATACTGAGAACCTACTATATACCAAGCACTGGAGAAATCAGTGGTGATCAAGTCTTTGTTCTTATAGTGCTTACTTTATATTCCAGCAGTAAAGAGGCAAACAAACCTGTAAGTATATAAATTAAGATTTTTCTGGTGGTGACACACTATTTAAAAAAATGACATTATAGTCAGTGATGGGGGTGGCTGCAACTTTAGATGGCATGCTTAGGGAAGATCTCTATGAGGAAGGGAGCTGAGACCCAAGTGTCATGAAATGCAAGCCCTGTAAAATCTGAGGGCAGAGCACTCCAGGCTGAGGAAATAGCAAATACAAATGCCTTGAAATGGAATCACAGAGCTCAGTATGAGAAGAACATAAAGAAGGGCAGTAAGCTGGAGTGTAGTAAACAGGAAGAAGAGTAGTTAAGGGAGGTGAGTTGGCCGAAACCATGCAGAACCTTGTAGGACCTGGTTAAGAATGCAGATTTTAAGTCTACATGCAACAGGAAGCCACTAGTGTTTGAAACAGGAAAGTTATATGATCCCACGTATGTTTTCAAAAGTTCCCCAGACTATCGTCGAGAGAAAGGACTGGGAGGGAGGAGAATAGAAGCAGAGACAATTAGACGGTCAGGCAGTCCAGAGAAGGTCTACGACGACTGCAGTGGCAATAGAGATAGCAAGAGCTGGAAGATCTGGAGTACACTTTGGAGGTAGTTTGGCAAACACCAGAAAAAGAAGAGATTTGGAGGGAGGTAGTAGAGTGAAGGCAGGAGTAGTGAGGCATGGAACTGAGAATTTTGATTCAGCCAAGTTACATTGCAAGTGGATGCCAGAAAGATAACAGTGAGCCAAAGCAAAGTCCTCTTGGCTGCTTTCCCTACCCCTCTATGAAGCCAGACCAGAGAAGGTCTGAGGACACAGAAGGGTTGCTAAAAATTTCCTTTAAAAAACCTAGAAGCCAGTTTCTCCCCTGGATGAGGTTTATTGCATTACCCATCTGTTTCAGAGTCTAATCTCACAAGGCAAGAATACTATGGTACTGACCATTAGGATTTGCTGCTGCTGCTAAGTCACTTCAGTCGCGTCCAACTCTGTGTGACCCCATAGACAGAAGCCCACCAGGCTCCCCCGTCCCTGGGATTCTCCAGGCAAGAACACTGGAGTGGGTTGCCATTTTCTTCTCCAACGTGTGAAAGTGAAAAGTGAAAGTAAAGTCGCTCAGTCGTGTCCGACCCTTAGTGACCCCACGGACTGCAGCCTACCAGGCTCCTCCATCCATGGGATTTTATAGGCAAGAGTACTGGAGTGGCTTGCCATTGCCTTCTCCGGAACATTAGGATTTTGGCCTTTAGTTAATCCTGAAGGATCTGGACTTTTGATTGCAATAGACTCTTGCACGCAACATAACTACATATCGCTGCCAGTTATTCAGTGTCACAGGAACATCACAGTTGAAAGGGAACTTAAAGACGACCAGGCAGAAGACCCTCATTCTATAATGAAAAAACTGAAATGCACAGATGTTGATGAGAAGCTGACACCTTATAGATTCCTAGCAAAGTACAAAGGATATTCTGTATTCCTTCAGTTCTTTCAGCTCTTCTTCTCTTCGCTGTTTTTCTATTAGTTCTTGCTGCCGAGAAACTTCATCAAGGAAGTTGGTCTCATCTTCATCTAAGCCTCTTACCATGTTTTCTGAGGAAATAATTAAACAAGGAACACTTAAAGCAGGCTAAAGGGAAAATATAGTCAAGATTTTTCCTTGTCCTATTTTTTAATAAACAGCATATTGTTCAGGGGATTAGAAGAAAGAATTTGTAAACACCAAAGCTTTTGGATAGATAACATGGTATAAAATCAAAGCATCTCTCCCATTACTAGATGTTAGCATAAAATTAAAATGGGTATACTGAGTTTTGAGCAAAATGTTCAATGTGGTCTAGATGGTAGAAAGCTGACTCTTTTCCACCAAATGAGCACCTAGAGACTAGATAATCAAGACAATTTCATGGTTGGTTAGAAAAAGTGTTGCACAAGGCAAAAGTGCACCAAAAAGGCCCTGCAGAGTCCCTCAGATGCTGTTTTTTCTGAAGCTTACTGAATTTGAACTGTTCTTCATACTCCTGCTGCTTCCTGTCTTTCTGTTCCTGTAGCCTTTCATACAGAGACCGAGGGTCATAAACCTCCTCTGGGCATTCTGAAAGAAAAGGGAGGGGGAAAAATACATACTTTACAATCCGTTCATATTATTTTGGAATCACAAAGGATTTAAAGATAAAGTCAAGTCTCTGCATGATCTGAGGGCAAAGATAACACAAAAATAGTACAAAGTTCACAGCTTCCCTCTAGACCTCAGACAGGAGCCAGAAGTTCTCAAAGTCAACTGTGAGTGTGAACAGAGCCCATGAACTGAGACAGCTAACTGGATGAGTGATCCATCCAAAACAAACCCTGCATGGTAGCAGCACTCTCAGCTATTCAAATCCTGGATCCACTTGAATAGATAGAAGACCAGTGGAATCTTCTGGAATAGAGTGTGGTAGAGTGGAAAGGGCATGGAGGCGCAGATCCTGGTCTGCTCCCAGCTACAGGGACCTTACATAGGTCCCTTCACCCCCTCAGCCTCAGTTCTTCTACTCGAAAGTGATGTTAATAGCCTGCAGGGTAGTGAGGATTAAAGATCTGTGAGCCTATATACCTTCTGGATCTTCAGGTTTTCGAACTTTTTCCCATTCTTCTTGTCTCCTTTTGCGCCGTTCATCTAGCTCTGCCTCAGATACAAACCTCTTTTTGATAACAAGGTTACCGTCATCCCCTCCATCCATAATGGAACAGTCTAAAAAACAAATATTTCAAGTGAGAACTGTAATTAAAATTCTAAAGAGAAACAAGAAGATTGGACTCTGTCTCCCCCAAGCAACAGACTACCGCAAAACTTCCTTCAGCATTGAACTGAGAAATCCTCAAGTAGTTTAACTCATAAGTCACTGACAAAAGCAAAGGATTACATTTTCTTAATGTATTATGTAGTTTTATCAACTTCTATGTTTATCTATAAAGTCAGAAAGAGGACCTGGAATAATTCTAAGGTGGTGAATGGTGGAGCTGAGAATCAGCTGAGAGCAAAAATTCATACTCTTACCCACTTAATCATACCCCTCCCCAGAAACCAGGGATCTTCCTTAAGAAGAAGGACATGTCAATTTCAGCTTTCTTCTTATATCAAATTCCAGTGCTGAGAATGTTCATGGAACATCTTCTTCTAGTGAAGACGAAAATGGAAATGGAGGAAATAAATCCAAACATGCAGAAGAAAAGAATAGTCTTTGCCTAAAACCTACTGTTGAAGTTTAGTTCATTGTAACAACACAGAAAATTTTTATTTTTTTTTTTGTATTTTTCAGTAATTTTTATTTATTTTTTATTTTTTTAATTTTTTTTTACAGTTAAAAGTATTTTTATTAAAAAAGCACAAATGCAAAGAAATGAACAGAGGAAAATTTATGCGTCGAACCTGGACTGGTCCACTTATGATAATATACATGCTACAATTCCATTCTCCCCAATCATTCCACCTTCACCCTCTCCCAGAGTCCCAAAGACTGTTCTAAATGCCTATGTCTCTTTTGCAGTCTCTTATACAGGGTTCAGGTTACCATTTTTCTAAATTCCATATATATGCGTTAATATACAGTATTGATGTTCTTCTTTCTGGCTTACTTCACTCTGTATAATTGGCTCCAATTTCATCCACCTCATTAAAACTGATTCAAATGCATTCTTTTTGATGGCTAAGAAATACTCCATTGTGTATATGTACCAAAGCTTTCTTATCCATTCATCTGCAGATGGACATCTAGGTTGCTTCCATGTCCTGGCTATTATAAACAGTGCTGCAGTGAACATTGGAGTACATGTGTCTCTTTCAATTCTGGTTTCCTCGGTGTGTATGCCCAGGAGTGCGATCGCTGGATCATATGGCAGTTCTATTTCCAGTTTTCTGAGGAATCTCCACACTGTTCTCCATAGTGGCTGTACTAGTTTGCATTCCCACCAACAGTGTAAGAGGTAATTTTTTAAATTTACTAGAAAGAAAACCAAATCAATGGACACAAGTTGTTGCTCCTACCTAAAGCCCACAACCCTGGACATTTCTGACTTAGCATTACTCGATGTCTCCAGCCAAAGGCCTATTACAGAGAGAGAATTGTTCCCTCTCTGTGACCATGCCAAAAATTCCTCAAGTTTTGCAGAACGGCCTCTTATGGAACAAGGGCCAACATTTTCCTAAATGTTTCTGGCAGAGAAAACATCAAAGATGTAGAACTCTAATGGATGGGCCAGACAATTTAGACCCTCACTGTCCTCTTTCTCAGCTGTAGCTCTCCTTTCTCAGCCTATATTGGCTGTCTGGTTTCTTCCTCTCACCCTTATTTACTGGGAAATAATTCAGAAAGTGATGGGTCCTCATAGCCCACCTCAAACAACTCACCAACTGGCAACAGAACCCACCATTCATACCCAGGAGATTTTCATCCAACCCATACTTTAAAACTGCACTCCCTTCAGGCAGCTGACTCTGAGCAGATCTGACTAGCACAACAGCTATTCCTTAACCTGAACTGCAATCTCTCTTCCTATAAATTCCACACATAGGTTAAATCCACTGGGACTACACAAAAAAAGCCAAATCCCTTTTTCAACACGACAATGCTTCAGCTGTTTGAAAACAACTCCCATTTTCCTCCTAATTTGTCACTTTTCTGGGTCAAGCATTCCTAGTTTCTTTAATCTTATAAAAACATGAAAAAACTGTCTCAAAACAGTGAACTTAAACTGTTATGATTTAAACCTGGGAAAGCAATATTAGGATATGGTAATACAACTGGCATGCCATTGAATCCATCTCTTTAGTCTTGTTACACTTGAAAAAATAAAAAATATATAAATACTGAAAGAACTCTTCTTACAGTTCAAAATAAAAATCTTGAATCTTACATGCTTCCAATCTAAGTAAGAATTCAGACTCAAGATTTATCCTTATAATGCAAAACTAAGGAAGTAAAGCCATCTATTTAATTTTCATAGCCTGTTGAGTTTTTGGATAAAGAAGAATTCATTTGACTTAAAAAAAAATAATTCATTTGACTTAAAAAAAAAAAATCCCTGAAACTCAAGGGTCAGAGCCTTTAAGATACATGTAAACAAAGGTTTGAATTTGAAATAGAAACTCTTACAGAATAAGAATTTTCCCAACATTTATCAATTACTTTTGGAAAAAGACAAATTTATGGGATTCTAAGACCTTCTTACTCTCCTTTTCATCTTTTTCTCAAGTGTTAGAGCTGAACTTTTACCCAAAGAGTTTGGCCTGTGCTATTTCCCCATCTTTCACATGTAGGACTAAATCAAGAATCACGGTTGGTTAATGAAAAAGAAAACAAGGCAGAAGCAAGTTTTAAAAAGGAAATTTAAAGACAATGGGTTTATAATTTGACAGAAAAAAATTCTTTCAACGGGTTGGTTTCCTGAAAAGTCACACTGTCAAAACTAATGAGCACTTGTAAAAATCTGTTCTTTAAATCTAACATAATCCCCACATTCCCTCATTTCCCAAATAAAACTAAATGGCCATGCCTAATTATAAAACATTTCTGTGAATTTAAAAGGACCAACACTAAACACAGACTGCTCCATCCATCTCTTTCTTCAATTTGCACATCTCCTATAGGTCCTCATTTCCTGGCACTTCAACTACTATTCCCTTCTTGCCTGCAAAGCAACCAGTGGCCCTCTGGTTAATGAATTTTCTATATTAGGAGAGGTCAAAGGACAGAAAATTTTTATGAACAACTGGTCATACTCCTCGGTATGCTAGATAATATTCAAAATATTCCTTCTCCAGAAATATTCAAAACTTCCCTATCAATAAATACTGCCAAGAAGCCAGCTTAACCAGACACTATCCATGACAACCTAATCTAATTCAACCAACATATAACAGATACCTTCTGTTGCAGTCTCCTTACAGGAGGGAAAACAGGTAATGATGATTATAGATTCTGAGATCAAGAGACTCTGGTTCTGCCACTTGTAAGTTGTAGGATTTTGGGCAAGTCAGTTAACTCATCTAAGCCTTAGTTTCCTAATCCACAGATTGCACTCATCAGTATAGATTAAGAGAGTACTGCACAACATAAAGCTTTTGTGAAATAAACTAGATAATTCATGTAAAGCACTTAGCACAGTGTTTGGGACCTGCTTAAAAATGCTTTAAAAGGTCTGTCATTATTGCAAAGAGCTATGCTGAGCTCTGGTTATGGGAGTGAGAGAAATATACTACCCTGTGCTCAAGGAGTGTAGGAGAAATAAAGTGACATAAACAATCATGACAAGTGAAGTGGGAAAGGGACCAGACGAAATTGAGGGAAATCAGGAAAAGCTTCCATGTATACGTATTTGGTAATTCTATAATTCCCCTTTACCATAGTTATTGTTTTATTATTAATTCAATTTAAATAAACTCAACATCAAGCTGAATGCTGTGTCCAGCATCGTGCAAATTCTATGGGGATGCATAAAGAAAATAAACTTTAAAGAGCTAGTACTCTTGTACTAGTTCCTAAGAGGTAAACAGGGTATGTAATGAATTACCAAAGTAAACGGTACAGCTAAGAGGCAGTAATGAAGGGCACAAATAGGGATCAATCCAGTTTCCCAAGCTGAAAACCTGGGCATATACTTAAGACTTCTTTTTCCTTATTCCCTTACATCCCACTAGTAACCAAGTTCTGTTGTTTCTACTTCACAATGATCTCTCTTTAATTCATCCTTTCCTTTCTAATCCATTCTTTTCAGGGCCTCATCTTGCATAAACTACTCTAAGAGCATTCTATTAGACTCTCTGTTTCTCCTCTGGCCCCCATTCCAGCTATTTCTAACTCTACTATAGCATTTGTTCATTATGTTTTATCACTTAGGACTATTCCAACAGCTCTCTGTATCCACAGTGCTTATTAGCACAGTGTCTGGCATATATTAAACATACAAGAAATACTTACTGGATAAACCAACCAAGGAGAGAATTTGAATAATTTAAGCAGAGAGGAATGCTCTCGCATACATATTCTTAGTACTGTCCAATATAAATTATAGAAAATAACAGTCATCCAACAAGTATTCACAAACGTGTCTTTGTCCCATAGGGAATTCTATTCAAACATCATACAACTTGTGCAATAGGAAACACAGGACCAAAGATTACATCACCAGTATAACTGACATCTTCTTCAATAATAACTCTTGCTGCTTTCCTTTAATTTCAGCTAACTAAAAAAAACGCTCTCTCATACTAAAAATTTCTTACACAAAGCATTTTTCTCCAAAGAGTCCAACATTCATTAGCTGTTTATTTTGCAACAGAAAGGTGATTTCTACCCTCAACTTATTTACCTTCTTCCAGAAGCAGAGAAATCAGAAATTAAAATGTTTATTTCTAATTTCTACAGCTTACCTAAATTTTCACAAGTCTTATTTTCCTCTTTTGTTAGAATAATTAAAAACAAAACACAAATAAACAAAAGCCCAGGAGTCTGGGGATCTAATGATAAAAATTCATTTAGGGATGAAGAAGATTTACATTGAGAATGCTTATTTTATCCTTATTGTGTTTAATTTTAGAAAGAATAACTGTGCCAACGTTTCTTTACTCTCATAGCGTTTTTTGTGATAATTCAAGTTAAATTATCAAATTAAACATTATTTTTAAAAGGATTATATAAGTTCTTCAAATAGAGAATTCATGGAAATCCAAAACCATACCAAAATCATTTTGTCCCAACTTAAAAGTTTCAAACTGATGCAAATTTTCAAATTTGCTTCACAGCCAAAGAAACAATGTTCTTATATTTCAAGCTGAAATAAATGTTAAACACTGCACTACTGTGTTTGTACTGGAAATTGTAGTAATTAATTTCCAGATTGGTGAGACAGAATGGATTAATGCACAGCATGCTATGTAAGTTTCAAAAAACAAAACTTACATTGCTGCTCCCAAGATAATTGCCATTGCTGACATGAAAATTATTCCATTTAGCTCATGCCATGATGCAAGTAAATGAGATCTGGTTTCCTCTGGAATTGAATTTTGTGATGGCAGACTACTTATGTGTTTACATCACTGGCCACCATACCCTCCTAATTTCTAACATTAGATACACTGTACTTGTAAAAATACACCAGGGCAGATCAGATCTCTGTGTTCTCCCAAAGGGAGAAAAGACAATAGGGAAATCCACATTTTTTCTATTAGTAAATATACTTAAGTATTGCTCTTCCAACATTACCATGATGTTCAAGTCATGTGAGATTTTAAAATGTAGGACAGAAACTAAGAGCAATTTGGCAAACTAAAAATCATTCTAGAAAAGACTGCTTTCTGGCCAGAAGGCACTTCTATCAAGCTACAGTAACTTAAGTCAAGCCAACTTTCCCTATAAAACTTCAGAGCATGACAACTACTAACAGAGAACAGTCTGTTAGCACTTATTACTAGACAAAGCAATTCTCAGTCACTCTTTTAACACTGAGGCTTATTTAAACTATTCCACTAGCAAAGAGGACTAAGAGAGTCCAAAAATGAGGGCACAGCATTAGTAAATGCAATTCATATGTAGAATGTTTACTATAAACAGCAATTTGAAGAAACCTCCTCTTTTTGCAAGACATCTAGAAAACACATGCCATGTATTTTTCCACAGCATAAGAACAGTTTCATCATATGCACGTTCACCTTGAATTTATCTACTGATAGATCCACTGGAAGAAAAAAAGATAACAATATGGTTCCTTTAGCTGATCCTCAACTCCCCAACTCATCCGTGCCTCTCAGAGTGTAAGTACTTCCCTCACTATATGTAATTCTAATACGAGCTATATTTTTTACACACAGTGATTCTTAAATGCGAACCAACTACTTTATCTAAAACGCAAAGGAAAAAAATAGCATCTGTTTCAAAACTGGAGAAAAATATGGCCATGTTGGAATTTTGCTACACTGGTATACCTATACCCAACATGGTACCTCCCTGATAGATAGCTTTGGCTACACATTATTTTACCATCTGGGTTGACTTTCAGTTCAGTCCAGTAGCTCAGTCATGTCCTACTCTTTGAAACCCCGTGGACTGCAGCACACCAGGATTCCCTGTCCATCACCAACTCCCAGAGTTTACTCAAACCCATGCGCATTGAATCGGTGATGCCATTCAACCATCTCATCTTCCGTCGTCCACTTCTCCTCCCACCCTCAACCTTTCCCAGCATCACAGTCTTTTCAAATGAGTCAGTTCTTCCCATCAAGTGGCCAAAATATTGGAGTTTCAGCTTCAGCATCAATCCTTCCAATGAATATTCAACACTGATTTCCTTTAGGCTGGACTGGTTGGAACTCCTTGCAGTCCAAGGGACTCTCAATAGTCTTCTGAAACACCACAGTTCAAAAGCATCCATTCTTCAGCACTCAGCTTTCTTTATAGTCCAACTCTCACATCCATACATGACTACCGGAAAAACCATAGCTTTGACTAGATGGGACTTTTGTTAGCAAAATAATTAATACACTGTCTAGGTTGGTCATAGCTTTTCTTCCAATGAGCAAGTGTCTTTTAATTTCACGGCTGCAGTTAGCCTCTGCCAGTGATTTTGGAGCCCCCAAAAATAGTCTCTTATTGTTTCCATTGTTTCCCCATCTATTAGACACGAAGTGATGGGACCAATACCATGATCTTAGTTTTCAGAACGTTGAGTCTTAAGCCAACTTTTTCACTCTCCTCTTTCACTTTCATCAAGAGGCTCTTTAGTTCTCTGCTTCCTGCTATAAGGTTGGTGTCATCTGCATATCTTGAGGTTATTGATATTTTTCCCAGTAATCTTGATCCCAGCTTGTGCTTCATCCAGCCTGGCATTTCGCATGATGTTCTCCGCATGTAAGTTATTATAAGCAGGGTGACAATATACAGCCTTGACATACTTCTTTCCCGATTTGGAACAAATCTGTTGTTTCATGTCCAGTTCTAACTATTGTTTCTTGACCTGCATACAGATTTCTCAGGAGGCAGGTAAGGCAGTCTGGTATTCCCATCTCTTTATTTTCCAGTTTGTTGTGAGGATAGCTTTGACTACACATTATTTCACCATCTGGGTGGACTTTGGAACCTAACCCACCCTCACCTTCCAAGCTTTATAGATCTTCTCTCCAAAACCAAATTAAAAAAAAAAAGGACTTTACACCAAACATACAAGGCCCACTCATTCAATTGTATTTTTGAAGAAAATCTTTACAGGGAACATATGTGCAAGGCAGGACTTCCCAGCTGCCTCAGTAGTAAAGAATCCACTTGCCAATGCAAGACCTGCAGGAGATGTGGGTTTGATCCCTGGATAGAGAAGATTACCCAGAGTAGGAAAAGGCAACCCACTCCAGCATTCTTGCCTGGAAAATTCCATGGACAGAGAAGCCTGGTCGGCTATAGTCCATGGGGTCGCAAAGACTCGGACACAATCAAGCAGCAATAGCATTATGTGCAAGTCACAGTGCTAGGTACTAAACTGACACTACATTTTAGCAAATAAGAAATTTGAATTCAAAAGAAGAGATAAGGAATGTACAGGAGCAATTTAAGGAAATGGAGAATGAGGGCAAATGCTCTAAGAGAAAAGAAATTAAGCACTAAGGAGTTCAGAAAAGGAAGACTAGAAAAAAGCACTGGGGAAGCTTAATTTTGATAGCAGCTACGACACTGCTCCAATACTTTGGCCACCTGATGTGAAGAGCCGAATCACTGGAAGAGACCCTGATGCTGGGAAAGATTGAAGGCAGGAGGAGAAAGGGACAACAGAGGATGAGATGGTTGGATGGCATCACCAACTCAACGGACATGAGTTTGAGTAGGCTCTGGGAGATAGTGAAGGACAGGGAAGCCTGGCGTGCTGCAGTCCAAGGGGTCACATAGAGTTGGATACGACTGGGCAACTGAACAACAAGAACACTGCACTGTGAAAGGTGGTGGAAGTTTTAGATAGGTGAAGAAAAATAACCTTTAACTCAAGGTTTCCTGAAAGACAAATTTCACTCTTAAAATCAAAGGGGGCTTCCATTTCCAGAAATAGTGGGCTAGGTAATTGAGACCAATCCCTCACTTCTGCGACAAATAAAACTGGAAGAAGTTTTTTAAAATAATTCTTAAACAAACAGAAAAGCTAACAAGATAGTAAAGAATTCGGCAAAAACCCAAGACAAGGTGAAAACCAGAAACTGAGCCCAATATTCAAACTGGTTTTCATCCCGAGGATTTCTCTGATCTTGAAAGCTACTGTTTTGGTGCCCTTGGGAAGCAAAAGTCAAAAGCAAAGAGCCCACGTAGGGTGTGTGGGGTCTGATAACCACCTCTTTCTCCATCTTAATCTGGTACCCCAAAGAACTACAGCATCAAGTAAAGGTGAACTGGTAAGAAAAAAAGCAGGAATAATGGGCAACAGAAACAGACCAAAGGACATTCAGACAGTGGAATTAACACATATAGATTACAAAACAACCATGCTTACCATGTTTGAAGAAAATAAAAACCAGGCCTCAAAATTGACAGCAGAGCATAAGAAACCGTTAAAGTGGCATGGCACATTTGAAAAGAAAAAACAGAACTTCAGTGACTAAAACATGCAATAAATTAATTTAAAATCACAACTGATGAGTTTAGTAACAGATTAGAAATAACTTATGAGAGAATTAATAAAAAACAAATTCTGCAGAATGTGGTATAGAAAAGTAAAAAGAGGAAAAGGCATAAAGAAGACAGGGGGAAAGGTCTACATTAAACCAGTAAAGAAGGAAGATACACAACAGGGCAGAAACAGTACGTGAATATAAATGACTGAGAATTTTACAGAACTTATGAAAGACACTAATCCAAAAATTTAGAAGTGTAATAGACATCAAACACACTGAACAGAAACAAATCCACAGTTGCATACATCATAAGGAAAATTCAGAAAACCAAAGACGAAATAAACTGTAAAACACATGTTATAGAAAAAGCGAAACAGGTGTTATTTGAAAATGAAGACAAAACACGTTCAAAAGGAGATCAATAGTGAGCACACTGAAATTGCTTAATTTACCTGCCATGAAGATATAATTAGGCTGATTGAGTCTACAGCTGAACCATGCGCTTAATCACTTCATTTACCAGATACATGGTTTTCAATTTCTGAAGCAGCAGCTCATTTCTAATCAAAATAGCAAGATTCTTAAATGGGAACGACTGCTAACCAGGTAAAAGGCATTGATATAATTGTTACAACCACGAAGAAATTCCCCAAGAGGGAAAGGCATCAAGACCCATCTGAGAAAAATAACTGGGCAGCCTCAGCTTTCAGACACTTATAAACTGTTCACCTCAAGCTCTATTTGCAAGACTGTAAAAGCGGCCTTTATCGCTACTCAATTCCTTGTATCAAAAAGGAGTCTACACACCAATTCCTTTCAAGGCGTTCAGAAGCAGTGCTTTCCAAACCATTTTTTATGGGGTCCTTGTTAACACAGCAATAAGCTGAATTATCAACGAATCTTACCCAACAGCTGGCACACAAGAGGTCACCAGGAATTCTGACCGCCAAACCTGCACTTGACTTCCTGGGTCCCACTCAAGACCTGAGTCGGACTAGCTAGGGTGGGGGGGCGGGGTCCGAGAATCTGCATTTTAAAAGGGCCACAGAAGCTCTTGTTTTCTGCTAGTTTCAAAACCAGTGCTAAGAAGGAATAGGTCTCCACCTTTACCGCGATGCGCGCTGGATTTCACCTGGGCCAGAAGCTCTCAACACCCTTCAACCCTCGGTTAAGTTTTCTGCAAGACGAACACGCCAGTTTGATTTCCTTTAGAAGAAAGTGCACTGAGCACACAGACTGGTACATGGAACATAGTTAATGTTTCCATCCTAAACTAATTCTGTGACTTTCAGAAACTCGCAACCAGGCAGGCACCCCCACATCTCCGGAGTAGCCTGGAGCCGTTCCAAGACCTCTGAGATAGAGCCCACTCCTCGCTTGAAGCCTGCCACCTGGCAGAAAATGTAGAGGGGAGCCGACAAGAGACCCAAAGCCCCAGGACCGCTTGAAAGGGTCGGCATCCTCCTCCACAGGACCCGGAGGCGTTCCCGCGGGCTCCCTCGGCTTCCCACAGGCCCCTGTCTCTGGTGACTCAGAACTCTGGGCGAGAGCGCAGACTAAGGGCAGGCCTGGCCCTAAACTTCACCTCAGACGCAGCCCCCCACCTCCTCAGCGAGGACGGTGGCGCCCTGGTCTCGCTGCCTGGCCAGGGCCCAGGCCTCACTCACCTACCAGCGTGCGGGAGGCGAGACTCCCTCACCTCGGCGGCGCCCACCCCAAACTCCCACCGCAAACGCCGCTCGCTCTTAAGAAAAAATAAAGAGAAGGAAAATAAAAACAGAAAGAATGAAAGCAAGAAAACAGTCTTTGCTTTGGTATTTCTTTCTACCCTTCAGGGCTTCCTTTTCCTCACCGCCACAACAAAGCTCCGCCCCTCTTCCGGCGATGTAACCCAATCCGTACCTCCCTTCATCCCGTGGAGCCAGATGGAAATCCGGTGCCTTGAAAGCTAGCGGGAGAGACTTGATTGGGCCATTCACACTTCAGCAAGGGGATTGGCCAGTTCCCTCCAGGAGGGCGGGCCGAGTCGTGTTGTCACGTGATGTGTTTCCTGAAAGCTGATTGGATGTGAGGAAGAGGGCTGGCCACCGAGGAAGGGGCGTTTCCTAGGGGACTAGGGGCGGGCCGGGGCGGTACGAAGCGGGGGTGGGCCCAGCACGTAATGGCAGCGCCGTGGCCTCGCGTCCATCTTTACCGCTCTCTTGGACCTGTCACAAAGGAGTCGCGCCGCAGCCGCCGCCGCCCCCTCCCTCGAGTGCGCCCGAGAGCTGGAGAAAGTCAGTGCCGCAGCCCAGCCGGGAAGCCCCTAGGAACGCGAAGCGGGGGGAGTCCCAGGGTTGGGGACGTCCGTGAGGGAGGGGAACAGCCGCCTGAATCTGCGGCGGGGAGACAGGACTGGGCTGGGGGAGATTCTGAGGAGGGGGCTGGGAGCGGGTGGCGTTGGGCAGAGCCCAGAAAACAGCCCGGAGGTTCTCCAGCGAGGCCCGTGCTGAAGGCGCCGGGAGAGGACCAGAGGGTGTTTCCGCTTTAGGGGTTTCTTGACCGGGGAGGTTGTTGGGGGTCGCCCTTGTGCGGAGGCCGCGGCCAAAAGGGCCCAGGTGAGAGGCAGGTAGCTCCTGGAAGGCTCCTGATATACAGTGGTCCTCCTCAGGGGTGGCCAGGATAGAAGGGTGGATGGGAGGATGCTTGGGGAGGGTTTCCTTTTGTGGAGTTTGAGGTTTAGGTGGCAGGAGTGGCAGAAGACCATCCCTGGGGAGGCTTAAACGTGCCTTAGGGTCAAGAAACGCCTCAGAGAGAGGGAGAAGCTAGGAATTGGGAGCCAGAGCTAGCGGGTTCCCCTACCTCGGAGGCCTGAGGTGAAAAATGAGTAAGAGCCTGGGGAGAGGGGATTTGCTGCGCGGTTCCGGGAGGAAGATCCCCCTCCCCCCGCCCCAAGCCATACGAAAGCCCGGGTGGGAAATGGAAGCGGGAATGGCAAGCTTTTTCCTTTGAAACATAGGAATCAGCCTTTTCTGGACTTAGTGCAGGTGGAGTGGGGGAAAGTCCGTCCCACCTACACTCCGTGCGTGGCTCTTCGATCAGGCTTTTGTTCTACCTGCTACCTTAGTTCCCCTGTGTTTGGGGTCCGAGATCGGGGCAGAAATGATCCACTGAGACTCTTCAGTTCTATCCTGTATAGCTGTCTGAATGAGGTTGCTCCCCCCTGGAGTGTTGTACTTTGAACTTCTAAAGGTTAGAAGAGTATTCAGTTGACTGAAGGGAGTTCCCTGGTTGTCCAGGCCCCTTACCTGCCATCTCCTCCTCCTTAACCTCCTTGGGTTTCTTCTGTAAAATAACAGTGTGTGAAAGTGTTTTTCAGGCTACAAGCTGTGTAAGTATTGTGATGCTGCCATCAAAGGGGTTGCTGTTGAGGAGTGAAAGTGAAGGCTGTTTCTAAACTGTGAAACAGTATGTAGATGTAAGGGATTAGCATTAATACAGTTGTTGGTCACCTATGGCGTGCGGGAACCATATTGTACTGAAAGCTTCAAGGTTTCCAGCTTTTTAGGTCATATAGCCTAAACCCATGATTTCAGCTCCTGCTTAGATGGGGGGTGCCGGAGGATGGTTTTTTCCCAGAGTTTAATTTACTTTCAACCTCTGATGATACTGCAAGTGATAGCACTATGATGTACTCTTTCCCTTCAGGAATTTTTTTTTTTTCTGACAGCTGAAATTTTCCTCCAGGTAATTTAATCTCATTATTGTAAACCACTCCCCCTTTTCCATATATATGTGTTTGTGGCCTTTTTATGTACAGGTAATGAGTATCATGTTTTCTACCTCAGTTTTGATTTTATAAATGAGACCTCCGTTTTTTTCTCCATGAATATTATGCCTTCCTGTAGTCACCCCAAACCATACATTATGAGGCACATTCAGTTCAGTCACTCAGTCGTGTCCGACTCTTTGCAACCCCATGAATCGCAGCACGCCAGGCCTCCCTGTCCATCACCAACTCTCGGAGTTCACCCTAACTCATGGTCATCGAGTCAGTGAGGCACATTAACAATGGCTTTAAAAGTTTATTCTCACAGCGGTTGTTTCTACTTTTCACCCATGTATAGTTTGCACTTCCTGGGATGACATCTTGCTTTGTAAATTCCTCTATGAGGTTATAAGTACTGTGTCCATGTATGACATTTTCCTAATTTTTGGTTAGTTGCAGTTGTTGGAGAAGGAAATGGCAACCCACTCCAGTGTTCTTGCCTGGAGAATCCCAGGGACGGCGGAGCCTGGTCCGCTGCCGTCTATGGGGTCGCACAGAGTCGGACACGACTGAAGCGACTTAGCAGCAGCAGCAGCAGTTGTTAGAGCTGGTTTAACAAATATTGAGTAATTTGTGATTTTTGAAGTTTCTTTTTTTTTTCTAAACAAAAAGCTGACTTGAATTTCCTGTTTTTCTAATCTTACGTTCCATGAGTCTTTTTTGAAAAAAATCCCTGTGATGATTCTGTGAGCTTTCTGGTTCCCAAGATACACATTGTCCAGACCTGCTGCTTTAATCTGTGTCCTGCTTTTGCCATTTTCATAAACCCTTCATTATTTCTGCACTTCATGATTATTTTTCCCTTATTGATCATAGGAAGTGTTCCAGCATACTCTATGTGGACTTTTTCTGCTTTGTCAGCAAAATAACTTTTCACTTAGTAAATTGGCCAAGAAACAAGGGGAAATAAAAACTTAGCATTTTGTGTGAAAAGTGAAAGTCGCTCGGTTGTGTTTGACTCTTTGCGACCCCATGGACTGTAGTCTGTCAGCTTCCTCTGTCCATGAAATTCTCCGGGCCAGAATTCTGGAGTGAGCAGCCGCCATTCCCTCCTCCAGGGTATCTTCCTGACCCAGGGATCGAACCTGGGTCTCCCACATTGCAGGCAGATACTTTACCTATGTTACTTAAAATTGGAAATTTTCTGTTTTGTGGTGGAATTCTTGTAAAGTAGGATGTGACAGTCATAGAAAGGGTTGCAAAAGTAAGTGAAAAGTCATTTGACACCACAGATGGGAACCACACTGGAACCAGTAATCTATTTCAAAAGAGTTATGGGGTGGGGTAGTAAATTATTTAGCTTCTCTTGAAATATTTGGGCATTTTCAAAGCATTTCCCATTGAATTTGGATAGTTTTTCCTGGTATTCAAATTGTAAAATTGAAAAACAGAATAGTTATGAAATAGTGAATGCCATAACTTGGGCCACAACCTGAGGAGGAGACTTTCACAACTTTTTAGGAATGCAAATGAGTGACTATGTTCCCTTTGGTTTATCTGTTCAATAAGTAAACTTTTGAAATAGTTTTCTTGCCAACCTTTATGATTAGAAAAAAGTACAGATTTGTTCTATTTTCTCAATGTCCATTCTAAGAGGGAATGCTTGCTGGTTCAGCATGTAAAATCATTTTTTACTATAGATAACTATGATATATACAAGGCTAACTGCGGTAGTACCTAACAAGTAGTGGTGAACTCTTGGAGCATATTCCACTTTCTCCCTCTCTAAGCTTTGGAAAACTAAGAATGCATTTGAGACAGCAGAGGATTGATACACTCTTAAGTTTGTTAAGGAATGAACCCTGCATGTAACTTTCCTATTGCTTGAAATTACAGTTTTCAAGCATAATTTCATGGGTCTTACATACATCAAGTAGAAAGTTTTGAAATACCTTATTCTGCAGGTTTATCATTACCTCAGTTTAATGTTTCAGTGTTAGTTTTTGTTTTTTTTTCTTTACCCCTTCTACCTCCTAAGGAATTAAGTTTCCTTTTCTGTGCTCCTTTAATGCAATGATTCTCAAAGTATGTCTCCTATCCTGCCCTGCCTTGTTGAAAATGTGGCTCTTTTTTTTTCAGTTCTTATTGCTTCATAGTTGTTCATACTTACCTGCACCTAAAGGCTACTTATTAATAATCTACCAGGTCACTAAACCAAAACTAGCATAACATTAGAGTTTACTGTTGTCTCTGATACCTTGTTTTCCCAGAAAGTACTTTTGTGAGACACTTGGCAGCAATATAAAGCTTCTTACCTTGTCATGTGCAGAATGGGGATTCTTACAATATTCAGGAAAGGTGCTTATTTGGGATTTATCATCAGTATTGTCTCAAATTGATCTTGGTTTTTCATTGTGCTTCCTCTTTTATTTATTTTTCGTTAGCATTACCATTATCTTCATCTTTATCAATTAAGTTTTTTATGGACTTTCAGTTAACCTTTCAACTGCAAGGTCAGGGATATATGTACCAACAATATTTTGGCTTATCATTTAAGACATGAATGTGTTGCAGTGCAGATCTAAATCCTTCATTCCCCTATTGCCAAGGCTAATATATATAGTCACCTAAAAACTTGCTTGTACAGATATTTAACTAAGTTCCTTTTCCACTGGAAAAATGGTGGGGCAAGAGGCTTCCTTCTGGTGAACCTGATACTGTATGCGTGGGCTTCTATGGCAGGTGCTGTATTATGGATCGGGCACTCTGTTGTCTGTGGCTGCCCTTCATCCCTTTAAGAAAACTGTGAGGGACCTTTTTTCATCTTTGCTCTGTGCCTGGCATTATTAGCATTGGATTCATATTTATTGAGTGATGTGTTCTCAGCTTTTCAAAGAATACTTTTTACAGATTTTAGAATGAATTCACTTAAAATATTTGCTGAATATCTGTTAGATGGGCTACAGTCCATGTGGTCACAGAGAGTCGGACACCCCTGAACAACTGACACTTTTGCCCTTAGGTTGCAGTAGATATACAGTCAAGTGTTCAACTAAGTGTTTCAGACACCATTTTAAGTAGATTTCATTGAGAAAGGTGTTGCTATTCATGCTGTTTACTTTTTGTTTTTCTTAGCAGCAAAGAGTTTTCCATAACAGAAGAATCTTTTCAGATTTGTGAATCATGTGTTTGAATGACACATCTATATTATTTCCTGTTATTTGGTCTTCTGGAGGTGAAAATCCCCCATAGTATGGAGTATTACATTTGTTTTTCTCCTCTGGATGGCAGCTGTCATTAGCACTTACCTCAGTTCTTCCTTAGCGTTTCCTTTTTGGGTCCAAGGCAAATTTTTCAGCCTTTGAAACCAGGCAGGATTGTTAATTTCTCCTTTTTTTCCCCCCTCTCTCCTTTTTACTGTCATTTGCTTTTGGTAATTCCTTACTCTGTCCTATCCTAAGTATTCCTTCAACAGTTCAACCAAAAAAATTGTCTACATTTCCCTCAAAAATGTACTTTCTTAAACCAACCTCAGTGCACAAGAGAAGTATTAGAATCATTCAGTGCTTTTCCCAGACAACTTGAAAGTTACAATCCAGCAGATAAGAGTACCTTATGTGACTTAAACTTCAAGTGCCCAGTGCCACTGCAGTCAAATAGTTTTCAACACCTGAGTGGCATGTAAAAATATCAGAGCTGCCCTTCCCTATGGGGGAAAAGTGAAGCTCCAACCAAATATTTCACAATCTTTCCCTTCCCTTTCCTCTGAGATATCTTAGACTCTAGAGACAAAGCATGCTCTTGTTAAAATGTCCTCAGGTGGTTTCTGTTTCAACTGGCAAGTGTACTGTTGATATACAATACATCTTTCTTACCTACTTATTTTGCTACCAAATAATCTCATTGACCTCCAAGTTTTACACATTGACCTCCCATTTAAACACAAGAAAATTATGGTCTTCGGAGTGTCTGGCAGGATATTTTAAAAGCAAATGTATGGGGTAAGCTTTCCTATCTTGATAGGGTTATACAGGTATATGCAGTAGACAGAGTTCAGCACCTACATGCTTAAGAACTGTACATTTTCTATAAATGTAACCTCAAAATATATTGAAGCCAGTTAGTGATATACATGCTGATTTTAGTAGAATCCAGGTGGTGGGTATGTAGGTATACACTGTAAAATCCTACTTTGCTGTATGTTTGAAATTTTTCATAATGAAATATTGGAGGAGCACAGTAAACATGACACTAGAAGCTATCACTTGTAAATGCATTCACTGTCTTAGGGGAAAATTCCAAAACATTTTTTAAGAAGAGAAAACCATTTAAGATTTCCAGTTTATTATATATTGTTATTGTTCATGCTGTACAATTTAGCCTCTGGGGTGGATTGGAAAAAAGTGAGGCATTCACTATTTTGGAACAATAAGGTAAAAATGACAGCAATAGTAATTTTATGCCCAAAGTTTGGTTTTTCTTCATTTAACCAGCCTCTCCGTTCTTGGCAGCATAGTCCTGAGGTTTTATTTTTCAGAGAAAAGAAAATGTTCTTAAAGTCACTAAGCTGTATTATGATTGAATGCAAGCAAATATTTGAATAGATGAATCATTGATTCCTGGACCATTTGTTAGAGAGGCTTAGACCAGTTGGCAGATATCTCTATGGTGAGCTGTTTATGATGGTAGAGATCTGTATTTTGAGTACCAGCCCTCACTGCTTTAATACTAACCTTACTGCGAGCCCAAGTTTGATTTTTCCCCCTCTCAGAGCAGCTTTAAAATATATAAAATGGAGAATAAATCATAAATGATACTGAAATGGAGAGAATAACCTTTATTTTCTTTTTTTCAAAGGGGAGGATAAAAATAAATAATACTGCACTTTAGAGAAGTAGATTTTCAAAGGAAATGTTTGATTGTAATTAGGTCCTTTCAGCAAAATGGTTAGGAACACTGATGATTTTAAAAGTAATGATCACTGATGATTTAGATGGTAAGAGAAGTATTTCTACTAAGTAATGGCATCCAGTGCCATTTCATCTATCAGAAAATAATTTCATCCATCATGAAATCAGTTGATGGTTGCCACAGTTGCAGATCTGATAGTTGTATATATTTAAATTATGTGACTAGATTTTTTTGATTTTTTGTTTCAAAAATAACTTGACCATCTAATGCTAAGTAGTCTTAAAAGTTAAGGTGAAGTATATAGATATTACAAATGTGTTGCCTTTACATAATCTCTAGTCTTACTCATTTTCCATCCCATGCTGTCTGTCAGCCTTTCAATAACATTACCCATAAGCAACATACCATCTTGGTTCAGTATGATGCTTCATAGGGGGCTGTGGTAGGAAATACAGGGGACTGCTTCATCCATTGTGTTGATATGTACTGTACATCATCTGTACTAGATGTAACTGTATTCTGGTGGGTTTTTTACTGACCTCTCCAAAAGAGTGTATTCAAAGATAGCCTCAGTTACTTTCTCTGGAAAAGGAGATTCACTTTTTAGACCCCAGAAGAATCACACTTTAGTGTTCCAGTTGTCCTTTCATTCAGTCAAGAGGTCCTGTGTACAGTCCCAGTTTCTGTGTTAGGTTCTATAACAGTGATTTCCAGACATGGCCACCATCGGAATCATCTGAGGAGCCTTTAAGAGAACACTTGCTTGGGCCACATCCTAGAAGTTCAGATGCTGCCTATTTGGAGTAGAACCAGGACTTGCTATTTAAAGAGGCACCTAAGTGATTTTAATGCCCATCACCTTTGGGGTTGATTGTTAAGCTACATTCTTTTCCAAGGTTTTTTCCCCCAAATATATAGATAAGTAAACATCATTTCAGTGTAGTGTAGATGAGTTCTATAAAAGATAAGTTTGTTAGTTATCTTAGTGCTCATAATTAAGACAGGTCTTATTCCTAGCCCCCAACTCCCAGATTATTTGGCTACTTCTGATTAGCTGTGTACTCATTTGATAATAACATCTTGCATGTGGGGATCCATTTCAGTGTTGGGCACCGTGCCATGTTTTACAGGTACTATTCCATGTAGTCCTCACAAACTACTGTGAGATGTAAGAACTGTTACTGTCTTCCATGTTTTGAAGTGTGTCAGTAGTCAGCGTAATTAGAATGCATAGCTGTAAATATCGCAGGGCTGGGACCTGCGCCCAGACTGACTGCAAAGCCTGTGCCCTATACTGTAGGTGGCCTTTGGTGTCCTGTATGAGATGTAGACTGAATGTTACTATCTTAAAACAATGCTCTGTAGAAAGTGAACCACATAATGCTTTTTGGAATGAGATAAAGCTGTATAAAGTGTAATTGTGTAGCTTCACCACTCAGTCTTTTGCCTAAAGTATTCACAGTTTAATCTCTGAGAAGTGTCATGAGTGATGCTTTTCCAGATGAAAAGTATTCCATGTTTTAGTCCTGAATAAATGAAAGATCATACAATATGTTCACTTATTTGTCTTGCTTTTGGCTTTAACCTTCAAGAGCACTCTGTATGCTCATTTAAAGACTACAGCTAAAAAATTTGAAGATAACAGCTCTTATTTTTTTTCCTTGTTTGTTTCATAGTCTTTCCTTTGAAATGCCTCATGGCTTCTCCCACCTAATTAACTTCTTTGCACCTGGTCTTTATAGCTAGTCCTTAAAAAAAAGAAAGTCTTTGGTATTAAAATATTGAAAATATAATTTTTTTTGTTTTTTACATTTCCTTCTCTTAACAAATTTTGTAGCTGACGTCATTTTCTAGGGCATTTAAAGAAAATGACTCTTTTGGAAGAAATTGACCTGAACTATACTTCAGTTCAATTTGGGAATAGGAAAAAAAAATCACCACATATAATTCTTCCAAATTAGTCAGATTTTTAGAAATACCCATACCCATTTCTTCCATTTGCTTTGTAATGTACTAAATAGAAATGTGCATGAATTATTCTACATTCAGTTTAAATAAGTCTTAGCAAAAATAATTTGGATGGAATAAAGCTTAAGAGTTTGAGATCCAACAAACTTCTTATTTTCCTTCTATAGTTAATTTTAAATTAAAATTTTTTATCCATTTGGAATTTTCAAATATGGGGCAGAATCTTGTGATTGTGATAGGAATCTCATTCCCTTTACTTGGATAGTTAATTGTATTATCACATCACACGTGTATCATGACTCATACTTTGCCGCTGGTTTTCCATGTCTGCAAATGTCTTTTTAACCCGCTGGTTTCCGCACAATCACTCCCATCCTTGCAGTGATGGGAATGGTATGATATTACTTACACTCTTTGCTGGTTTAAAATGTGTTCTCTTTTATTTATTTTTGTTTGGTCACACCGCACACCTTGTAGGATCTATTCCCTGACTAGGGATTGAACCTGGGCCACAGCAGTGAAAGCACTGAATCCTAACTACTAGACCATCAGGAAACTCTCACTTTTAAAAGGTTATTTTCAGCTGAATCCTTGCATCCCGCTTCTACCTATGCTTCAGTCACATCCTTTACATACAGTACAACCTCCAGATTTTGAAAATGGCCTGACTCTCTTGGCTCAGCTGTTGCTGTCTTGGTACTCTGGAAGGAGATAATGTCTATCCATTGCTTCTCCTCTCCCCTTCTTCCCCTCCCCTATCCCTCCCCCACTCTCTACATATTACATTAGATTAAGTATTACATATATAAAGAATTTTTATCTCCATCTACTTTTTTCCTTCCATTTTTTCCGCTTATGAGTAGTAATTAAACTGGGCAAATATTTGGAAGAATTTGCTGCAAATCTGTCCAAAATAACAGAAACAAGTTTTCTCTTGCTTCTAATCCCACTAAGTTATTTTATTAATATTTATATCTATTCCTAAGCCAGTGCTCAAGATAGGGGAATTTATTTGTAAATAGCAAATGTTGCATAGAGACTCCATACCAGTCTGTAATCCTTATGTGTCTGTTAGTGTCCTTACGGGTCCTTGTCTTCAGGTCTCCACATGATTTTTTCACCGTTTGCTACCGTGTTGTCTCCTGCTTCCAAATCTTACTTCCTTTTATACCTAACCAGATTTTCTCAGCTTAATGAAGGGCTGACTCTATCATTAGGCTTTTTTTTTTTTTTAATGATAAACATGCTGTGTGGTATGAGAATGGCCATCCACAAGTTTCTGGAGGGTGGGGACTATATCTTGTTCTTTATTCTCCCAGTGCTGACCGCAGTTGCTTAGTATTTTCAGACAAAGATCATTTGTGCTTCCCTATTCTTAACCTTGTAGCAGACGTGCACAGCAAACTTATCATTGTGAAAAATATAACCTTATGATATATATTGACCTTCCCCCAAACAAAGTCTTGCTTTCATAAAGGAAAAGTTTTGTAACTATTTGTTATCTCTCTGAATTCTCAAGTGTCCTCCAAATGGGAGATCTATGCAGTTTGGTCATTTAAAGGGAACACTCTATCTTTGTATTATTCTTATTGTCAAGTGGGTGCTATCACATTGTATCATAACTTTTTTTAAAACAACAGACATTTATAATTATATATTTTATTTGAAACATTAATTTTCTCATACACTCAAGAAATACAGTTGTTTTTTTTTAATCCACAAAAAGGAGCCCTTAAAGCAATTGTATAGATTCTTCTAATGTATTTCTATATGGATAGAAACACACATACATTAAAAAAAGAAATCTATTGTAACTCCTGTAGTTTACAAGGATGTGGTTAGCAACCAACTTTACACTATAATGATAAAAAGAAATAACTGGTTGTTCATTCTTACATAAAGACATCTCTTTGCATCAGAAGCCTATAAAAATAACCAAAGATGATTCTTCACTGTAGTCCTAATATCTATAAAATCAAACTAAGAAAGTCTGAGTAATTGAGTAGCCAAGAAACCTTTGACTCATTTTCCTTTTCTCTTTTAGAACTGCCACTGGATGACCAGGATTCCTTATAATTGATAATGTTGGAGATCACCTCTGCAACTTTCTTCAGCATTCAGTTGTTAAAAACAAATAGGATGCAAGTTCCTCAACTCCAGATTATGAAAACAGTACTTGGAAAACTGAAAACTATCTAAATGATTGTCTTTGGTTGGGCCGTGTTCTTAGCAAGCAGAAGCCTTGGCCAGGGTCTGCTGTTGACTCTTGAGGAGCACATAGCCCGCTTCCTGGGGACTAGAGGTGCCACTGCGACCATGGGCAATTCCTGTATCTGCCGAGACGACAGTGGAGCAGAAGACAGTGTTGACACCCAGCAGCAACAGGCCGATAACAGTGCAGTACCCACCGCTGACATGAGGAGCCAGCCCCGGGACCCTGTTCGGCCACCAAGGAGAGGCCGAGGACCTCATGAGCCAAGGAGAAAAAAACAAAATGTAGACGGGCTAGTGCTGGACACATTGGCAGTCATACGGACTCTTGTAGATAAGTAAGTATCTGGCTCACGGTCACCTCCTATCTAATGAAAAGCCTTATGCCAGGAATCATAACTCTTGGACTCCTTCAGTGCATTAGGATATTATCTGCCAAGCCTCATTACTGATAGGGCAGGGGGAGACTATTTCATTTCTCATCAGAGTAAATTATAAGGTTTGATCATTTTACTTGCTAATATCTACTCCAGTCTGGAAATGTCTAAACATTTCTGTAGCAGAATACACCGATGAAAGCTTTGATCTCTATTGGGGAATGTAGTCAATATGGAGTGAGTTTGTGTTGAAGCGTACAAGAGGAAATTATTTCATGAAGACTCACTGTTACCTTGCTTGGCTATCTACTGTGCTGACTGGAGATTCAAGATAAGTTGTTTTACCAAGAACGTTCAGTTCAGTCGCTCAGTCGTGTCCGACTCTTTGCGACCCCATGGTACCAAAAACGTAGCTGCACACAACCTCTGTTGGCAATGGAAGGACGTAGGTCAAGGAGAGTTTGTATCCTTCTCCCTCTTTTACCAATATATCCCTTAGATGACCCTCCTGGATCCTTTTGGCAAACTTGGAAATTGAAAGAAACTGCAGGACACACCTGTACCCTGTTTTGTTTCTCCCCCTGCTTTGTCTAAGTGCCAAGCCCCAGATTGAATAACAGTGAGATTAAAGGGCATTGTTCAAGTTGAAAAAAGTATTTTAACTCAACCGTATAGCACAGAAAGTAGCTGTAAGTTTTAGAACTGTAGTGGACAAAGGTTCAGATTCTGGCCCAGCCCCTTGACTAGCTACATGACACTGAGCAAATCACTTCTGTAAGCCTCAGGTTCCTCATCTATAAAAGGAAAATAATACCTTTCTGACAAGGATTATCATGAGAAAATATATATAAATCATCTAGTAAGGTGGCGCTAGTGGTAAAGAATCCACCTGCCAATACAGGAGACACAAGAGACGCAGGTTCTATCCTGTGTCAGGAAGATCCCCTGAAGAAGGAAATGGCAACCCACTCCAGTATTCTTGCCTGGAGAATTCCATGGACAGAGGAGCCTGGTGGGCTGCAGTCCGTGGTTCAAAAAGAGTCAAGAAATGGCTGAGCACAGATACAAATGGTGCCTTGTACAGAACATGTTCTCAATAGAGGATAGTTTTTTTTTAAATTCTATCTGAGTTCTTTTTGCTTCAGGATCTGCCAGTATATTTAAGTATCTAAATATTGATAATCACATTTATGAGAAAGCAGTTTTGGCATAAAGCAAGATATACCTGTGCATATTAGAATTATTTTGGCCTCATAGAAATAAATTTATTTTACACATTTTCTTTCTGCTATAGAGCATGCTAGAAAATATTCTTACAAATATGCTCCGTAACCATCTCAGAAAGGCCTTCCTAAGTTTATTAAAACCTGCCTTTGAAGTAGTTGTGGTATCTGAATTTAATGTCATTTTAATATGTTGTAGGAAATACCTATTTAATATAAATCTATGCCATTTACATCCCCTAAATGCAAGCAAAGGTCTAGAAACTGTCATGTAAAGTTTCATCATGATGACATTTAAAGTATGCTGTGAAATTGTAATGAAAAATTGTCCTTCCCAAATAAGGAAGTAAACCACAGCAGTGTTATTTAAGCCTATTGGGAAAACAGGTACAGAATTGACTTTGCCATATTTTTTTATAGGGTGATTAAGAAAGTGTAGGGGCAAAGCAGGAACTTTATTTCTAAGCTTCAGTACAGTATTACACATTATAAGTGGACTTATGAGGCAAGTAGTGTACACTTGAATAATAGGGTAACTTTTACCTTAAACCTGTTTTTACTGAATTACAGTGAAAACTCTTCTGAAAATGGAAAAATTTGGCAGGTGCAGAACAACTATAAAGGGACATATTGGAGAATATAATGGCAAAATCAGGTTCAGAGAGTTTGTAAACATAGTTACAGAGATTTTTTTTTTTTTTTTTAGAAACTGCTATAGAAAAAAGAATTTGCTAACCTACAAAGTTTACAAGGCTATTAAAACTAAACATAGAGGACAAGACAGATGGGCTTAGTAAGAATATGTAAAAGGATGTACACAGATATCACATTTATAAAATGATCTTAATATTTATTGTTCTCCTTTCTCTACTTGTTACTTACAAGAGAATGACCTTGATTTGAGAGGACAGCATGGTTCCTAATGGCATAATGAGAGCATTGCTATAGGAAATACACTTGAAATATATACTTAATTTAAAAATCATTCTGAAGTTCAACTCTTTAGCCTTTTTTTCTTGGTATTATGTCCTCAGATTGCTGATGGTATTAATGTTACTTATTCTCATGACTTTGCAGGCGCCCCTCGATGGAAGTGTGTGTGTGTGCGTGTGCGTGTGCCTGTGCCTATGTGCGTGCACGCGCCCCTCGATGGAAGTTTTTTTCTCTGTGTGTGTGGTGTGTGTGCACACGCCCCTTGATGGAAGTTTTTTCCTGTGTGTGTGTGCGTGCGAGCACACGTGTATTCTCTCTCTCTTTCTCCATTTCTGTCACTTTTGTTGTCTCCATCTGGGACCCAGGGGCCTTCAGTCTACAGGTGAACCTAAAAGTGGTGGTTCTGAGGTTCCACCCCACTCTAGGAAGCCCAAGTCCTGCTGCCTGGCTTTCTCTGCCTTTTTCTGTCACTGGAGACTTGCAACTTTATGCCAGCTGCAGGCTACTATTTAGAGCTTTTCAACTCCTTTCACTGAGAGGGGAATGCTGTTCCCACTTGATTTGGTAAGTCTGCTCCATCCCTTGTAACAGTGGGGCTTTGGTCCCCCTTACCTGCCTTGCAGACGTAAAGCTCCTGGTGACCTCTGTCTAGTTCCTGGCCCAGAGCCTAGTGATCTTATGGTTTTAGCATTTGCCTCCCACCAGAAGTTCCTGCTCTGTTTCTGTTCCACAAAGAATTTTTGTCATCTTCTTTTTTATATATATAATATTTATGTTTTATTTGTATGGCTGCATTGGGTCTTAGTTGTTTCGACCCACAGGCTTAGTTGCCCGGTGGCATGTGGGATCTTAGTTCCCCAGCTGGGGATCAAACCCACGCTCCCTGCACTGCAAGGCGGATTCTTAACCACTGGACCACTAGGGAGGTCTTTATATTGTTTGTTTGAGGGTAGGGATGTGTGTATCCTTTAAGTGTGTCTGTATAGAATTCAGGTGCTCATATTCCTTACTGGTCACTGACCTTGTCATTTTTATCATTTTGCCCTTCTTCCCTAATCACATTGTCCTTTTTACCTCCCACCTCCAAATATCAGTGGGTAACCATTCTTCCGAATTTAAGGTATGTTCTTCTAATCTGCCTGACATATGTTTCTGTCTGTGAAGGAAGCTTATATATATTGTTTTGTATATGATTTTAAAAATTTACTTAACGATTAGAGAAGTCTCCTTGGTTTTAATTCCTCTTAACATTGTGTTTGAGACTGCTACAGAGTATTCTATTGTATGCTCAAAAGTACTATATTTTGTTATCCAATAATGTGGTGACAGTCACTTAGGTTACTACTTCTGACTTTCTGTTCGTACAAATAGCATTGCAGCAAATAGCCTCATATGCCCCTGTGTAATTATTTCTCTAGCATTGTTGAATATATGCATACTTAATTTCATTATTGCCAGATTGCCACAGAGCAGTGTTTGTATTAGTTAGTTATATCATTTAATACAATTTTTTTAAATAAGAATTTTCCCTTGTTTTGAAAAGGAATAGGATGTGTCCAACACTGGCACCTAATGAGTACCTGACATGAACTTAGTAATTCCCATATTGCAAGGTTGCTGCTGCTACGTCACTTCAGTCGTGTCCGACTCTGTTTGACCTCATAGACGGCAGCCCACCAGGCTCCCCCGTCCCTGGGATTCTCCAAGCAAGAACACTGGAGTGGGTTGCCATTTCCTTCTCCAATGTGTGAAAGTGAAAAGTGAAAGTGAAGTTGCTCAGTCGTGTCCAACTCCTAGCGAACCCATGGACTGCAGCCTACCAGGCTCCTCCATCCATGGGATTTCCCAGGCAAGAGTACTGGAGTGGCTTGCCATTGCCTTCTCCGATTGCAAGGTTATTCTGAGGATTAAATGATTGAAAGCGATAGTTGTTGTTGTTTTTTCACAGTGAAACAGAGAGCCACAATATGTAAACAAATAACCAGTGAATATATTCTTTAAATAATTAGATGATGAGTTTGATGGAATATATTTCCTTCATTATTAAATTTCCCCTAAAGCATCTCTTTGAATTCCTGAGATCACAGTTTGAACATCCACTGAATTAAGGGGAAAATGCCATTTTAGAGCAATGACTAATTAAGTTTGGTTTCTTTTTCTTCTAACCTCATTTTATGAAGTTTAAGCATATAGTGATATTTACCAGAACACCACCTAAAAATGAAGATGTTATGTAGTCCCTTGCTTCTGTAAGTCCTCATTTGGGATTGCATTTGCCTTCCTGGCACTTCTTGAGGTATGTATGAGGAAGATGATGTTGGTCTCCCTGCCTTGTCTCTATTGGCATTGGGCTGTTAGAGGTAAAACTGAAAGTGGGCTCTGGCTTTCAGTATTAGTCCTGTGCTTTGACTTCAGGCCACATGGTGGTACTTTCATGTGCTTTTCTGCCCATTTTGTTAATGTTTGTGGGCTGTCATGGATAGTGACCTTGGAAATAAGTACATGTGGTGTGCATTTGTCCTTAAAGATTATAGCTCTGGTTGGCTCCTCCATCTTTCTCTACATTCACTCGTGTTCCTTTCTTTCTCTTTCTACCCCCCATACTTCCAATTTGAACTTCTATTTGAAATTGTCATTTCTTATTTCTTCAAGTTTGATGTCTTGAATGTTTATTTTTCAGTGATCAGGAACCTCCCTATTCAATGATTACATTGCACGAAATGGCAGAAACAGGTATTTTTTAAGTTTTTAAAAAGACTTCCTAATTGATTAATGTTCATGAAGAAATATAGCCACTTTTTAAAAAAATACTTCAAAAGTACTTAACATACATGATGAGGAAAAAAGCCCTTAGTCTGTGGAAATTTTCCTGCACAAGGGCAATAATTAAAAGCACTGTATTGTATTCTGAGTATATACTGCATCTTTCAGTAATGGTTTTATCTCACTGGAATTATTAAAATTATTTTGGCATTGACAGATCTTTGACTATAACTCTTCTAGAATGAGGAAGATAATTTTTTGTTCCTCAATTTTCTAAATGTCATTCAGAAGATAGAGCCAACTGTTTCAGATACTTAATTTTCTCAATTAACTCCTGTGTCATAAATAAAGGCTGGAAACTTTCAGTCATAATTTGAGAACCCAGAAACATAGCTTGAATTTTCTTCAAATAAAGATACCCCTAAATCACCAGACTCCTGTAAATTAGGATTTTTGTTTCTACCATGATGACCAGCAATTGATGACCATGTCCATGCCAAATACTAGCTGCTTAAAAGCTATAGGATGTTTCTATTCTCCAAGAGTGGTTCTATTTTAATGTGAAGTCATCTTATAGCAACTTTATCATATAATCTTCTTGATTTGCTCTTAGATGAAGGATGGTTAGACGTTGTCCAGTCTTTAATTAGAGTTATTCCATTGGAAGATCCACTGGGACCAGCTGTTATAACATTATTACTAGATGAATGTCCATTGCCCACTAAAGTAAGTTAATAATTATCTTTTATGAAACTGACATCTGTGCTTAAACACAGGATGAATGATACCACAAAGAACATTTGGTATAATGCGTTTCCTCTTTATATATAGTATTTTGAATCTGTTTTATTTAATATTAATTTCATTGTATAAACTTGTTTTTTATTACCTATGAATTGTTACATCCTCTATCTATAAGTAGCTTACTCAAAAACTTTAGTTTAAAATTTTTAAAATGTCAAAAATGGGAGCGTTTATATTGGGTTGGCCAAAAAGTTCATTTGGGTTTTTCTGTAAGAGTGTATGGGTCCAACCCAGGTATCTATAATGGCATTCTTTGAAATTAGATGGGAATGTTCAATTGCTAAGCTGATTCTCTCTCTAAACAATTTCCTCATGACAAAACTTTCTTTAAATATTTTCTATTAAGAGAAAAAAACTATTATACCAAAAGCACTTTTGAGTCTTAATATTGGTATATTGGCATAACTTTGATTATTCCAACTTAGAACAAAAGTATCAAATTTTCATTGCGTTATTCCATAAAGTCTATGAAATCCTTTCTTAAATATTTTGGATTCTGGCATCTTTCATTTGTCTAAGCCCCACACATTTAGGCCTAACATGGAAAAACATGGACAAAGGGAAAGTCTTTGATCTTGTCACTGATGAATTGACCTTTGCCTAGTTTTATAGGAGGTTTCTATTATAATTTGCTTTAAAAATTCTGGTGATATTTGTTCTTTATTGATTAAAAAAAATATTTTTTAAGGAACTTTTCACTTGAATATCACTAGGCCCTATCGTTAATGAATCATATTGGCATTTGGGTGGATTTAGTATGTTTAATGACCCAGAGTACATAGCATATATTTGATACAACTGGTACATTTTGAGTGAAATGTTATCTAGAAATTCATGTAATAAAACTTTCAGATTGATCAAATAATATTTCCCATCAATAATGGTATCCTTTGGGTATACTGTATCATGTTTGCATGGTAATTCTGAGTTAATTTAACACCTGGTTATTACTTTTGTGTCAAAGAATTACCTTGGGGATAAAAAAACCTAAGTCATATGTTTATCAGATCCACTTGTATGTTTTTGTTTTTAGGATGCACTCCAAAAATTGACTGAAATTCTCAACCTAAATGGAGAAGTAGCTTGCCAGGACTCAGGTCATCCTGCCAAACACAGGAACACATCTGCAGTCCTAGGCTGCTTGGCAGAGAAACTAGCAGGTAACTCTGGAAGCTCCCCCAAGGAAAATCTTAAGTTGTTTGACATTAAGGGGAAGATGGAAATTTAAAACAAAGAGTTTTCCTATTAATTCAAGAAATATTTTTCTTTCTTTCTTTCTTTTTTTGGTAAAAATGTCTCTCCCCAAAATCTCTTCTGATAATGGACCTCTACTGATGAGTTTCTTTTTTAATTGCACTTTATTGAGTGCAGGCTCTTTCTTTTTTTAATTTTTACATTGTTTTGTTGGTTTCTGTCATACAGCAACAAAAATCAGCCATAATTATACATACTCCAAGGTGAAGATAAGTAGTAACATGAATTCTTCAACTTTGCTTTCTTTTTTCCAAATTTGTCTTGGTTATATATGTAGCCATTTGCATTTGTTTATAAATTTTAGAATCATCAATTTTGAGAATAAAACATATACCAAGATTAAAAAAAAGTTTTCCTTATTTGCTTTAAAAATTAAAATAACAGAAAAGGCTAAGCTCATATGATATTGAATCTGATATATACATGTATACACAGTTTATAAATTTTAGCTAGATAAAAGCTATGATTTTGTTGGTCTTAGTTAGCAATTCAAATAATATGACACATTTAATTATATCCAGTGTTTGTTGTATTTGTCTAGGTCCTGCAAGTATTGGTTTACTTAGCCCAGGAATACTGGAATATTTGCTACAGTGTCTGGTAAGTGAGGCGTTATTCTTAGTCATTTAGAATTGTGCATTTTTCTAAAATTGCCAGCTTAGCAAATGGCACAGAGAATGGAATCAGCTATTAATTTTATTTGCAGGTGTTTCCTGAGTGTTTGTCTATTCCCTCCTATGTAAAAAAAAAAAAAATAAGGGCAGGATAGGAATTTATTGCAAGCAAAAACAGCTGAGTCGGTCTGGTTTTAAATTTAGTCATAAGATAGGTGCTATGATTGGCTTTTTTGGATGCATCAGTAGAGACTGCCAAATGGTAGTAGGAACCTCCACGGTAGAAACAAAATTACACAGCATTCCAAGCCAGGAAACTGTGAGGTCAGTTTCCCAGCGCATATAAATCTCTCTGTTTCTCCATCCCTCCCTGCTCCCTGCTGCTCTTTAAACTATTGTTGTTATTTGGTGTATGGTCTGTGAAGCTTGTGGTTTGCCAAGGCTGTGATGTCAGATCTCTCTCACTGCTGGACTAGATTTGTCTGGTCTGTATTTTTTAAAAGTTATTTTTTGCAGGTCTGCTATTCATTGGCCTTTTTCAAAATCTGAAAAATATTTTCAGTACCTAGATAATATGTACTTAAAGCATTTAACACTATGCTAAGTAAGCACTGTAGAAATACAGAAGTAGTCTAACAGTCCTTCACCCTCAAGAAGTTTCCTGGTTAGTTCGGGAACGAAACTACTCACTCAAGATAATTAGCCTCTACTTTATGGGTGGATATGATCAAGGGCAGAACTGCTTCCTTCAGACCAAGTGCCAGGAGTTCTGAGAAGTGACTGAGAGGTGGGAGGTATGGGTGATGGGGACTGGGAATTGTGGGAGCTAGACTTCCTGATAAAGGTGAAGCTTCACCTGGGTCACAGCATAGGATGAGAATTTGATTATGCACACAGGAGAAAAATGGGCTTCGGGACTTCCCTGGCAGTTCAGTGTTAACCATGCTCTCTCAATGCAGAGGGCACAGGTTTGATCCCTGGTCAGGGAACTAAGATCCTGCATGCCACATGATGCAGCCAAAAATTTTTTTAAATAAAGTTTTTTTAAAAATGGGATTCTTGGCTAAAGGCAAATCACTGGCAGAAGCCCAGAGCCAGAAGTGGCTGTGTTCCCAGCATATTACAGAGAATTGTCTGATCAGAAGACAGTATTCAGAGACAGGAGGATATAGACTGAGTAGCCAGGTAGGGAGGGCTCAGGGTCTGAAAAGCCAGACAGAGGGATTGAGGATGGTTATGGCAAGAAGTAGAGTGCTAAACAGGCTTTGTAACAGGAAAGAGCTTTGCAGAACCCAGTTGGGCACCAGAAGAATGAATGGAAACCAGGTGATATTCTGGAACTCTTTTACAGGCTCCTAACATAACTGTGGGGAGGGTTGGCTGGGAGCAGATGTGATGTTAAGCAGATAGACCTTTCTTCAAATGTGAACACATGTGATGTGAACTTAAGTGTAACTGAAAGAGCTCACTTGTTGCTGAAAGAGCTTGTAACTGAAAGAGCTCACTTGTTGCTCCTGCCCACCTACAATCAGCATTTGTAGACTTCTTTTCAGAGAACAGATTGAAAATGAAGCCATGAGTTGTTAATTTCATTATTTATAATTTTGGAACTTGGTGGTGATGAATGGTTCCGAGAACAGATTGAAAATGAAGCCATGAGTTGTTAATTTCATTATTTATAATTTTGGAACCTGGTAGTGATGAATGATTCCTTTTAGGGTTCTGAATAAAAAAGCCATTTTTAGCTACACTTCTAAGCTTCTGTTTGGCTTTCTTAAATGAATGTAAGAATCAGCATGATACCATTTAACAAAGTTTTCATTTAACAAATATAAATGTTACTAAGTAAAATAGTGCATTTAACAAGATACTTTTGACATTTCCATATCTATAAATTAACAAGAAAATAAGATTTTAGGAGACTATCATTGTCAGTTACTAACAATAGTAGCAAGTGGATAATCAAGGACTTGAATGAGTAAAATTTTTATGACTGCTCCAAAACAAAAGTCTAGTACACAATCGGTAAGAAGAGGAAATTGTCACCCCAGAAGGGCAATGATATATATATATGTATGTATGTATGTATGTATTTATCTTTTGTTGTCTTTCAGAAATTACAGTCCCACCCCACAGTCATGCTTTTTGCACTTATCGCACTGGAAAAGTTTGCACAGACAAGTAGGTATAGTGACTTCTTGCACTAATGATCTATATTGCTTGTTAAAAATGTTAATTTTTCTTAGTTACTGGATGAGCTGACGCCTCTGAACCCCATCAGACATGCCCACATTCTGGGGAGTTCCTGGTGGCCTGGTGGTTAGGATTCTAGGCTTTCAATGCCGTGGCCTTAGGTTCAATCCTGGTTGGGGAACTAAGCTTCTGCAAGTCGTGCAGCTAAATAAATAACATGCATACATTCTGCTTTGTCTAGACAAACATTTCAAGGTCTATAATATGGTGACAAAGGCAACAGTTTTCTCACCTAAAGAATCAAAATTGGTGACTGTGATTAGCCACTTTTAATAGATAGAAAATTTAGTGATTATATTGCTACCTTCTAGAAAATGGAACTCTTGGGCTTTGTCATTAGTATAGTTTACAAATTCTCCTAATTGTCTCTCTGTACTCCTTCCCTCCATCAGTCTGTCCAGCAAATCCTCCTGCCCTTCCATGGTTAATTAAAGGTTTGTGTCTTCTCAAACAGGTGAAAATAAATTGACTATTTCTGAATCCAGTATTAGTGACCGGCTTGTCACATTAGAGTCCTGGACTGATGATCCTGATTATCTCAAACGTCAAGTTGGTTTCTGTGCCCAGTGGAGTTTAGACAATCTCTGTAAGTAGGAGTTGTCCTGTATTAAAATGCCTGTTTTCATTTCCAAATCCACTTCTGAAATAGGATCACTGGTCTTCATTTGTGACAGTGTGAGTTTTTCCATATAAAGTCCTCTGCTGGTAGGTTGGGTATATTCTAGCGGTAACGAATCCTAGGAACTCTTCAGACAATTAGATGGAAGGAATGCTTCTAACTGCAGTGCTCTCCTATTCAGACATTGTTATTGATCTCCTGTTTCCTGCTGCATTCAGACCACCAATCAGATGCTATTGTGTAATCCAACTCTTCCCAACACAGACTCTTTTCACTGTTTTACAAGCAGTTCCCAGTCATTCCTATCTCTGGGCCTGTTCCTCTCACTTGGAATTCCCTCTCTTCACTCTTCTCCCTATCCCAGCATTGCTCTTCAAAACTCAAATTGTATCTATACCTCGAGAGTTGCTCCAAGCTATTCTTTTTCTCTTCCAAGGGCTGCAGGAACTAAAACTAGACTACTGCACTGTCCTCACTTCCCCTGCCCCATAGTTAGCACAACCCCCCTGCTCCTACCACAACATTATGGGGAATTGCTCAGTGCATAGCCTGTGTAGTGCCAGTTAAAGAATAATTCTGAAAAAGTACCAATTGGATTTTGCTGCATGCAAAAGAATGACTATAAGGAACAGAAATATAAACCTACCTATGCTACCTTTACTAGCATTTGCTTAATTAATCTTCATACGGCCATGCAGCCCCAAAGCTAAGGTTATGTCTACCGATTCTGCCATTTTTGAGCACCTCCACTTACTAACAAGAGTGGCAGCCAGCGATGACAACAGTTTTTCCACAATAGCCTGTCTTAGAAATGTGCCCACTTCTTCTTTTGCAGTTTTAAAAGAGGGTAGGCAGCTGACCTATGAGAAAGTGGACTTGAATAGCATTAAGGCCATGCTGAATAGCAACGATGTCAGCGAGTACCTGAAGATCTCGCCTCATGGCTTAGAGGTAAAGTTTCCATAGATGGACCATTCTAGGGAGAAAATCTTGTTTTCATTTTCATGCCCTGATTCTGAACGAAAGCAATCTTTGCAAAATAGATGGAAGTTTACTACATAGTCAGAGAGTGGTTAGAGGTAGCAGTGGTAGGAGAGAGTATCTTGAGGTATTATATACTCTTTCCTATCTCACATGGTCCTATACATACAGTGAGTGCTATAATGTTTATTGACTTATTTAAATGTCTGACTTTAATGTCTTCTATTTTATGCAATTAAAGGTAAAAAAAATAGTATTTCTAAAAGAGGCCCTTTCTTTTTTAATCTATGTATAACCAGTTATACAGCACTTTACCTTCTCCCTGCATGTTGGAAATGTTGCTGATTTGAGGGGTGAAGGTTAATGAAAGAGCCGCTTATATACAGCCGCTTTAGGCACTAGACATGTCAAGATTAAAGAACTGTTTGAAGAATGGGTGCAGACAGCCCTTTGATCTTACATCTTACCAAATGCTTTATGTAGTTTTCTGCTTTAGCTTATTTTTAGGTACTCCATCTTATACCCTTCAATATCCTTTCCCTCATCTCCCTCCCTAACAAGTACAGGTTAAGGCAGTGTTTATGCATTTGTAAAAGATTCTACTATGAGAGCAAAACTCTGTAAGTAATTAAAAATGAAGCCAGTAGCCTTCACTAATTCTTCGTTGGAGGTCTTCCAGTCCTTTCAATCTGGAACTCCGTGGAAACAAACTGTAAAATAGCATCCTTCCTTCAGTTTTGTATTTTTTGTCACTGAGGATGCACAGAGAAGGAGACAATAGTCCAGCAGGAGCTGTAATGAGAAAGGATAGATTCCACCTTCTGAGAAGTCTGTTATCTCTGGTGGTCTTCAGGCATTGATGGTGGGCTGCCATGCCCTTTGATTTTGCCAGGCTCGCTGCGATGCCTCTTCTTTTGAAAGTGTGCGTTGCACCTTTTGTGTGGATGCTGGAGTGTGGTACTATGAAGTTACCGTGGTCACCTCTGGCGTCATGCAGATCGGCTGGGCCACACGGGACAGCAAGTTCCTCAACCACGTGAGTACTGTGGAGACCTGGGCAGATGCAGGCAGCAGCGGGTGATTTTGGCAAATGAGTGGTGCATACTCATTTTTCAGGTAGGTTTACCCAATAATCATTCTTTGTGCTGAACAACATGGTGCCAGATCTGCAACATCAGGTTTATAAACTGATTCAGAAATAGGAAAACACAAGTGAACCTCACCTATTTTTTTCCCCCTCAAGTTTTAAGTTCATGTTAATTTTCCACCCAAAGGTTACATGCATTCTTTTTCTTTTTTTGGCTCTGCTACGGCCCCAGCCACATCTTTGGCTCAGTTTTTATATTGTTACCAGTGATGGTTTTTACCTTGCATATAAGCTTTAGGAACTTTTTAGGAATTCTGTTCCTTTCATGAGATCCTAAATGTTGGTTTGACTCCTCTCACTTTACCTTTATCTTGTAATTAGTAGACATATTTGTTTTCAATATTTAGTATTTATCTTTTGTTACAGAAAGCTATCAGATATAAGGGGAGATTAAATCCACTAGAGGAAACAGAGTTGGGCCACTTCTACTTGAGTGCGAGAGGTTAGGATTCTTCCCTTTCCTTCAGATGTTCATTTCTTGCCACTTTATACCCTTCTAATGTCTAACTCAATTAGCTTTCTTCTCATAGTCATAGTATAAGCTGTTTGGAATTAATCCAGTTTTGATCAGGAACATTTTGTAGCCATATAATTTTTACCCTTTGAGCTGGGAAAATACCCTTATTTTTGTCATTAATCTAAATAATGACCTCTTAATCTGGACTACCCTGGTGATCCAGTGGTTAAGAATACACCTGCCAGTGCAGGGGACATGGATTTGATCCCTGGTCCCAGAGGATTCTACATGCCATGGGGCAGCTAAGCCTGAGTGCCACAACTATTGAGCCTGTGCTCTTAGAGCCCAAGAACCGCAACTGAACCCACATCCTACAACTACTGAATCCCGCGTGCCCTAGAGCCCATGCTCTGCAACAAGAGAAGCCACCACAATGAGAAGCCTGCTCACCGCAGCTAGAGAAAGCCCTTGCTCAGCAACAAAGACCCAGCACAGCCAAAAACAATAAATAAAGAAAAATAAATAATAGCCTCTTCAGTTCAGTTCAGTCACTCAGTCGTGTCCGACTCTTTGCGACCCCATGAATCACAGCACGCCAGGTCTCCCTGTCCATCACCAACTCCCGGAGTTCACTCAAACTCATGTCCATCAAGTCGGTGATGCCATCCAGCCATCTCATTCTCTGTCGTCCCCTTCTCCTCCCGCCCCCAATCCTTCCCAGCATCAGAGTCTTTTCCAGTGAGTCAACTCGTCGCATGAGGTGGCCAAAGTATTGCAGTTTCATCTTTAGCATCAGTCCTTCCAATGAACACCCAGGATTGATCTCCTCTAGAATGGACTGGTTGGATCTCCTTGCAGTCCAAGGGACTCTCAAGAGTCTTCTCCAGCACCACAGTTCAAAAGCATCAATCCTTCAGCAATCAGCTTTCTTCACAGTCCAACTCTCACATCCATACATGACCACTGGAAAAACATAGCCTTGACTAGACAGACCTTTGTTGGCAAAGTAATGTCTCTGCTTTTTAATATCTAGGTTGGTCATAACTTTCCTTCCAAGGAGTAAGCGTCTTTTAATTTCATGGCTGCAATCAGCATCCGCAGTGATAGCCTCTTAGCCTCCAATTAAAAATAAATAAATAATATAGCCTCCATCCCATATGTAAGGTCTTAAGATGGGTTTTAAAGTGATCCAACAAAGTCAAACTAAACTTTGCCTGCCATAAGGATAGTTTCTAAGGCGCCCTTTCAGCAAGGCTGTATAGCATCCTGGAATTGTTCATGGCATTTTACTAAACTGCTCACTGGAAAGAGACAAATTAGAGGAAGAGGGCCCATGGAAAGGGCAGGTCTGGATTTTTGTCCAGGATGGAAAAGTGGACCCCAAACTGCCATTGCTTTTGTTGGGAACCTTCCCTTTGTAGGGCCTTCTAGTTGACTAGGCCTTAATTAAAACCTGGAAGAATGAGGCTTTTTTTTGTGGCACCACATAGTCAAAAATAAGTGGGTCTGGAGAACAATGCCAGTTAGTCTTCTCGTGCCCAACCTGGGCACTGATTTAAAGAAAGCAGTATCAATTACACAGACAGTCTGCTCCAGATGATGTCCTTAAGATGATTTCTTTAGGACTTAAAAAAATCTTAATTTCCAGAGCACTTCATTTTAAAGCCTATCATCTGATTCCACAACAGTTTTTACTGTTATAATTTCCATTTCACAGGCGAGAAAGCTGAGACTAAGAATGGGACAAAAAGAAACTAGGACTTGAATTCATTCCTCTTCCTATTCTTCAATAATTGTGTTCTTTGCATTTGAAAATGGGGATAATCTCAGAGAATTAGCTAGTTGTCTCATTTGGAAGTAAAAATTTGTCCCAAGACTAGAAGAAATATGGACTTCTCTTGGGAGAAAGCTTTGTAAATTGTGTATTTCCTAATATGGCAGCACACTGCAGGTCTGAGAGTAGTGTGTATGAGACTGAAGGTTGCAGATTTTCTTTTTAATGGCTAAAGCTGGATCATTTTATCTCGTGGATGAAACTAATTTCTGCCATATAGTTGCAAAAACTTTGGTTTCTCAAGAAACTTAGAATACTATTTTCTTATCCCTCCAGATTACTTAATTTCTTTCCTTAAAAAATAAAACATTTTTCCCTGACTTAAGTACTGGTTGGTTAGAAATTGATGAAGTCTGATACATCTTTCCCCAAATACAACATTTTCATATTGTTACTATACTTAAAACTTTGCTTCCTATGGACATTGTTCTGGTGATTCTGAATCTTTTTGCCTGTACAGACACGGTGTGGCTTTGTGGAATTAGTCTTTCCTAGGACACACCTTGGAGAAGGCAATGGCAAGCCACTCCAGTACTCTTGCCTAGAAAATCCCATGGATGGAGGAGCCTGGTAGGCTGCAGTCCGTGGGGTCGCTAAGGGTCGGACATGACCGAGCGACTTCACTTTCACTTTTCACTTTCACACATTGGAGAAGGAAATGGCAACCCACTCCAGTGTTCTTGCTTGGAGAATCCCAGGGACGGGGGAGCCTGGTGGGCTGCCATCTATGGGGTCAAACAGAGTCGGACACGACTAAAGTGACTTAGCAACAGCAGCAGCAGGACACACCCAGTTTCTGAAAATTTGAAGTCTATTCATGGTGCCTCTTATTTTAACTCTTTCTGATTGGGCTTTGCTGTTGAAAAGATGATCAGGTGTTAGGCTTGGAGACAGATCATTAATCTGAGAAGCTAAAGGGTAGGTCTTGTTCAGGTCACCTACAGAATAGTTATCTTGTTTATCATTACGGATTTTTTTTTTTTTTACTTGTTCGGGCTTTAAAAGGGATAGCAAGGTGTTCTTTCTGTTAATAATAGACTGGTGAATAGTCTGCTGAGAATTTACACAGGTTCATTTAACCTTTGAGTAGTCTGAACAGTGCATTTGGATCAACTAATTCTCACTTTGGAGAACAAACATCCGAATTCAGTATTTTGTGGTCCAAGCAGTCAAGCAATGTGTTGGAGCCCTTGTTCCAGTCTGTCTTCTGATTGCATTATCACACAGAATAAGCAGACCATCCTCAGGATCTGAAGTCTTACTTGGATCTGGCCAACATTTTCAGTGGCCTTCTCCACTAGAACCTTTTACCATTGAGCCTTAAAGATAGCAGTTTTCTGGTCTGCATGTTTCCTCTATTTGTTCTATTTTTTTTCTTATAACTGCTCAAAATAACTTCTTAAGATCTCACCCACCCTTTTATGTTAACAATAAAGTAATTATTAAACAATTAAAAGGCAATAAGTAATCAAAGAAGTTGCCAAGAACCTATATAATGTTCAGATACCTGTTTGCTAATTACCCACAATAGCCTTTCTGTTGTACCCAGGTTTAACATCTCTGAGCAAGGGGGTGTTTTGAAGTGTACTACAGGCAAAAAAGGTATTTGCCCACACCAGCCTTGGAATCAGAAAATCCCAAGGTCCAAACTTGACTTTTCTAGTAACGTGTTCTTGGACAAGTTGGTTGAGCTCTCTGCGACTTTATTTCTTCTTAAAATGGAACACAATACTCCCAGCCTCAAGGCGGTTTGTGAGAATTAAATAAACTAACAGATGTGAAACTTAGGAAATATTTGTTGGTGAGGTCATACTCTCTTCTGACTCCATGTCAAAATTTTGGTACCTTCTAAGAACCGTAATAGGCTCCCTCCCTTCATCTAGAAAGCTTAGCGTTCCAGCCACCAGCTTAATGGTTATAAAAGACACACTTACTTTTCCCAGAACACAGCAGGCAGAGCCCCACTAATCTCTGGGCCCTATCTCCCTCCAGGAAGGCTATGGCATCGGGGACGATGAATACTCCTGTGCATATGATGGCTGCCGGCAGCTGATTTGGTACAACGCCAGAAGTAAGCCACACCTACACCCCTGCTGGAAAGAAGGTACTCATTCCTCTCCATCATGAATTTATCAACTAGGTTAAGATGTCTGGTTCTGACAAGGCATTCATTATGTTAGGCTTTAAAATGTTTTGGATGACTCTGAGGGATGGGATGGGGAGGGAGGTTCAGGATGGGGAACACATGTACACCCATGACTGATTTATGTCCAATGTATGGCAGAAACCACTACAATATTGTAAAGTAATTAGCCTCCAATTAAAATTAATTAATTAATTAATTTAGAAAAAATGTTTTGATGGAAAAGATTAAGTATGGGAAGGGATATTAACATTTGTATCCCCTACCATGGGTGTGAACAGTACTCTCCTGATACCTCTGATGGAGCCTTTCCTTCAGCAAAACATTTCAGACTATAAAATTCTTAATTTAGTGGGGAAATTATTAATTAAGATTAATTTATATGAATTAAGATTCATATGATTCTTCAGATTAATATGAATTCCACTTTCCTCTCTGGGTATATGTCTTAGAGCAGCTGTGGAGATATTAAGGACACTGAAATTGTAATGCCAATAAAATGAGATTTTCTTCAGAGCATTGGCACTATTCAGTGCACACATTCTGGGCCCTTCTAGATGCAACTTTTCAGGCTGACTTGAGCACTCTTGGCCTCAAAAACATCTGCCCAGCCTCAGCTCTCCAGACATCAGGCTCGGGACACTGCAGGGGTAGAGGCTACCAGGACTCTCAGTCAAAGCGCAAGGATTTTAGCAAGAATACATCTTATCAACAGCCTCATCTTTTTTGCCCCCTTCAGTCCATATTCCATCTGGTTTGCTGTATCCAAGGCCTTATACCCATGAAAACATTTATTAATGAAAAATTCAAACCAGCATAGTTAGAACCACACAGCTGATTTGTCCAACACTTAGACCAAGGGATTTAAGATAAGTCTTTTTACCCCCAACTGAATACAATGAAACAGGGCTTTTCTGCCTTACACCACAGCACCAAGGGTGGTATTCTCAGGGGGCCTCCTGGTGTGCCCCACCTTGTTCTGAAGACATAGAGTCATATGGTATCAGATGGAACCTCTGGAAAAATTTTTTTTCTTTTTTGGCCACGCAGTCTTGTAGGAGGGATCTTAGTTGTCTAACTAGTGATTGAACCCTTGCCTTTGGCACTGGAAATACAGAGTTCTAACCACTGGACCACCAGGGAATTCCCTCTCAGAATTTTAAATCTCACCAGAGAAGCAAAGTTCATGATTTTGATCTTACCATGTTTTACTGGTCCAAAAATGCACATTGCCCCCACGTTTCACAACTTTGAAATTGGGATGCATCTTATAATTGATGACTTTTCATAGATTAATTGGCAGCATTTTCCTCTCCAAACATTGATGTAAAGGGGTCAGAACAGTTGCAGAAGAAGCAGGATGAATATGTTGAGTATAGGGCTACAAAAACAGACTGAATACAATGATATTAAAACCCTTGAGGCAGCAGAATCTTCCCGTCCTAACAGTGTTCCACTTCATCCTTTAGGAGACACGGTAGGATTTCTGTTAGACTTGAATGAAAAGCAAATGATCTTCTTTTTAAATGGTAACCAGCTGCCTCCTGAGAAGCAAGTCTTTTCATCTACTGTGTAAGTATCTTCTTTCAGTCAAAAATTCAATTAGATGTGTAGAATGTCCTTTTCTCTAGGAAAAAAAGACTGTCCATTTATATAGTCAGTTGTGTGAGAAATCACTGTACTTCAGGTAATTGGGGACTCATTTGATCATACCTGGAACTGTCCCACAGTTTGATATAGGAAGATAAGAGCAGGATATTCTCTGGTTTATAGTCCCATCTAGGTTAGTAAACAGAATGCCACCCTTCTTTCTGCTGGGGTACGACTTATTCTGACTTATCTCTTATTCCAACTTATTTCTAAAGACCACTTTGAGTATGACCTTCACTTTGTCTTTATGAATTCTCTTGATCTCTACTCATTTTTATCTGCAGATCTGGATTTTTTGCTGCAGCTAGTTTCATGTCATATCAACAATGTGAGTTCAATTTTGGAGCAAAACCATTCAAATATCCACCGTCTTTGAAATTTAGCACTTTTAATGACTACGCCTTCCTCACAGCTGAAGAGAAAATCATTTTGCCAAGGTAAGGAATCAGCAGTGTTGGCCTGTGCGCCCTTAAGGGTGTCTATAACGTAACATTGTAATCCTAGCTCCAGTTCTGGCTTAAAAAACAGGTCTGTAACAAGCCCTTCTGGGCTGTACTTCACCTTGGACTCAGTGTCCCAAGGCTTGAGAGTGGCTCAGCAGTTTCCAGATGAACCAGAAAATGTCATAGAGTGATGACAGCCCTGCCTGCTGCAACAGAGCCTCCGTAATATCCCAAGAACCAAAGGGCCATTTATTTCCCAGCTCAGAGATCTGAGATTCATTCTGAGAGCCCCTATTCATCTTGTCTTAGCACCTGACAGGGATTCTGAACTTTAAATTCCTCCTGGTGAAAGTGTGAAGTAACACCTGTCTTATCTGCCATACCCCATCACTTTGTTATGTAGCCTGTCTTTCTTGGATGCGGCCCTTAAACAGGTCTATCTTCTCACCTACACCCTGAAAGTTCCAACTGATCCGTCTAAGAGTTCCCCTGGAGGCTGACCTTAGTTAAAACTGCTTCAGCATTTAGTTAACCACCCCTACAGAATTAAACTTTCCAAAAGTCAGATGGCAATAGGCACCAACTGTCAGAAAGTCATCTTTTATGGGCGGTTTCTGTGTACTCTCTCAGTACCCTAAGATCTTGGTGCCCAAAGTGCAGTCTGCCTTGGATAAGAACAGAGTTACCAGCTGGGCAGTCCTGTGCTGCATTGGAATTTTGTTTTCTGTGACAGTGACACCAAGACAGAAGTTGTCAGAGACTAACTGGCCTCTTTAATGCCAGAGTTTCCTGTTTTACTCATAGGAATAGTATTCTTTTCTGACTTCAGGGTAGGAGATCAGGGCCCTATTTCTACTTGGCATTTTGTAAATTGTTCCATATTGTAAATCCTACTTCTTCTTCCATTCATTCTTTTTCTTCTTAAACTTTTTATTATGGAAAACTTCAAATACACATGAAAGAAAAAAGAATAGCACAGTAAAGCACTATATATATATATATATATATATACCCACCTCTCAGCTACAAAAGTCATCCACTCACAGCCACCTGCTTCTCTTACAGTTTTCTCTGTTAATAGCTCCATTGTCGATTCTGTTTCCCTGGCTGTAGTTCTAGAGGATCCTTGACAAGGCAGAGTATGACTTTCTGCCATTTCTATGACGGATTGCTCAGCAAATCCCATGGGCTATACTTTCAGAATATATCCCAGGCAACAACTTCTGGTCCCGCTTCCTGTTCCCGTCATGGCTAAAACCTCCAGTTTCCCACCTGGGTTGTTCCTGCCCTCAAACTAGTCTCCCTGTTCCCACCTTAACCCCTTCAGTCTGTTCAGCACGGCCTGCAGAATGATTGTTACAACAGAAATCAGATCATGCACTTCTCAGCTCAGTAGACTCTAGTGGCTTCCTCTTTCACTTAAGGTAAAAGCTTGAATCTCAGCAGACGCTGTAGGATTTGTCCCCTCCTCTCCTCCACTACTTCTTAGACCTCTTGCACTCTCCCTTGTGCTCCTGCTACTTCAGCCATCCTGGCCTCCTTGCTCCTCCTGAAACAGACCAGGTCTGCTACTGTAGCCCCAAAGTCTTTGCACTAGAAAGTTCTGCTCTCACAACTCTTCCTGCTACTAGAATAGTCTGACATGTGTTTTCCAGTACCACTGAGCAGTGAACTTGATTCTGATACTGTCTACCTGGAGATAGCTTCAGACCCCCCTGGAGAAGGGTTCAGTCCTGCAGGACTGCCCTTTCCTCCCACTTTAGATGCCAGTCACAAGTCCAGGTCATGACCAACTCGCTGTAACTGGACGCTCCCATGCCCTCTGCCTTTGGTTTGATTAATTTGCTAGAGCTCCCACCACAGAACTCAGGAAAGCAGTTTACTTCTGTGTGTGTGTTATACTTTACCAGCTGAGCCGCCAGGTAAGATGAGAATGACCAGCCTCCTTCATTCTCTGTTTTAGAAAATCATTGTAAGATTGAAATGAGATGTCTCATGTGAAAACTTTACTGAATAGAGCTTAGGGAATACATGGTAGACTTCCATGTACAGAGCATTTTCAAGGCATTTCATATGCATCACTGCTCACTGTCCCCATTTATTTGTTGATAAAATGAACTTCCAACTGTGTTTTCTACTCAGGCACAGGCGTCTTGCTCTGTTGAAGCAAGTGAGTATCCGGGAAAACTGCTGCTCCCTGTGTTGCGATGAGGTAGCAGACACGCAACTGAAGCCATGTGGACACAGGTCAGAGGGTTTGTTTGCTTATTTCCTCTTGTGTACATTATATTAGACAAAGTGCCACCTGTTCTTGAATTGCTTTTACAGTGTTACTATTCCCTAGCTGTTCATAAAGGTTCGTAATATCCAAAGTGGGCTGAAGCTTTCAGAGTTTGCCAAGTAGTACCTGACTGTCTTCCAGAAAGTACCTGCAATAGAAGAAGCTGCTTGATATGGAAGACCCATGTTTTTGTTTTGTTTTCCTTTGTTTACTCAGTACTTTATTTTTAACACATTTTTCATTCCAAAACGTAAAAGACTTAATGCTAATTACAGGTCTCTTAGGAAATCCCTGTTAGTTTTAGAGCCTTCTCATGTACTTATTCTTTACCCTCCTCAGCACTGAGAGGGCAGCACCACCCTACCATCTAACCATTCTGCAGTTGTAGGAAATGAGGACAGCCTGGATCCTGTAGAATAGTGTCTCATCAGCAAGAGTAGTAAGTAAAACAGTCCCTTAAAAAGGCCTCGCAACTAAGGTTAGAAGGAGAAAGAGGAGCTGGGCAGAGTGCTGACCTTGGCCTGGCCCAGGCATGTGTGCTGATTATATACGTTCAGTACCTATCCCGGTGTTCCAGACCAGCTCCCTGTAATTCAGCCCATCCCATACGCTGCCTTGCTCTTATTCTTCACATAGCTTTAGCTACCAGGTCTCCTTGTATCAACTCTGTAGCCCAGAATTCCTAAGGATCTGGGCTTATTCTTCTTTGAGTGCTCTGGCCCTTATTGGTGGTTTGACACACAGTCAGTGCTCATGAAAGAGGGCTGAAATCTAAAAACTTAGAATCAGGTATCTTAAGTATGACCAGTCTCCACACTAGATACATCCAGAACAAAGTTGGAAGAGGAAATTAAAAGAATTATAAAAAAGTCTAGCTCCACTTTCAGCAACAACAGTTTCATTGAGTAGAGGTTAAGAAAGGAAATCTGGCTAAACTGAATGACATGAGCCACCCCCTAGAATAGATACTGAAAATCTAAACATTCCTACTATTAACACCATGAAAGAAATTGAGATGATTTTCCCCCTTTGCCTTCCTCTCTAAAAGCCCAGATGGTTTCACAAGTAAGTTCTTTCAAACTTTGAGGGAATGGATGGATTCTGTATAAACTTCTCAGACCACAGAGAAAATAGCAAAGTCACAATCTTTTTACAAAGCCCGCATGTTAAATCATTCTAAAAGCTGATGAAACACAAAAATGAATGAATGAATATAAACCTAAAAATCCTAAATTATCAGCAACTAGTACCCAGCAACACAACCAAGAGGGGTTTATTTCAGGAATGCAAGGTTAGTGCAACATAGGAATCAATGTAATTTCTCAGATGTATTTAATCAAATGTAATTTCTCAAATAGGCCAAGGGACAGTGGAGCAGATAATTAACACTTTCTGCAAAAATGCTAAAAATTCAATATCCATCTCGAATGAATGACTACTACAAAACAGAAATGGATATAGGAAATAAAAGTATAAATTAAGTATGGATGGATACTTCCTTTACAATATAAGAAAACATATATATCTCAAACATGAGCATCTTTTTAAGGGGGACACACTGGAAGCCTTCCAAGAGATGCTAGGGACCAGACAAGGATGCGTGCTGTCAACACATAGCATCGAAGACCCAGTGTAGCCAAAAATAAATAAATTTTTTAAAATAAAAAAAAAAAACAAAAACAGGGTGAGAAAGAATATGAGTAAAATGCCACCTTTAGGAAAAAAAAAAGTTAATAGTTTTGTCCCAGTATATGAAAAGAATGACACAGTAATGGAACAGAAACCCCAAAGTAGAACTACTTATAAAGAAAAATATAAAGACATTATGTCAAATCTGTGGTGAAAGATAGACTGTTCAACAAATGATAATGGGACAGATAGCTAAGTGTCAGGAGAAAAAAAATAGCTTTGTATTTCTATCTACAGATACACATCTCTATGCATAGGCTGTATATATCCAGACTTTCTAGAAGAATGCACATGAACTTTTAACTTATTCCGCAGAATAGGAAGATTGAAGGTCAGAAGTGGAAGAGAGACTTACTGTTTATATATTTACTTAATATTTCAGCCATGTGTGATTATTACCCTTTCAGTTAACATGCTCCATTGAGTCAGCACATCGTCAGTCTGACTTTTTGAAGCACTGACCTAACTGCTATCTGTGTCTTTCTCCTCAGTGATCTGTGCATGGATTGTGCCTTGCAACTGGAGACCTGCCCATTGTGTCGGAAAGAAATAGTGACTAGAGTCAGACAAATTTCTCATATCTCATGACACACGTGAAGAGGCCTCATGGACTTATTTCTACTCAATTCCAGCCATTGTTGAAAAAACAAAGAAAAAAATCTCTAATCAGTTGTATGCACATTGAAACGTATAGCCATGGCCAGATTTTATGCTAAAAAAATGATAGTTTATCAAAGACAAAATTCTCCTAGAATCTAACCCAACCTGCCAGCCCTGAGAAATTCCTTTTAAGGCCAAGGAAAGCTGAATGCCAGTAACTAGGCCTGTGGTAATTCCATGAAAAGCAATAGGAGACAATGCCCTCCTGAGTGCTGAAACCACACTGGATTTCTCCAGGTTGGCTTCATTTGATTGTGTAACAGGATGTTTTGTCTCATATTCTAAAGTTTTTATTTTGGGCAAAAGTCATTATGGAGAAGTAAATGACAGTGTTTCTGGGTTAAGCATAACTTCCCATTGGTCAGAGAGCCACTGGTATCTTAAGCATGGATACTGCACTGCAAGACTTGAAGCTGTAAAACTAGAATCCCACAGGTCAATACTACAAGCAACATGGAGGGCCTGAAAGAAGGTGCACAGACTGCAGACAAAAAAACAAAACCCAATTTTTGATATTTCAGTGATCCCAAAGAACATTCTAGTTTGTTTTTTTTTTAACTGCAGAAGATTGGTGGTATTTTCACATTCATGATGTTTCTATCCAATTTCAGTACCCACATTTTGTGAGGAAAAATGTTTTAACAATGCAGGAGGAATTCTTAATTGCAATGTTAGACTGGAGAAAATTTGGTATTTAGGGTATTTTTAAGGTACCATCAAATCAGGTCTTTTTGGTTTTTGTTTAAAATAATTTTTTAAAATCAGTATTGTTTTTGGAAGTAATATACTTTGAAACTCTTGAACTAACAGTCTCAAAAACTCTTAGAGGACAGTCTGAGAGCACGTATTCCTATTGTTTAAAATAAATACATGTTTTTGAATAGTAAATTCAGTCATGGATTGTTGACTATGTCTTCATCAAAAGTGTTATTCCCTCTCAGGGTCTCTGGTGAAGACCTTCAAGAGTTTGGTTTTTTCTCCCAGAAAATTGGAAGGTAGAATTGTAAATTCATAGAACTTATTTTATAATGGTGTACCTCAGCAGCTGCCTTTCAATTTATGCCAAGTCCTTACTGAGTTTATACTTGAATAGTAAATATGTCTTCTCAGTTTTACAATGTCTTAAATTCAATGCACATTTTTTTCTTCCTTCCCCACCCTTTCTTGTTTGTAGTTCATTAAATCATCCTATTACAGAGCTGATTTCCTTCCTGGCTGTACTTGTTGGGGTGCTGGATTTTTTTCCATGTCTTTAGTCTTCCATAAATTCAAATATATATATAAATATATATATATGTTCTCTTCTTTAGCTTGTGGTAAATACAATAATTTACATTGAATAAATAAAACATCTGTTGCCTTTTTTGACTTAAGATTTCAAAGCTTTCATTGGTGCCTGCTGCTAAAGTTCCAAGATATTATATTCAGGTTTATCCTTTCCAGGTTAAGATAGAATCAAGTATTAGAATTCAGAAGCAAGGTTAATCACTTATTCATACAGCAGATCTTTATTGGACACCTAATGTATCTCGGGCACTGCAACTATATGGTATACAAAAACAGATCTGTTTGTGGAGCTGATGTCTGGTAGTGGAGGGAAAACTGTTTTTCCTTATTGTAATAAATTGTTGAGTGCTTCGAAAAAGAACAAGGAGTACCTAATTTAGATGAGGGGAAGGATAGAAACCTCACTGAAGGAGTAACATTAATAAGAAAAAAAAGGAGGAAGTAGGACCTAGGGATATAGCCAGGCAGAGACTGAAGATATTGAGCCAGTTTCTGGTCTCAGGTGGTTGAGTGACTGGCAGCTTCCACTTCCTGTCTCTTGAAATATTTGTTCTTGGACCTAGACACCATGGTGTGGGAAAACCCAAATATCCATGAGAAGACCTACATGGAGAGGAACTGAGACAGCTCCATATCCCTCAGGTCTTCTGTTCAATATCCACAACTAAGCTGTTCCAGCCAATAATAATTTGAGTAAGCTTCTTGGAAGAGGTTTCTCTAGCCCCATTCCAGCTACCCCCAACTGATGCCAAGTAGAACAGAAATAAACTGTCCCTAACAAATCCTGTCCACATTACAGATTACTGAGCAAAGTAATTTTTTTTTTTTTTTCAGCCAGGAAGTTTTGGGTGGTTAGTAACAGCATTTAGATAACCAGAATAGATGGAATCAAGTTTCCTTCTCTGCTCTGATCCTATGTATTAACTCGGTCTGGTTATTTACCAAACCTTTCTGAATGCCTGCCTTCTACTTGGTACTAAACAGAGATAGTACCTCTGAGAACTGATCTCACCCTAGATAAAACTGTGTCATGTTAAGGAGTTTAGTTCCACACCCCACTGATAGCTATTTTACGTTCATTTAAAGATATCTGTCCCTCAGACTGGCCATCTGACCCACAGATCAAACATGAACCATATCTAAAATGTACCACATTTGGCCAAAAAATGCAACTGAAAAGACATTATGCCTAGTGATCCAATCAGAGAACAGGTCTAGGGTACCCTTTTGTAAAATTGGGCAGTTTCGGAGGGGGCTTATCCTGGAGCAAAGTCACCTGATTGCGTTGCTCAAAGTGGTTCTGTGTCAACGTTAATCTTGCCTAGTTACCCAAGAAACGAGTTACTGCCGAATAATCTTTGATGTGAATGTTTATGATTTAAGTTACAAGACATCCACTTCTTGCGGTGGGGACTGCTTTGGTAGCTGTCTCTTGGTGGTTCCACGAGAGGGAGCAACTGTCTCGAAAATCAAATGTCTGCACTATCTGGCTCAAAAGCTAAGGGATAGACTCTGAAAAGATTTTCGATTTACAGTGCTCTGAATGACTTAATCTTCTTAAATCTTGTAATTCATTCCCAAGTAGCAAGTGGGGAAATCGAGGCTCTCTGGGCTTCCATTCCTTCCTCTTCACATTGGGTACGTATTGGCTTTAATCGCCCGACAGCGTGAGTATACATGAGCGAGCCCCTGACCTGCTGGATGCGGCCCAGTTTCCTCTCGCTACCCTCCATCCCTTTGCCTCACTTCCTCTCCCTATCTTTGTCCCGCCCCTGGTTTTGGGTAACGCAGACCTGTGATTGGTTGCTAGGAGCCCGGAGACGGCGGAAGGGTCGCGGTGGCCATGGTGACGGGAGGCGGGGCGTGGTAACTGACCCCGGACCCAGCGGCGGTAGCGGCGACTTTAGCGAGGCCTGGCAGGGCTGGGAGGCCCGATCGGCCTGTGGCCGCAGCCGGGGAGCCTGAGGCTGGGCGTCGCGCGTAGGCGCTACCCGGCTGGGCCGTGAGCCGGCCGCGGCCTCGGCGGTGAGGCCTCCCGGATGCCGGTTGGAGCTCTGCGGTGCAGAGCAGAGGCTGCGCCCGGGCCGCAGGCAAGGGTAGAAGGCCAACGGGTCCGCTCCCCGACGCTCTGTGGATGCGGCAGCGGCGATGGACGCCCTAGAGGAAGAGAGCTTCGCGCTGTCCTTGTGAGTCACGCCGCCCGAGCCCGGGAGGCTGAAGGCCGGGGCTGCTGGCACTTGGCCTAGGCCTCCGCCCTGCGAAACCAGTGCCCTCAGTGGGGGTGGGAAACCAACAAGACTCCCCCCCACCCCACCCAAATTCCCGCGGTGGACTCTGCCTCTGCGGCGACCTCGGGGTTTCAGGCGCGGAGGACAGGAGCGCAGCGTGGTGTCGCGCGATGATACACGCCTCAGTCACAACCCCCCGGTCTCCAGTCCTTAGTCGTCAGCAAAACCTGGTGGGCTTGAGCGGCCGAGGCCCGACCACGGGTCAGAAGGCCCTCCACCACCACCACACCACCCCCCACCCCACGGACTCTAATTTGCCCCTCTCCAACCCGGCCCTTGTGTTGACCGCACCAGGTTTACGCCCGCCCACGAGTAGATTGGTGTAGGGTGATAGTGAAGATGCGGTGAGTAGAACGCACAGGAAATAAATGTGAGGAGCCTTAAGATGCCTGATGTGAGCCTTGACTCCTTTTATTTGTCCCTTTGTGACTCCTTGTGTCTCATCAGTTTTCTGAAAGTAGATCCACTACATTAAACTTTCATGCCACAGGTGTGTAAAATGTATTTTCTTCAGTGTGCAACTGCTAGATTAAACAGTAAATCATTCTTAATTATTGAAGCTGGGTGATGGAGAATTCATTTGAAAAGGGCCATAGTACATTTTTTTTGCGGGGGGAAGGATTTAAGCTGAAACAGTACCTAATACAGGTCTATTTTTCAGCTCTTCCGCCTCTGATGCAGAATTTGATGCTGTGGTTGGATATTTAGAGGACATTATCATGGGTAAGCTTCCCTACTCCAGGCTCTTTAGTTTTTAGGCTCTTGCTTTTAACGACATTGAAATCCACTTGGAAAGTTAATTTTTAAAAAGAGAGAAAACATCATGCTGCATATAATGTTTAATGTGGCATACTGAAATACGAAGTAAGCCGTCCTGTGGTTTGCCTTAAAGGCATACAGCCCCTACTCCTGAAAATAACTGATTACCATAAATTCAGTCCCTAGAAGGGACTCATTCAGGTAACAGGGCATCTTGGAGTTATAGGGCTCGTGGCAAAACTTCAGCAAACATTAACTACTTTATTTCAGAGAGTAAGAGTGGCTTTTAGTCTTGAGTCTTAATATTTTTGTGACATAGAGCAGTGTAACAGTGTGACCGTAGCACACGTGTCCATGAGAAACAAGGTGTCATGCTTCAGCTGGTTCCATATCTTCCTAGGTCCTGAGTTCCTATTTGTGGATTTATTTGGGCTTCTCTGGTGGCTCAGCTGGTAATGAATCCACCTGCAATGCGGGAGACCTGGGTTCGATCCCTGGATTGGGAAGATCCCCTGGAGAAGGGAAAGGCTCCCCACTCCAGTATTCTGCCTTGGAGAATTCCATGGACTGTATAGTCCTTGAGCTCGCAAAGAGTTGGACACGACTGAGCCACTTTCACTTTGGCTTCCATAGGTCCTGCTAAGTAAAAAGCAGTAACAGGCATCTGTCATTTAAGACAAACATGTAGGAGAGAAAAACTTGAAAAAAATCTCTCGTATGGGTGACTTTAAGTTTGCTGAGAATAAGGAAAAGAACACTGTTGTTGAGTGTTGTTAACTGTATTTCTTAGTCTTGTTTAGTGAAAATCACTTGACCCAGTTTTGTACCTTCGGGTCCTATAAAGGTTCATGACCTTAACTCCTAAATACAGATGAAGACACACCATTAAGGTCCCATGTCGATCAGAGGATTCCTGGGGAATGCTGAGGAATACCTGGAGTTCTTTTGGCCTCTACAAGAACCCTGAATGCAGTGAGGGAAATGAGCTTTCTGTAACCCCAGCGCATTTATTCCTAAGTCTAGGCCATTTGTGAAGCATTCCTTTTGTTTTGGGAAATGATATTCTATTTGGTTGTTGAAATTCCCTAAACCCTAATAAGTGTTTGCTGTGAATCAGTCACTCACTATATGTGAATCCTCATCTAAATGCCACCTAGCAATCTTTTATGATAGTTACTTTGAAGTTGAAGAAACTGGGACTCAGAGAAATTAACCTGTCCAAGGTTACCCAGTGTTAGTGGCTGAGGTGGGATTTAAACTCCGGTAGGCTAGCTTCCCTGGTGGCTCAGAGGTTAACGCATCTGCTTCCAATGTGGGAGACCCGGGTTCGATCCCTGGGTCGGGAAGATCCCCTGGAGAAGGAAATGGTAACCCACTCCAGTATTCTTGCCTGGAGAATCCCATGGATGGAGAAGCCTGGTAGGCTACAGTCCACAGGGTCACAAAGAGTCGGACACGACTGAGCGACTGAACAGAACAGAACAGGCTAGCCTCTGTCTGAGCCCATCCATTTAATCACTACACTGTTTCTACCACTGCAGCTGAGTTTAAGAGAACCGTTTGTGGAGTTCCCAAGCCACCCTGCCCTGTATGGCTGTGTTTAAAATGGACTAGAGGGTGGTGGCGGTGGTTGCACACAGTGTGAAGGCTCTTAATGCCACCGAACTTTACACTTAACACCTTTAGCTGTCCCTCTCCTAAAGGTTGGCCATTTAGAAAGCAGTTCTGCTGCCATTTAATTCCTACGTGTTAAAAAGAATATATGTATCCTATTGCAATTCAGATGATGAGTTCCAGTTATTACAGAGGAATTTCATGGACAAGTACTACCAGGAGTTTGAAGACACGGAAGAGAATAAGCTCACCTACACACCTATTTTTAATGAATATGTAAGTGGGTTCCTATTTCTCTTACTGGAGCTTCGAATTTCTTTGAAATATGAATTTAGGATTTCTTTAAAATATGAATTTAGGATCAAATAATGTTGAAATCTGCTCATCTTTTAGAATCTGCCACCAGCACCCTGCTAGGAAGTCTAATTAGAATTGGGTCTAGTCTTCATCACCTATTGTTTTCCTCTGCATAGTTCTTGGGGCTGTTTTCCAAATAGTCTATTTTACAAACATGGTTGCCTTTATCATAATCCTGCTTTCAGTTACAGTATATGGGTTCACCATACCTTGCACTTACATACTTTTGACCTTTCAGCTTTCACACACTATTTTTTCTTACTACGTAATTCAATTAAGTATGCATGACTGTTAGATAAAACCAAGACCCAGATCACTCACTTGTTGGTGGCAAAACCAAACTAGAACCCAAGAACCTTGGCTCTGCACCCTTGGGTCTCTGCATATGCCAAGGCCCTGTGCAGCCTCCTGTTAGGATCTCACCTATCTGAGAAGTTTGAGCCTCCAGGACTTAATTCCTTGAATGCAAAAGTGGCAGAGCTGGTGAAAGTTTCTTAAGCCAAGCCTCTGCTTTTAACAGATCTGTGATTGCCTTTCATTATATGCTTTTTCATCTATTTCTTTCCACAGATTCTATCTACCCAGGCAGAAAAGTCCCCACTTACTCTTCATTTCATGCCATGGCGGGTGGGAGCCCTTCTGCTCTCTAACCCTACCCACCTGGGAGCATTTCTCTTGTTGCAGTGTAATTACCCCTGGAGGGTGGAGGGCAGGGGTGGTATGAGCTCATTGAAGAGAGGATCTGGGTTTGGGTTCTCTCTGGTGCGCTCAGCGGGGAGCTAGGCACACAGAAATGTTTGCAAACGGCTGGAGAACAGGCTTTCTGAAAAGAAGTTTTACTGTTACAGATTTCTTTGGTAGAAAAGTATATAGAAGAACAGCTGTTGGAGCGGATTCCTGGGTTTAACATGGCAGCTTTCACTACAACTTTACAGTAAGTTGAACTTGACTTTACCTCTTGGTACCCTGCTCCCCCTCAACTCTGAAAATTCATAGACCCGCCTCCTATTTTTCCCCCTAGTGCTTGAACATCAGGCCTCAGAACACGTGGTGGTTAGGTCCTGGGTGGGAGGCCCTCCATACCTTTGAAGGAGATCTCAGGGAGATGGTCTGTGTCATCAGTTGTTCGTGAAGCAACTACCCTTTTCCTTCGCAGGCACCATAAAGACGAAGTGGCCGGTGACATTTTTGACATGCTGCTCACATTTACGGATTTTCTGGCTTTTAAAGAAATGTTTCTGGACTACCGAGCAGTAAGTCCTTCTTGTCTGTTACGCCACAGTGAACCGCTTAGAAAATTACAAGTGGACATGTCAGGCACAAACCACCCTCTGTGCTCCCCGCTGTAAGACTGGCCAGTGTCAGCTAGACAGCGAGCAACATGCCAGCGGAGCAGCTGCTGTCGCCCACTGACCAGGGCCCGGGGTGCTTATGAAGAATTACACTGTCATAGTTTTGGTGAAACCAAAGGTCCCAGGCACCTTATAGCGTCCCTGTATAATCAAAAGGACAAAGCCAAAAAACAAGTCTTAATTGCCTTGCCTTTCTTGTAACACAGGATCTTAATAGAAGAAAATATTTTTCATTGAAGAGAGGTGTTTTTTGTTTTGTTTGTTTTGGCCTTCCTGCTTGGCACACGGGATCTTGGTTCTCCCAACCAGGGATCAAACCCATGCTACCTGCAGTGAGGTCTTAACCACTGGACCTCCAGGGTCCAGTGTACCCTGAGAGGTACATTTTTTGAGTGACCAGTGCTGAACAAAAATGCAAAACCACATCCTCCCTCTTCCTGTGTGTCCCTGGTGGCCCACCCTCCCACCCTAAACATCTCCCCCCCGAATCAGAGCTAGAAAGGACTTTCTTCTCTCCCTTGCCTCTTAAAGTTGTGGTGTTCTCTTGTAGGAAAAAGAAGGCCGGGGACTGGACTTGAGCAGTGGTTTAGTGGTGACTTCACTGTGCAAATCATCTTCTGTGCCAGCCTCCCAGAACAATCTGCGGCCCTAGGCTCTGGGCTCTTCCTGGACGTCACCAGCTCAACAGACTGGGAGAGGCTTTGGCTAATGATGTCAGAAGAATACATCTTGGAAAGACTGACTCTTCTGCAACTCTTCATTGTTAAGTATTGATGGGTCAGAAGATAATCACCTGACCTTCCTGGGACAAGACATTCTTGGTTTTGGTAACCCTAGTACTCCTCCCCGAGTAGACCCGTCTCTCAGGCTTCGGAGTCTGGCTCCTGCAGCAAACCCAAGTCCAGCATTCTACCTGGGATGCCCGTCCCCAGCATTCATGTCGGGGTGCCTGTGTTGGGAAAATTCACCATCATCAACTCTCTTGGCCCAGCAGGCCTTACATGTCCTAGGAGGCTTTTCGTGCACTCACAGCTCTTTGTATGGATCACAGTTTGAGTCCTACATCCTCAGCGGGGGTTTTGACGGGGAGTATTTATCTAGGGGTTAACTGCAGCTAGCTGCCCATCTCAAGATTTCTGAAAAGCCTACCATCACAGCTAGTAGGAATCAACTTACAGAGATTTCCTTTACCTAAAAGCTACTTGTGAAAATCAGTTCCTAGTCATCCATGTGCAGTCTTTGTATCACTGTCTTCTACAAGTCCAGATGTAGTCCCATTGTTTCCATAACCCTCGTTTATGTGTTTCTGAAAAAATATTTTTCTAGATGAATACTCAGGCTAACCTAGTGGATACAATCTTGGAACTTCCATGATTACCCACTTCAAGATCAAAGTATTATATGCTGTGTGCTTTTTAGCTGTTAGTGCTATGAAAGCTAAAATGCTTTCTGCCTTGGTGTAGTCCATTTTACTGGGTGCCAGTGAATGTATGCTGGAAGTAGTCTAAAATACATCCTTTTCTTAGAGCATGTTCATGTTTGTGCAGGTTTGCTTAAAACCCTTTCTGTGTAAATCAGCTCCTTAGGTTTGGGGTAGGGGCTCTGCACTTCCTTCTTGGCTGTCAAAATAATCCTACCAAGATAGCGCTCCATGGTCTAGCTTAGCATGAGTAGGAAATGGCAAACAGCTTTCCTGGTCATCTGCTTAGGTTCAGTGCATTGTCTTATTACAGTGCTGGATAGAACATTACTGGCTGGAAAACATGGTTGAAGGAAAAACTGTAGTAGTTCCATTCCCACTGTGTACTTAGTTTTTTGTTTTTATTTTTAAAGTAAAAATAGGAATCTACTAACTTTTCAGTTGACTCTTTTGGTTTTAAAGGATGAGCTACAGCCTGTGTGTTTTTCTGTACCGACATGGCGCTTATTAAATACTTTTGTACCATGAGTAGAATTTGAGGTGTTTTGTATAAACCATCTTTCTAAATGAGCCAACCCCTGTGTACTGTTGCTGCTGCCATCAAGTTATCAGAGCTTTGGTCTTCGAAGCCAAAGGCTACCTTAAACACTGACTCTCCTGGCCTTGCTTACCTTTCTTGCTCTTTTTATAAATGGGACTGGCCAGGCATGTTGGGAGCACTTGATGAAGACCCCGCTGATCAGTCTGGGTGAGAAAAAGCAAGTGGACAAATCCAAAGATGAAATTATGAAAAGTGAATAAGAAAGGTAGATGGGTTTTTTTCATCCTTTTCCACTCAGAAAAAAGCAGATAAGCCTTCTGTAGCTTCCTATTAGGAAACAGGCTTTCTGATTTAAAAAAAAAAAAAACAACTTACTAGAACTCTCTCTGTGTCCACTCAGGAACTTATATCATTATGTGCCACCTTTAGAGGGACTCAGGTGTCTCTTCTTTTCCAAGGAGACGGTTGTTCTGTGGAAGAAAAGCTATGACTAACCTAGACAGCATTATTAAAAAGCTAGAGACATTACTTTGCTGACAGAGGTCCATATAGTCAAAGGTACGGTTTTTCTAGTAGTCATGTATGGATATGAGAGCTGTACCATAAAGAAGACTGAGCACCAAAGAATCAATGCTTTTGATCTATGGTGTTAGAGGAGACTCTTGAGAGTCCCTTGGACAGCAAGGAGATCAAACCAGTCAATCCTGAAGGAAATCAACCCTGAATATTCATTGAAAAGACTAATGCTGAAGCGTCAATACTTTGGCCACCTGATGCGAAGAGATTCATTGGAAAAGACCCTGGGGCTGGGAAAGATTGAGGGCAGGAGGAGAAGGGGACAACAAAGGATGAGATGGTTGGATGGCATCACCGACTCAGTGGACATGAGTTTGAGCAAACTCTGGGAGATGGTGAAGGACAGGGAAGCCTGGCGTGCTGCAGTCTGTGGGATCACAGAGTTGGATACACCTGAGCAACTGCAACAGGTATGGCCGGCATGAGAAAGCCCAGTGTTTGGCCCCAGCTTCGGGGGACACTTGCCTCTTCCTATAGCTTAGGCCTCAGCCCTGGGCAGCATTGTTCACCCATGCAGCAGGGGCTAAGGACTTGGGGGGTTGAGGGGGGCATCGGCCTGAACCACAAGGTAGTTGTTTGACGAAGCATGTTAACATCTCAACCCAAAGAAGCTGTTAAATTTTGTTTTCTCTTAAGCCTCAAAATGCTCTTCTTATGGCTTGATCCTCCAATGACTATAATTTTATTATTCAAACTCTGAGACACTGGAGAGTAAAAAGGGATGCAGTTAATTGTCATCCCAGGACAACAGGCCCAAACTAGGCCTATACCGGGCCAGCTGGGACATGGGTATCTGACAACCTGCCTCCTCCCCTGCCCCTCTCCCCAAGAGAGTAGCTCATCCACAACTTTTTGAATCTAGTTACACTTTCATTCTTCCCAGTTTTTTAAGGTGGGACCAAGAGCTGCCCAGAAATGCCTGTGGCTTGTTATTCAGAGCATGCTGTGCTGTGGTAGGAAAATAAACTCAGGGGGACCCCCCTCTCTCTGCTGCTCCCCCTTCTATCTACTGTCAGCTCCACACACTGAGCCACCTGGATTATCTGATCTCTGAACTTCACAAGCTACCAAGGTAGGCATATCAACCGAATGTTTGAATCCTCGGATGTGAAACCCACAAATACAGAGGGCCAACTGTACTGACTGATGTTGCGGCTTCCTGGTGTTTATAAGCATCTCTAACTATGATTCCCCAACATCTTTTCCAAATAAGTTCTTCGGTCTTTATTTTTGTAAAAAAAAAATTTACCACCAAGCACAGGGCAACTCACCAGCAAGGCCTTATGTTCCCTCCCGTCCCAAGTGCCTAATTAACAGCGTCAGGGAGGCAGTGAGCACTGATGTTAGTTTCCCCAAAGGGAAAATGACACGGGCTTGGGAAAGGGAGGGAAACCTGGATCAGGTTTCCCTGATTGAGAGTCTCTTAAAACTGATTTGTTTTAAATAACTGGTACGTTCGAAAGGCAGGAAAGGAAAATCATGCTGTCAGAATCATAACCCTTTCTACATGTTTCCCTACAAGTGACATGTTGGCTTGGGGGTGGGTCAGACCAGAATTAATGTTTTCAGGAATCAGAATGGTTTCATGAGTTTGCTCAGCTTTCCCAGAACAAAAACTAGGATAAATACTTGCTGCTTGTTAGGCTTATTCTATGGTGGGTCAGGGGCTGCGGGTGTGGAGTTCACTGTTAGTGTATTTAGTGCTGGCGAGAATGCTAGGTCTCAGCCTTGGACACAGAGTCCTAAGGATAAATCAAGAGAGTCCCTTATCCCCCATCACCTTCTGAATATGGAGGGCGGAGAGGACTGTCTTGGCTGTTGGCCTCTCTCCAGGCCACATGCCTGCCAGAGGAAGGCTCCTGATTCCTTGGGCGTGTCGGGTGAGCCTGATGAGCAGAGATGAGCATGCGTAGTCCCTTCCAGGCTGACTGTACAGGGCGCAGACTTCAGGCTTCCGGAGCCACCTGCACTGGGAGCAGGCTGCAGCCTTCAGCCGCACAGTGGCCCATGGCACAGGTGGTTTAGGCATAGCCACCAGCCATCTGACTGGTGGCTGCATTGCTGCCTACTCCTCGCCAGGCCTGGAAGCTGAGGAAAGCGCTCACTCCATAGGCAATCATCACTAAACACGAAAAGAACTGAAAGAGAAGACATAGGTGAGTCTGTCTGAACCACGGCACGTGGGGCTGGGGGCCACAACAGTGAGACACAGGGTCGGCACAGACAGGGAGACCAGAGCCCCTCAACTAACCGAATGAGCCACACCAACTCCTGCTTACCCGTACGGCCATTTAATGACTATGGGGCTGATGGGTTCCAGGCTCTGGGTGCTAACTTTGCCTCAACCATACAGGCAAGGTGTGTCAGACTGAGAGGGAAAACTGGACAATATGCCAAGAGTGACAAAGGGGTAGGAGCTGCTTTAGACCCAGCTCCGGGATTTAGTTTTTTAAAAGGTAACATTCAAAAGCTGCCCTAGGAATATGGAATTCACATTCCGGAAATCTCCATGTCTCCTTTCTGATGACTGAGTTCACAGGTTTCAAAACCATCCACACCAGAGAGAATGAGGGAGCCCAAGTCCTGATCTAGCCCTACCCGGGGCTCAGTCTAGGCGTGTCCCTTCTCCGCTCTGAGCCTCAGTTTCCCGGTCTGTCAAAAGGGTTGGCAGCCCCTCTCCCCCCGACCCTCCTGTCCTCACACACACACAGGGAATGGAAGAACACTCATGGGTGAGGCATGCCAGGTGTGTGGGGTTCTGACACTTTATCCGACATGGATCCCAAGTTTGGGTTGCCTAGGAGAACCTGAGAATCTCCCAGATAGTTTAAACCAACAGGTTTTTGCCCGTGCCTTTCTCAAAGGTGGATGATAGAGAGCTTCTAACAGACTCTCCAAGGAGACATACAACCCTAGAACAGTGTGGCACAGCAAAGTTCAACAGGTAGCCCAAGCTTCATTTGCCAGCCTGAAGCATTTCCCAAGCATTCTGGTTTCCTTGTGGGTTTGCTGTTAATTATGGACACCTGGTGGCTCAGTGGTAAAGAATCTACCTGCCAGTGCAAGAGACACAGGCTCAATCCCTGGATAGGGAAAATCCCCTGGAGAAGGAAATGACAACCCACTCCAGTATTATTGCCTGGGAAATCCCATGGACAGAGAAACCTGGCGGACTGTGGTCCATGGGGTCGCAAAGAATTGGACTCGACTTAATGACTCAACAACAACAGGGACACCTGTGAGTCTACTGGGAGCTGGAGGGTGACTGAGCATGTGGCAGGTGCCTGGCCTGGGATCAGGGAGCAGTGGGAGTCCAGGGGCATAGACCTCGCTTTGACCTGTCTCCCCTGTAACTGCTGAGGGTGCCCCAGGGAACCATACTCACGGAGGCTGCTGCACGCTGGTTATATGGCCGGGTGCCCTTCAGGGATGTCAACTCAACCGAAGCAGAGCAGGTGATGAAGGCCGTGATGTAGAGAACAGTGGCACCCACGTTAAATACCATTAACTGGGGGTTGGGGGAGTGGAAAGAACAGGCTTAAAACATGAGACTCTTACAGTAACTATGGAACTTCCTGTTCCCACTGACACATCCCTTCAGTAGCCAGAACAGGCACTTGGGCTTGAGGAGGAGGATGGAGACCGTGTGGATTTTTCCCACTAAAAGGGCCTCCAGAGACAGAGGTCTACACAGGGCCAGCCCGGAGGCCCTGTGAGCAGAGAACATAAGCATATCGAAGGCTGAGAGATGGTGGGGGCCTAAAGTGATCTGGCCGGAACATCAACAGTTCCACGTGGCAAAACTCACTCCTGATGGCAAGAGACCAAACCGAGCCTGTCTCTGAGTGCTCCAGCTGAAGGGCCTGCTCCTCCACGGTGGCTCCCTGCCAAGCCTGCGCTTCCCGGGGCCCCTGAGGGCTTGGCTCTGAGGCTGACCCCGGGTTGAGGGTTGGGGGTGGGGCACTGGGGGGCCCTCACATCCCTACCTCTGCCCCCAGTGGGAGGAACCTATGTCTGCCTTCTGGCCACATCCTAGGCTCTAGGCCCCACGTCAAATGCCATGGTAAAGACCCTCAGCCGGCTGGCAAGGAAGGTCCCTGGGCTAACAACCAGTCCCAGGTCCCATTTCCCCAGTGCCTGGTCCCTGGAGTCAGCTCTTAGCAGCTCTTTTAGCCCAGTCAAGGCAGCAAACCGATGGCCCTCAGGCACATTTGGTTCATCTCATATTTTTAAAAAACAATTACCAACATTCTAAAATTAGATTTCATATAAAAACTAAAGATTTCATGTAAAACTTTCAATCTTAAAATATCAAGATTTGGCACCTGCACTCCCACTAACAACAGAGCTGAGTAGAGGCGGCTTCCTGTGGACAGACAGGTTCTCCAGAGCCCCTCCTGACCTGCTTCACTCGTTTGTCTCTACTTCAGGGCCCCTTGCCTGGGCCCTAAAGGGGGCTTTGTAGTCCCCATCCGAGAAAAGCCCGATTTGACAATCCCAATTCCACCTTATCTAGGAATGTGAGGCACTGCCCTGCCGTCATGGCCTGGGAAAGGAGCCTGTCCCATCAGCAGCTGTGACTGGAGCCCCACAGCAGTGACACCAAGGCCCCTCCATCTCTGGAGATGTCTTTCTTCAAGGCTCCTAGGACACAGGGCAGGGGCTGGACCCTATCCAGAAAGTCAGGCTGCCCCTTCGTTACCCCAGGATCTTCCCTCCAAGCCCAGTGCCCACTGCAAACACCACCTGGCTCCTACCAGTGATGTCAAGATCTAACAAACCGGGTCTGTCTTGAGGATGACTCACGTTTCCTCAGCTTCAAAAGTCATTGAATTGCAAACAATGCTGCCTAGTCCCAGCCTTGCTTGTCTGACAATCATGTGCCTCTCTCGCCTCTCTGCTTGCTGAAAGCCTCAGACCCCAGCTGCAGGGGTTTTCCGGGCTGGAGAAAAAAAAATAAGCCCCAGCAGCTTTCTCTGTGTCTGGCCAGGGTACTTCCTATGGACACTCTCAGCTCTGTGTTCTAAGGAGACTGACCTGGGCAAACCGAGGACACCACCCTCTGCCAGGCTGTGGGGGCCTCACCCTGCGCCCAGCCCCATCCTGCACACACTCAGTGACTCCTGCCAACTCACCCCAGCCTGCAGGCCCAGGGCTGCCAGTCTGGGCCCAGCCAGAGCCACAGCACCCACAGAATCAAACCCTGACTGCCCACCCCCCAAAAAGGAAAAATATTTTCAGTATCCCAAACAGCACCTCACTTGTACTCCCTCCGTGGGAGAAAGTCAACCCTGAGTTGTCCTGGATTCAAAGCTCTCAGCGCTCAGAGAAACTGGACACCCGAACAATTCATCCTCCTTCCCCCGCCCCCACTCAGTTCTACAGGCCAGCGAGGACTTCAGTCAACCCCCAGCCACCACTTCTCACTTAGGGAAGGTCACATTGTCACAGCCGGCCCAGAGGCAGAGGGGTCAGCCCGGAGCCACCCCCAGGGCTCCTATCCAGACTCACCACCAGCGGCCAGGGCACCATGTACAGCTTCATATGCAGCTGAAACAGGTAGAGGACGAAGAAGACGATTGTCACCAGCCAGAGGAAGACAGCGACGAACATCACCCAGCCGTAAGACGGATACAGGTGGTACGGAGTGTCAGCAATCAGGGCCCACACCAGCAGCCCCAGCACCTGGAGGGGATGAGACGGAGCCAGAGTCTCCCAGAGCCCCTCACGCTCAGGCGGGAAGCCACAGAGCAGAGGCTTCCGGGCCTTCGCCATGGGGCGCCCCCTGCAGGACACATTTCTCATTGGCCCGAGAAATAGTTACTTGGGTTCTACCACATGGTGGCTTAGATGGTAAAGTGTCTTGTCTACAATGTAGGAGACCTGGGTTCGATCCCTGGGTCAGGAAAATTCCCTGGAGAAGGAAATGGCAACCCATTCCAGTACCTTTGCCTAGAAAATCCCATGGACGGAGGAGCCTGATGTCCATGGGGTTGCAAAGAGTCAGACACAACTGAGCCACTTCACTTCACTTCACTCACATGTACACAAAGCCCTTGCCTGGTAAGGTACTCCTCCTTCAGACCCCAGCTGAAATGGTGCATGCTCCAGGGAACCTTCCCTACTCTTGCAGTCTGGGTTCCAGAGCCCTCTTCTGGGCTCACATGGCCCCTCAGGCACCACCCACCCAAGACGAATTCTGTTTCCTTCCCCAGACCAGAAGCCACAGCAGCACTGCCATCCACTCTGCTGCCTCCAGAGTGAGACCCCTTCAGCCCTGGAGAGGGTGGTCTCCCGGGCTTGCCCAGTTCCCCAAGACAATGACTGTCTCACTGATAAGTGCATGCTGGCACCCAGGACAAGACCCGAGCTCAGCCAGGGGCTTAGGAAAAGCTACTGAAAGAAAGATGAAGTCGCCAGCACATCCCTGAGGCAGGGACACAGTCACAGAGGCCCAGAGGTGCAGTGACATCAGCCTGGCGCCCTGCCAAGCCCCCTCCACCCAACCTTCTCCGACTCTCCTAACTGCCCCATACAGGTGCTACCATCCCTGCCTTCCAGGTGAAACTGGGCCTCATAGACTCGAAGGGACTAGCACGCCATTTGCATGTGGCAAGGTGGGCCCCAACATCCCGTAGTGTGCAGAGTAGCTAACACCATGGCCTCCAGAGCCGACTGCCTGACTTAAAACCCACTCCCCTTGCCAGCTGTGTGCCACTGGGGCAACTCACAACCACTCTGTGCTGTGCTCACATCACCCGTCATGTGAGTATGAAGAGCATACTGACTCTACAAGGTCAGCACCCACGGGGGTTCATGTATAAAAAGGAACTATTCCCAGCTGAGGACGCAGTGCCGCAGGGAATTCTACATGGGTAGGTTGGCTGACTCGCCTCAAGGGCATCCTGGGGAACTTGGCAGGGTGGTACCTTACTTGCTCAGGAGCAAAACCCAACCCTGCCTGCTAGTTTGGAAGACAAAAATTTCCCCAGCTTCCCAGACAAGGGAGAGCTGTCACTCACCCCAGAGCAGCCAGAGAGGGTCCCCTAAAGTGAAAATCTTTCAGTCATATCTGACTCCCTGAGACCCCATGGACTGTAGCCCACCAGACTCCTCTGTCCATGGGATTCTCCAGGCCAGAATACTGATGTGGGCCGCCATTTCCTTCTCCAGGGGATTTTCCCAACCCAGGGATTGAACCCAGGTCTCCCACATTGCAGGTGGATTCTGTACCATCTGAGCCACCAGGAAAGCCCCCAGAGAGGGTCCCCTGACAAGGACCTAAAGGGAAGTTTCTGTATCAGTCCCCCTCCCATGTGGGGCAGGGCACGGGTGACCCTAGCTGAGGCCCAGAGTCCAGGAGCCCCTTTGACAGCTTTCCTTCCCCTCACCACCGGAAGTGAGAGGTAGAGCCCGGGCTTGGCAGTCAGCTGCTGGGCTTTCATCCTGCCTGTGAGGTGGGACGCCAGGCAAGTGCCCCCGTCTCTGTGCGGCTCCCCAGGACACCTCTAGTCACCCACTAGAACCCAGGGCCCTGGGTTTTGGGCATCGGTGTGTCTCCAGTGCCCTGCAGTGCCAAGCACATAGTAGCTGCTCAGTAAACACATGCTCAGGCGCTAACTGGCCTCAGCTTCCTTATCCAGGAAATAGGGGCCAGACACCCTTCTGGCACAGGTGCTGTGTGTTATAGGAGGACGCAGATCTGAGTCGGTAAATGTGCTCGTAGCCTTGCCTCCCTCCACCCAGGGGTGGGAGTGGGAGACTCAGGAAGGCACCCTCTTCCCCTTCTCTCCAGGTTTTTGCACCTGCCCCTCTTCCCCTCCTGGGGGGAAGGGGTGGGTTCCCAGGGATGCCCACCTGGCACTGCACCCCACCAGCCTTCCTGCCCCACCTCCAACCTCTAGTTCTTTCCTTCAGCCACCACCAATAGACTGGGTGGCCCGTGGGGCCCAGTGTGTGGTGAGGAAGGTGGGACAGGGAGCAGGGCCTTGTGGGCAGTCACACCACTGCCGGGGAGTCCTTATCCATGAGGACCCAGAGTCAGGGTGTCTCAGCCCAGACCCCCAAGCTTTTACCACTCATCCTTTGGACAGACACTCTGCCTGAAACAGACACATCAGTGGGGCCAAGAGACCCCAGATCCGGGGGAGTCACTGCTCAAAAGGAGAACAGACACTCCCAAATCAGCAAGGCGCAGGACCCTTCCAGGGGCAGACAATTACCTCCTTGGCTTTTTTTTTTGGCCATGCTACTGGGCATGTGGGATCAATCCCATGCCCCTTGCAATAGGAGTATGGAACCCTAACCACTGGACTTCCAGGGAAGTCCCTAATTATTTCCTTGCTTTAAAACAGGGTCCTTATGGGCCTCCATGCCATTGTGTTGCCTGGATCCAGCTATCTGAAAGGAAGTTAGAAAATGCAGTGAATTAAAAATCATGAAGGGAATGATTTGGGTTTACGTTAATGTACACTTAGCAATTTGTGGCATTATCACTCATGGGCTTGGTCACAAATAACCATGTAATGCCCTCTGGTTCATAATGTGCCAAGACTCAGGTGAGTACCTTCCCTTTTATTTCACTGATTTTCCCATAACCCTGTCATTAGTCAGGCTTATTTATTAGCCCCATTTTTCAAACAGGAGCTCAGAGGAAAATGTGCCCATGGTCATCTGTGGTCATCCATGAGTCAAGGACAGTGCAGGGCAGGACTTGAACCCAGATCAACCCTTCTCTGAAACCTGGTCTACGAAGAGTTACTTCGGTTCAGTCACTCAGTTGTGTCCAACTCTTTGCGACCCCATGAATCGCAGCACGCCAGGCCTCCCTGTCCATCACCAACTCCAAGTTCACTCAAACTCATGTCCATCGAGTTGGTGATGCCATCCAGCCATCTCATCCTCTGTCGTCCCCTTCTCCTCCTGCCCCCAATCCCTCCCAGCATCAGGGTCTTTTCCAATGACTCAACTCTTCCATCAGGTGGCCAAAGTATTGGAGTTTCAGCTTTAGCATCAGTCCTTCCAATGAACACCCAGGACTGATCTCCTTTAGAATGGACTGGTTGGACCTCCTTGCAGTTCAAGGGACTCTCAAGAGTCTTCTCCAACACCACAGTTCACAAGCATCAATTCTTCTTTGATTAGCTTTCTTCACAGTGCAACTCTCACATCCATACATGACCACTGGAAAAACCATAGCCTTGACTAGACGGACCTTTGTTGGCAAAGTAATGTCTCTGCCTTTTAATATACTATCTAGGTTGGTCATAACTTTCCTTCCAAGGAGTAAGCATCTTTTAATTTCATGGCTACAATCACCATCTACAGTGATTCTGGAGCCCAAAAAAATAAAGTCTGACACTGTTTCCACTGTTTCCCCATCTATTTGCCATGAAGTGATGGGACCGGATGCCATGATCTTAGTTTTCTGAATGTTGAGCTTTAAGCCAACTTTTTCACTCTCCTCTTTCACTTTCATCAAGAGGCTTTTTAGTTCCTCTTCACTTTCTGCCATAGGGGTGGTGTCATCTGCTTCAGTTCAGTTCAGTTCAGTTCAGTCGCTCAGTCGTGTCCGACTCTCCGCGACCCCATGAATCACAGCACGCCAGGCCTCCCTGTCCATCACCAACTCCCGGAGTACACTCAAACTCATGTCCACAGAGTCAGTGATGCCATCCAGCCATCTCATTCTCTGTCGTCCCCTTCTCCTCCCGCCCCCAACCTTTCCCAGCATCAGAGTCTTTTCCAGTGAGTCAACTCGTCGCATGAGGTGGCCAAAGTATTGGAGTTTCAGCTTTAGCATCAGTCCCTCCAATGAACATCCAGCTTAGTGATGTACAAAAAATGAGGACATTTGGGCTGGCTCCGAGGGGCGAGGCCCAGCTGGCATCCCGGCTCCCTGGTCTCTGCCTCTCCCTCCTGCTCAGCCCTGATTTCCAGATCAGCAAGTGCAGCCTCTGGGAGACAAAGCTGCTGGAATAAGCAGTGAGAATTTCTGGCATCCCTCTGGCCTTACCGCCCTGGCCCTGTGCCCAGGGAGCTGCCTTGGTTTCTGCTCTCCAACAAGGAAGGTCCATCTGAACCTGACAGACTGGTTTTTCCTGTCCCCTCACCCCCAGCCCCAAGAATCTGCAGGAGCACCCAGTCCAGGATAGGGCACCCCCGCATGTGCTGACCCTCTGCTGGGCATGGGAAGCTGGGTCCAGGCCTCATCTCTAGAATGTGCAGGAGCCGCTGGATCCTCCCTCTTTCTGTGGACCCACAGTCCAGCTGGAAGAGGCCTGAAGACTTGTCTTACAGTCCAGTCCAGAACGGTAAACCCCACTGTGCAGGTGAAGGAGGGAAGCGGTAGGCAGAGGGCAAGGCAGACAGCCCTGACTCTGCCACCTGCCCGCTGGGCTTCGTCTAGAGCCTCATGCAATTCTAACATCCCCTCTCTGAGCACAGGCCCCACCGTGTGCCTTCTTCCTCTGGGTTCACTCATTCAACAAGTATCTGTTGTGGGACTTCCTGGGTGGTCCAGTGGCTGAGACAGTATGCTGCCAACGCAGGGAGCCCAGGTTCGATCCCAGGTCGGGGAACCAGATCCCACAAGGCACAACCAAGAGGTCCCATGTCACAGCTGAAGCTCCTGCATGCTGCGACTAAGACCTGTGCAGCCAAATAAGTAAACATTGTTTAAAAATTATAAAAGCCAAACATTTGTTGAGCGCTTACCACTGTGTGAGTGGTAAACATGGGAAGCCCTGCTCTCCAGGAGCTCTCACTCTACAGCTGGGTTGAGGGTAGGGGAGTCAGATAAAACCCTAGTACACGAGGGAAGCACAGGAAATGTGTTATGGGAAAATTCAGCTGAGAAGGGATAAGAAGGTCAAGAAAGATCTCACTAGGACATGAGAGCAGGGGGTGGGGGTGGCAGGAGGGGTGTTGGCAAAGGGAAGGAGCCAGGTGAGGAAGAGCAGAACTCTGTGCTTTAACAGACTCTCAAAGTCCCTGTCTCATGCCCCCATGTTCCTCTGTCCCCATTCCTCTCTACACGTACATCTGTGTGTCTTACTCTCCAAAGACTGACACACAGACATATACACACATACAAACATGCACAGAATGAAACCTCACCCCTTGGCCCTTCCAAACTGGGAGGCCCCTGCCATGCCTCCTCAGGCATCCCCTGCAGATGAACCAAGAGAACTGTCTGGAGCTCCTGAAGGAGAAAAAAAAATATGCCCTTTCCTTCTTGAAAACCTCAAGATTTCAGATGAGGGATTTTGTCTTTAAACGGCAACTCCCCTGGTGGCTCAGATGGTAAAGAATCTGCAGGAGATGGAAGTTTAATCCCTGGGTTGGGAAGATCCCCTGGAGAAGGAAATGGCAACCCATTTCAGTATTCTTGCCTGGAGAATTCCATGGACAGAGGAGCCTGGTGGGCTACAGTCCATGGGGTTGCAGAGTCGGACATGACTGAGCGACTAACACTGTCAAAAAGGTCACATTCACACATGCACCAGGACGTTTGCACTTCCAAAAAATTTTTTCTCCACTGGATAACAGAGATTTTTGTTAAAAGCACCTGCTGAGTCAGAGAGGAAAGGGATTAGTCACAAATGCCTGACCATGAGGCATTTGAAGGGGGAAGCAATCAGTTGGGGGTGGGCAATCCAGGGGCTGAGGTTCTTATAAGAGAGAAACTGGACACAGAGACATACACGGAAAGAACACCATGTGAAGACGGAGGCAGAGATCGGAGTGATATGTCTCCAAGCCAAGGAAAACAAAGGATCCCTGGCCAGACGCATGGGATAGACTCTCTTTCAGGGCCTCCCAAAGGAACCAACCTTGCCAGCACCTTGACTTTGAACTTCTAATACTGTGAGACAATAAATTTCTGTTGTTTTTTAAGTGACCTAGTTCGTGGCAATTTGTTATGGCAGCCCTAGGAAAGGAATACATTTTTCTTAGCTACTCTTTGAGGCTGTGAATGGCTGTTTTGATCTGATTTAACTGGGAGATGTTGGCATTAACTGATGAAAAGTTGGTCTATTGACTCCCTGGGTTCAAGCTCTGGCCCTGCCAGCTTACGAGCTGTGTGACCTCCAGCAAGTTGCTGAACCTCTCTGTACCTCTGTGTGCTCATCTTCAAAATGTGCCGACCTTACAAGGGTAGATGTAAATGAAGTAATGGACGAAAGGCACTCAGACCAACACCCAACACAGGCTTGACACTCAGTACATGCCCTAATGTCATTATCACTTGGAGAGGTTGGAATCTGGGTTTTCCAGTCCATTCTCTGTGCCTGGTTTCCTACAGTAGATAGGGTAGGAATAGCATGTGCAGTTCCTAGTGGTGTGAGGCTTGGTGAGATGAACGTATTTAACCTTAAGCACCAAGCAGAGTTCCTGGCAGATAAGGGTCACCTCCCCACCCCAACCCCAACCCCCGCCCATCAGTGTGGCCCCGCCCACCTTTCAGATAAGGCAGCTGGGCTTATCCAAAGGTGGTGGAGGTGTGGAGGTGAAGGGGAGCAGAATGCAACCCAACCCCACCCTAGGACTCCTCTTGCAGCTACACTCCCTCCACTCCTTACAGACTAAGGGTCCCAGGGCAGAACCTTCACCGGTTTAGACCTCAGTCTTCCCGGCTGTACAGTAGAAGCAGGGAGGGCTGCCCAGTGTTCTCCAAGGCTCCTCTCAGTCTGAGGCCTGACACTCCTCAACTCAGGCCTCCTCCAGGGGTACCCACAGCCTCTCCTCCCTCATACCGACTGAAGGGACTCTACCAATCCCAGGAGCACTCGCTAACCCCTCTCCTGCCCCAAGACGGTCACTCAACTCTCCTTTTAATACTCTCCATTCTCTGGGCCGAGTAAAGCCCTTGAGATTTGTTGGGTGGCCTTATTGTTGTTCAGTTGCCAAGTCATGTCTGACTCTTTGTGACCCCATGGACTGCAGCGTGCCAGGCTTCCCTGTCCTTCACTATCTCCCAGAGTTTGCTCAAACTTACGCACACTGAGTCGGTGATAACATCCAACCGTCTCATCCTCTGTCGCCTCCTGCCCTCAATCTTTTCCAGTATCAGGATCTTTTCCAATGAGTTGGCTCTTCGCCTCAGGGGGCCACAGTATTGGAGCTTCCAATGAATATTCAGGGTTAATTTCCTTTAGGATTGATTGGTTTGATCTCCTTGCACTCCAAAGGACTCCCAAGAGTCTTCTCCGATACCCCAGTTTGAAAGTATCAATTCTTTGGCGCTCGGCCTTCTTTATGGTCCATCTCTCATACTCATACATGACTACTGAAAAAACCATAGCTTTGACTTTGACTATATAGACTTTTGTTGGCAAAGTGAACACTCTGCTTTTTAATACACTGTCGAGGTTCATCATAGAGTCACCTAACCTTTTTGGCTTGTTTTTTCATCTGACACATAAGGTTGGGAACGTACCCCTATGCTGCTCACCTTATTAGGGAAGCACACCGACTGAAACCAGCCAGTGTAGTTTCACTGGTCAGGCACCATCGTAACCATGTGCGTGACTTATTTTACAATAGGAGGTCCTGGTAAGGAACACAGGACTAACAGGCCAGCACGAACCAGAAGAAGTTGGGAAAGGTCAAAAGGAGATGTCCCCTCTCAGTGTCCTACCACCTCCCAGAATCCTTCTCGCTGGCACCCATATTGGCTGAGCTGCAAGCACCACCAGAATGGACCCTGAGTCAAGAGTGATTGGCCAGAGACAACGAATTGGCCTAGAAACAAACCCCGTCACCATCAGACCCAAGACTGCAAGCCACATGGCAGAGCAGTTCTGGGTTCCCTTACCCTCCTGCTCTCCTCTCGGGCGCCCCGTCCCAAAAAAGTCTCTTGCTTTGTCAACACGTGTGTCTCCTTGGACAATTCCTTTCAGAGTGTTAGACAAGAGCCCACTCTTGGGCCCTGGAATGGATCCCCCTTCCTGCAACCACCTTATAGGTATGTCATGCAGGTAAAAATAAAGAAAAAAGTTAACGGCTGTAGAGGTTGTGAGTGACTAGGAAGGCTGCTAGACAGCCTGGGGCTTAGAGGGAGTAAACCCCAGAGTTGGGGGGTGGGGTGGCACGAGGGGGCACATTGTGCCCCAGAGCTAACATTGTGGTTTCAAACTCAGCAGCCACCAACACAGGCAGGTCACAGAAATGACTAAGGTGGGCCACGGGAGGTCTGTGGAGCTGAGAGCAACCAGCTGATGTCTGGGGGAATACAGGCCTGGGATAGCCAGAACTTTTTTTTTGGATTGCAACCACCACACAACATGCAGGATCTTAGTTCCCCAACCAGGGATCGAACCTGTGCCCCCTACAGTGGAAGCACAGATCCTTAACCTCTGGACCACCAAGGAAGTCCCAAGAACTTCTAATTTTTAAAGAGACATTAGAAATCCAAATTTCTACATGAAATCTTCAGTTTTTTAAACATTGGTAAGATTCATGGGGTCGCAAAGAGTCGGACACGACTGAACTGAACTGAACTGAATGAAACCAAATGTTTTGGGAACAATTTGAGGGCAGGGCCCATCCAACAGCCCCCAGGACTCCCTTCTCTCCATTGCACCTTCCAGAAAACTGAGGTCCAGGGGACCACGTGAACCCTTCTTGGGGTTCCCCCGCACAGGGACACATCTGGGCAGCTCAGGACACTCAGAACTTGGCCTGGCCTGGCCTGGCCTCCACCCCCGCTCTGGCCCTTCTCCCTATGGTGAAAGGGACTTTATGGGGACAAAAAGCCACCCATTGTGTCACAGGAGACAAAGGCGCAGGGGACAGAGGCGCCGGGCAGCGGGGTGCTACCACAACTCCACACCCCACCTCCTCCCCTTGCAGAGGGATAGGCTCCTTGGAATTCCCACTGTGTACTCTGCAGGCCACACCAGGGCAGGTTCATAACCCAGCCTGGAGCCAACTGACCGGGTCTAGGCTGGTATCTAACTCCTACAAACCTCCCTTTTGTCACCTAAAAAGCAGGCACGTAAGTTACCACATCGAGTCACTGAACAATCTCTTCCCCAAGGGCCCGCTCTGTGCCAGGCGCTGTTACAGGCTTCAGGGAGTGCAGGGCTGGGGAAGAGAGTCAGGCAGCCAGGGTCCCCACCCACAAGCATGCAACTCCCAGCCTGGGTTGCCAAGAAGGAAGGGGAGGAGGGGAACAATGACTCAGGGCCTGGGTCACCTCCAGGGCTTTCCAAACAGAGCCTTTATCACATTGCTTCTTATTCCTGAGTCCTGAGTTACAGAATTAAAGATGAAAGAGATTTCTACACCCCTACCCTCACGGCCCTGCCACCCCTCAAGCTCCCTAACAGGGACCTCCAGCCGCTGCGTGCAGACTGAATGTCAAGGAGCCCACTGCCACCATCTTCCTCTGGGGTCTCTCTCGGGATTCTAGAGAAACCTCCCCAACCTGAAGCTCAAGCAGCACTCTGGGGCCAGAGACTAATCAGGTCCCCTCCACAGACAGCCCCAGGTGGGTGGAGGCAGGTGGAGGCCCCCTGAGGCATCTCCAAGGCCTTCCCTGGCTCCCAGAGGCAGCAGCAGAAGTGCCCCTCAGTGAGGTTCCAGAAATTTAGACCCTACCTGCCTGCTTTCCCACCCTCCCCACCTCCCTCTATTGGGGTCTCCTGGTCTCCCCAGAAGGCCAGTCTGTGCCTTCTCCCCAGCACAAATACCCTAACAGCCATACAGAGCGATCCCAGGAAGGCCTTAGGCCCCTTGAAAGCCCAGGTCAAGTGCAACTCAACTCCAACCCCTCCCCCCACCCTGCCCCAGTGCTTCACTCCCAGGAAGCCCAGCTCTTTACATAAAGCACTTTTATATGGCCCATTTCACAGATGAGGAAACCAAGTCACTTGGAAAAGATGAACCTTGCCCAAGGTTATGCACAGTTAATGGTGGGGCCAGTTCTGTGACTCAGCAGATAGAAGAATTCCAAATCCCAGAAGGTAGGGACACTCCCTGGAGACTAACTGGGAGGGAATATCAGTGCCCTGGAGGCAGGGGCAGTCCTTGAACCCTGAGGGGATGGCAGAAGCAATGTTTTCAGCACCCTAGGCTGGTCCCTGCCATTGGCCCTCCAGAGAGAGCTGGCTGCGGGGATCACAGGCACTTCATTAGCCCCGTGAGACTTGGCCTCTCTGCCTGCTGGGAATAGCGTTGGGGTGAAACCATTTACCAGACTGGGACTTGAGCCCATGTGCTGGAACTTGAACCCAGTCAAAACCCAGTTTGGGAAGCAGAAGAGAAGGTCCATCTTCTGTAATTCTGGATACCTGATCTAGGGGCCCCAGGGACAAGGGAGGCTCCTTGTTTTAGTCTACATGGGCTGAAATCCCTACATAGCCATCTTGATGTAGAACTGCGGTAACTGGTTCCTTAGCCTTCCTATGTATCTTCTAGATGATGAAGCATTTTTTGAACCAGCACCAGTGTACATAAATACGTATAAATGACAAAGACTCAAAAGGCATGGTCAAACATCTGATTACAGTGTACGATAAAGTTGGTTACGATAACCAGAATTACAAATAATCACATTTAACATAACATACCAAATAACCCTAGTTAAATATTTCTCTTTGAGATAACGCAGGAGCCCTCTAACATCCCAAAGTTAGTTTTTAGTTATATGAGATCATAAGTCACTGGGAGACAATACTTTTCCCTAACCTAAAGGTTTTTTCCCTAAAGATCTCAAAACCAAATACAAATCACTTATAGGCAAAGAAACTCATCTCAATCTGTTTGTCAAAAGAAGCATTTCAAGAATACTTTGGAGGGAGAAATCAAATCCAGTCTTATTTTATTTTAGCCCATTCCTAACAAAATCCATTTACCCAACTAAATTTAATTCAGTCTTAGAAAATCCTGATAACATGTAACTCCTTGCCTATATTAATCACACTAAAAAGCTTAAACCACTTTCAATACCAGATATCAGTTTTGTTCTGAGTATTTTTCAGATAACATGAGACTGAAATTAATTCTGGCCAGATTATTTTGTATTTTTGAGTATTTATGTGAGTATTTAATTTCCTTTAAGTCAATTAAATAGAGCTCTTTTGTGAATTAATTTTTGGCAGTATTAATACATCTAGAACACACATATAGACACATATGAACACACACACACACACAGAGAGACCTCATAGTTTCTGTTTCAGAAGTTTAGTCATGATCATGAGAACCCAAACCATTTTCCCAAAATAATTCCTAAATCTGGGAGAGATTCGTTATCATTTTGTATATATTGAGGTAATCTGAGGTGGGATTATCTTTTTAATCAAATTCTTTGTTACTCTTTCTGTCCATGTGGGAAAATTCTCTAGCCATTCAGTGAATGTGTCTACTAAATATTTGTTTCCTCTGGACTTGGGCATCTGAGTGAAATCAATTTACCAGTTCTCCTTGGTGTTGAATGGGTCTAAATAATGGAGGCTGCTGCTGCTGCTAAGTCGCTTCAGTCATGTCTGACTTTGTGCGATCCCATAGATGGCATCCCACCAGGCTCTGCTGTCCCTGGGATTCTCCAGGCAAGAACACTGGAGTGGGTTGCCATTTCCTTCTCCAAAGCATGAAAGGGAAAAGGGAAAGTGAAGTCGCTCAGTCATGTCCCACTCTTTGCGACCCCATGGACTGTAGCCTACCAGGCTCCTCCATCCATGGGATTTTCCAGGCAAGAGTACTGGAGTGGGTTGCTGTTGCCTTCTCCAATAATGGAGGAGAGGGTGGCATTTTTCTAGGATTATTTTGTAAACATGGGTCACATGATTTGGTAATCTGGGCCACCACCATTTTCATTCCTTTACCCACAAGCAATCTTTGTAGTAAATTCCATAGTGGGTAGTTTCATATAAAACCTTGATTACTTTCCATTGCTGAGCTTGTGGAATCACAGTATTTTCATCTAACATATACCATCCCCTTTGACTTATTAACCCCCTATTTTTAGCCCAATTTTTTCCCTTGGTATAGCAAGGTTGTGGCATTTCCTCTATCAAGCCTAGGACTTTTAAAACTGCCTGTGTTTTATCTGTTGGTATGGAAGCTAAGGTTTCCAATCCTTTGAGCTAAGACTAAGAAGGTTGCACCAGTGTCTATAAGAAATTCTACCAAGCCATATCCATGATCACCCGAGGCTTGACATTAGTTATGTAGATGGTATCTCTAGGCAGAGTCACTTTTGGCCTGGGGTCCCATTGGTGGTCTGATTGCAAAACCATCAGTGGTTGAGGGGCCTCTGCTCCCTGGTGTCTGCGGCATTCCCTCCGCCAAAGCCTGGCTACTTGCCAAGGACACATCAACCGCAGTGCTTCCTCCAGTGCCCCTTTTGTCCACACAGGCTACACTGGCCTTGTATGGGTACCCATGGGCCTCGTGGTCCACCAAGACCAGACTGGCCAAGAAAGGGCAGCCTCCTAGTTGGTGGTCTTTGAGCAGACAAAGCCATTGCAATCATTTGGGTCCCTTGCATACTTCTCTGGGTGCATTCAGTCTTTTCAACCATATCCCCATTATTGAAAACCAAATAAGCCAAGTGGAACACATCATTCATTGGAGTCTGAGGACCAGCAGTTGCTTTCTGAATTTTGGGCCTGATGGCTGGGGCAGACTGGGCTATGAAATGCACAGCCAAAAGGGCCCGTCCCTCAGAGGAGGAGGGATATACTCCTAAAAGCTCAGGTGTCCTTCCTGAAGTCTCCCCCTGATCTCCTTTGGAAGACTGCAGGTTTTTCATCCTGTCCTTGTTGGGCCTCTTTCACCTTTTCATAATTAACAGGTTTCACTGTAAGTTTCTTCATACTCTCTATTGAACAGTTATTCATATGGTCCCATCTGTCTGTTATCAGTAGAATTCAACTGGTAATTCCACTGCAGATTTGCCTCAGGGACAGCATCATTCCCCACCCAGTGCACTGCGTGGCCCTGTTGGCTTGAAGGACTGATGCTGGCTGCCAGTTGGCCTGCATGGGCTCTGGCTGCCAGTATTATATCCTGCTTTTCCTCAGGGGTGCAGCAAAGGGATAGTAAAATCTGTTCAGTACCCCCAGGTGAGATCAAAAGATCTTACTAATGGGGTAAATTCGTTTGTAAAGAGTTCAGGATCCTCAGAAAAACTTTCCAACTTGTCCTCTGCCACACTTAGATCAGACATTGAGTAGGTACATAGGCACATATTGTTCCTCAATTTCCATCAGGAACTTCTCTCAGAGGCAAAACTGTAGGGGCATTGGTTGGTAACTTATATCATTGACAGTGCTAGCTGAAAAGGTCAATTTTCATTCCAATCCCAAAGAAAGGCAATGCCAAAGAACGTTCAAACTATCGCACAATGACACTCACTTCACATACTAGCAAAGTAATGCTCAAAATTCTCCAAGCGAGGTTTCAACAGTACATGAACTGAGAACTCCCAGATGTTAAAGCTGGATTTAGAAAAGGCAGAGGAACCGGAGATCAAATTGCCAACATCTGCTGGAACATAGAAAAAGCAAGTGAGTTCCAGAAAAACATCTACTTCTGCTTTATTGACTATGCCAAAGCCTTTGACTGTGTGGATCACAACAAACAACAAACTGTTGAAAATTCTTCAAGAGATGGGGCTACCATACCACCTTACCTGCCTCCTGAGAAATCTGTATACAGGTCAAGAAGCAACAGTTTGAACCAGACATAGAACAATGGGCTGGTTACAAATTGGGAAAGGAGTATGTCAAGGATGTATATTGTCACGCTGCTTATTTAACTTAAATGCAGAGTCCATTATGCAAAATGCTGGAATGGATGAAGCACAAGCTGGAATCAAGATTGCCAGGAGAAATATCAATAACCTCAGATAAGAAGATGACACCACCCTTATGGCAGAAAGTGAAGAGGAACTGAGGAGCCTCTTGACGAAAGTGAAAGAGGAGAGTGAAAAATCTGACCTGAAACTCAACGTTCAAAAAAACGAAGATCATGGCATCTGGTCCCATCACGTCATGGCAAATAGATGGGGAAATAATGGAAACAGTGAGAGACTATTTTCTTGGGCTCCAAAATCACTGCAGATGGTGACTGCAGCCATGAAATTAAAAGACACTTTCTCCTTGGAAGAAAAGCTATGACAAACCTATTAAAAAAAACCTATGACAATCATATAAACAAGCAGAGACATTACTTTGCCAACAAAGGTCTACTCAAAGCTATGATTTTTCCAGTAGTCATGTACGGATATGAGAGTTGGATCATAAAGAAGGCTGAGAAACAAAGAATTGTTGCTTTTGAATTGTGGTGTTGGAGTAGACGCTAGAGAATTCCTTGGACTGCAAGATCAAACCAGTCCATCCTAAGGGAAATCAGTCCGGAATATTCATTGGAAGGACTGATGCTGAAGCTGAGGCTCCAATACTTTGGCCACCTGATGAGAAGAACTGACTGACTGGAAAAGACCCTGATGCTGGGAAAGATTGAAGGCAGGAGGAATAGGGGACAACAGAGGATGAGATGGTTGGATGGCATCACTGACTCAATGGACATGAGTTTGTGTAGGCTCCGGGAATTGGTGATGGACATGGAAGCCTGGCAAGCTGCAGTCCATGATGTTGCAAAGAATCAGACATGACTGGGCGACTGAACTGAACTTCAGTAACTCAGGGTACAAAGAAGTTCCTGAATAAGGGTGGGGCCTCTTTTCATCCTTAGCTGTGTCTTCCCCTGAGGTAATGGTTCCTCCCACTAGGCAAGGAGAAGCTCTGCCTCCTCCTTGCAGAGGATTTAACTTTTAGATGGCTCTATAGGGTTCAGTCAGTTCAGTTCAGTCGCTCAGTCATGTCCGACTCTTAGTGACCCCATGAACCACAGCACGCCAGGCCTCCCTGTCCATCACCAACTCCTGGAGTTCACTCGAACTCATGTCCATCGAGTCGGTGATGCCATCCAACCATCTCATTCTCTGTCGTCCCCGTCTCCTCCCACCCTCAATCCCTCCCAGCATCAGACTCTTTTCCAGTGAGTCAACTTGTCGCATGAGGTGGCCAAAGTATTGGAGTTTCAGCTTTAGCATCAGTCCTTCCAATGAACACCCAGGATTGCTCTCCTTTAGAATGGACTGGTTGGATCTCCTTGCAATCCAAGGGACTCTCAAGAGTCTTCTCCAACACCACAGTTCAAAAGCATCAATTCTTCGGCAATCAGCTTTCTTCACAGTCCAACTCTCACATCCATACATGACCACGGGACAAACCATAGCCTTGACTAGACGGACCTTTATTGGCAAAGTAATGTCTCTGCTTTTTAATATACTATCTAGGTTGGTCATAACTTTCCTTCCAAGGAGTAAGCGTCTTTTAATTTCATGGCTGCATCTCATTTCATGCTCACCATCTACAGTGATTTTGGAGCCCCCCAAAATAAAGTCTGACACTGTTTCCACTGTTTTTCCATCTATTTCCCATGAAGTGATGGGGCCAGATGCCAGGATCTTTGTTTTCTGAATGTTGAGCTTCAAGCCAGCCTTTTCACTCTCCTCTTTCACTTTCATCAAGAGGCCTTTGAGTTCCTCTTCACTTTCTGCCATAAGGGTGGTGTCATCTGCATATCTGAGGTTATTGATATTTCTCCCAGCAATCTTGATTCCAGCTTGTGCTTCTTCCAGCCCAGCGTTCCTTATGATGTACTCTGCATATAAGTTAAATAAGCAGGGTGACAATATACAGCCTTGACGTACTCCTTTTCCTATTTGGAACCAGTCTGTTGTTCCATGTCCAGTTCTAACTGTTGCTTCCTGACCTGCATACAGGTTTCTCAAGAGGCAGGTCAGGTGGTTTGGGTTTCCCATCTCTTTCAGAATTTTCCAGTTTATTGTGATCCACACAGTCAAAGGCCTTGGCATAGTCAATGAAGCAGAAATAGATGTTTTTCTGGAACTCTCTTGCTTTCTCCATGATCCAGCGGATGTTGGCAATTTGATCTCTGGTGCCTCTGCATTTTCTAAAACCTGCTTGAACATCTGGAAGTTCATGATTCACATATTGCTGAAGCCTAGTTTGGAGAATTTTGAGCATGACTTTACTAGCGTGTGAGATGAGTGCAATTGTGCGGTAGTTTGAGCATTCTTTGACATTCCCTTTCTTTGGGATTGGAATGAAGATTGACCTTTTCCAGTCCTGTGGCCATTGCTGAGTTTTCCAAATTTGTTGGCATATTGAGTGCAGCACTTTCACAGCATCATCTTTCAGGATTTGAAATAGCTCAATGGAATTCCAACACCTCCACTAGCTTTGTTCGTCCATAGGGTAGATCAGTTAAAATGTCTTCTGTCTCCTTACTAGAATTATCCCTCTAAACTATATACGCCTTAAATTCCTTTTGGGTCTCACTGTCTAAATACAAGGCCATGAAAATTTGAACATACGGAAGCACACTCCATTTAAATTTCCTTATACAATATAAATCTAGCTGCAATATAGTATCATAACTCAGAGACCCATTTAATGGCCACTTTTCTTGGCTTCTCAGTAAAGTGTCTGCCTATGATGCAGGAGACCCAGGTTTGATCCCTGTGTCGGGAAGATCTCCTAGAGAAGGAAATGGCAACCCACTCCAGTATTCTTGCCTGGAAAATCCCATGGACGGAGGAGCCTGTTAGGCTACAGTCCATGGGGTCACAAGAGTCAGACACAACTGAACAACTTCACTTTCACTTTTTTCACTTTTCTTGGCTTCCTAACTCATATCATGGCCAAATATGATTACATAGCCTAAAAAGTTTCTTTGTTTTTTATCCCAGTAGTCTGAAACTTTCCCAATCCTGGAGGATAAGACCCAGGGGGGTATTGGTTGGGACTGATGCCGCCTGACTCATTTCAGACCCAAATTGAGATAACGTCTCTAACTCCCATTCCATCCAAAATTTTACCCTTAAGTTAAAATCCACCACATAATTTGGTCAATATTTACACTTAGAATTTTAGATGCCATCCCTTCCAAGATAGTCTCCCAACTGGTTGTAGTGCCCAAAAGTTGTCTCAAAGAAACGGCACAAAGATGTCCTCAATGGTGTTGAGGATGAGCTGGAGTTGATCTAGTTATAAGTTGGGAATAAAGGGTCAGCACTTGTAAGGGTTAGAGGGAGGAGAATAAAAGTAACCTCCTGGGATGGCCTGCCATCTTGGTCCCATTTGATTCTAACTGGTTTATGTCATGCCCTTGGGCTATGTCATTCTTTCAAAAGATGTGCCCTGCCGCTTTCCTTCCTGTTACAGTCCCACTTTCATAAATGTACCACACAGATGTACTCCATGGCTTGGGTGAGATTATCCAGTGTAACAGAGCATGGAACAGCAAGAGTGGAAAACCAAGCCTCTGTCAACAGAGGGACAGGCCACGCAACTCACACCACAGCTGCACGGTGGGCTGCTCCAGAGGCCTCAAGAGGTGATCAGGGTTCACACACTGGGACGAAAAGACCTTCACCACAGGGACTTCCCTGTTGGTCCAGCGGCTAAGAATCTCCCTTGCAATGCAGGGACAAGGCTTGGATCCCTGGTTGGGAACTAAGATCCCACGTGCAGTGGAGGAATTAAGCCTTCACTCTGGCGCCTGCACAACAGCTAGGAGCCAATGCAGCCAAATAGAGGTTTGAAGGGGCGGGGAGTGCTGGGGGAGAAAAAAAAGACTTCCATGACATTTTTAAGTGAAAAAAGGAAAGTGCAGAAAAATAGATTGGATAGACTGTGTGCATGTGCTCAGTTGCTTAGTTGTGTTGGACTCTTTGCGACCCCATGGACTGAGCCTGACAGGCTCCTCTGTCCAGGGGATTTCCCAGGCAAGAATACCGGAGCCAGATTGCCATTTCCTTCTCCAGGGATCGAATCCAAGTCTCCTGCAGTGGCTGGCAGATTCTATACCACTGCACCACCTGGTTAGATGACAGCCCTGGGGTAAAGTGGGGAGAGGCTGGGGTGTACACAGGAAATAGAACAGAGTGGGCATGGGGGAGGCAACTCCAACCAAAGGGGACAGAGATCGCTCACGGAGCTCTTTCCCATTCTATTTTATTCTGGATTGTTGCAAATATATTATCTATTAAAGAAATTAAGAAAAGAAAGGATGAAAAAAGAAAGACACATGTAGTTCTCTGTGCAATGATACAGTACATCCTTAGGTATATTGCCAGGAGGGAAAGACTGCAAGGGCACAGGTGGGGCTACCTGTGCTTTGTGTAAATAACCCATTGACTCACCCTGGAACGCCACACCCATAATGCCTGGGTGGAGGGCCAGGGATGGGGGTGTGGGCAGTGACCAACCAGGATGAGAGATTATATATTCATTGATAACCCTTTGTATTCATTAATAGCCCTTTAGACAGCTGAAATGTTTCTACTATATGTCTGTATATATTTTTAAAAGAATAAAAGCATTTTTCAAAAAATGGGCCCATCAACATTTACACAGTGCTACTGTACAGCACTGTTATGCTATATCAGTGTTATGCAGCAGCCTAGATGGGAGGGGACTTTGGGGGAGAATGGATACATGCATATGTATGGCTGAGTCCCTTCGCTGTTCACCTGAAACTGTCACAATATTGTTAACTGCCTATACCCCAAACGAAATTAAAAGTTTTAAAAAAACAAAGAATAAAAAAAGTGAAGTGAAAGTTGCTCAGTTGTGTCTGATTCTTTGCGACTCCATGGACTATACAGTCCATGGAACTCTCCAGGCCAGGCCAGAATACTGGAGTGGGTAGCCTTTCCCTTCTCCAGGGGATCTTCCCAACCCAGGGATCGAACCCAGGTCTCCTGCATTGCAGGAGGAGTCTTCACCAGCTGAGTCACAAGGGAAGCTCAAAATAAATAAAAAACAAAACAAAAACCAGGCCCATCAATAGAGAAATGGCTAAATGAAATAGGGTCCAACCAGTGACATTCTGGAATAGCCTGAACAGTTAAGGAGGGAGACAGCTTGAAGAGATGCAGGTGCCCTGGGTATAATACAAGCAACTGAACAAAGGATACAGAATTAAGCCATCGGTGTTTTTTCAAATGCATGGGAAAAAGAAATAGAAACACCCCAATACAGCAGTTCCCTTGGGGAGACAGGCAGGGGATCCAAGGATAATTTTAGTCTTATCTGTAATAGGTTTTTGCTTTTTGAGGAGAACGTGTCCATATATTGATTATATAATTACAAATTGACTCCAAACATTCAAGAATCCCCCAACCACAAGTGGGGCGGGTAGGCGGAGCTAACAATACAGGCACCGGTGTGCTCCACACAGTGGAGCATGGAGGAAGGTGGGGAGCAGGCAGCATCAGGAATGCTGCCCTAGGGAGATGGAACCCACAAAACTCAATGCTAAGGAAAACCCTGCGAGTCCCCAACACTGCGATCCCAGCATGGCCAACCTCTGCTCGCACCTCTCAGACCTCAACAACATTGTCTCACCAGGATAAAGAGCTGACTTTCAGGTCCTGTCCTGCCTCCAACCTGGAGAGGAGCTGCCATGCCTTGTGGGGCTGGAGCGAGATCCAGGATTACCAAGAGGAAGAACTTTCCCATACTCCCAGGTGCACAAGGATGTAGCAGGTATCCTTTAGAGAGACTGAGCTCCCTGTCCCTGGGAGCATACAAGCTCTTGTTGAGGAGACACCCAGGGACCTTTGGGAGCAAGCGTAAGAGCTCTAGATTTCTACGACCCTGTGAATCCTAATAGTTTCCCTTCATTCTAACACACACTGTGCTAAGCCCTCTGCAGGCATCAGCTTCCACCTTCCCCACAATCTCACCATCACCATTTCCCAGACAAGGACACTGAGGCTAAGGGATATTAGGGAACTTGTCCAAGATCACAGAGCCAGGATTTGAAACCAAGCTTCTCTGTTCCACCAGTCCTCTCACTACCGCCCATGGATCGCTGTGATCAAGTGGCAAGTGAAGCTTTCAATCTGTTTGTTCACCTGTTAACTGGGAATTGTGTGTGTGTATGTTCAGTCACTCAGTCATGTCCCATTCTTTGCATGACCCTATGAACTGTAGCCCACCAGGCCCTTCTGTCCATGGGATTTGCTGGGCAAGACTACTGGAGAGGTTTGCCATTTCCTCCTCCTTCCCGACCCAGGGATCGAACCCATATCTCCTGCATCTCTGCATTGCACGTGGATTCTTCACCGCTGAGCCACTGGGAAAGCCCCAAGGATAGGATCTGTTCTGTTCTGTCACTCAGTCATGTCCGACTCTTTGCGACCCCATGGACTGTAGCCTACCAGGCTTCTCCATCCATGGGATTCTCCAGGCAAGAATACTGGAGTGGGTTACCATTTCCTTCTCCAGGGGATCTTCCCGACCCAGGGATCGAACCCGGGTCTCCCGCATTGGAGGCAGACGCATTAACCTCTGAGCCACCAGGGAAGCCCAAGGATAGGATAGAAGCTTCTAAACACAAATGGCCCTACTGTCTCAGACCATTCATAGGGCTTCTATGTCCCAAGCCTTCTGACTGCTGGGCCTTTATATGAGATATTCCAAGGTTCATCTGCTCTGTACTTCCTTCTTACTACCCCTTTCACATAACTAAACCTTTCAGAGACCATTTCTATCAGGAAGCCTTCCCTGGTGGCCCTGGCCTCTGATGAGTTTCCCATGCTGAATTTCCTCTTCTTCCCCTCCAAGGCACCCCATTTCCCACAAAAAAACAAAACAAAACAAAACAAAATCCCCAAAACAAAAGGAAGCACAGCTAGAGCCAGGCTTTGGATTCTCAGACCCGAGTGCAAATCACAGCTTGGCCACTCTACCCCATGTGTCCTTGCACAAGTTCCTCAACCTCTCTAAGTCTGTTCCTTCATCAGTAAACCCATGTGGGGCTTCCCCACGTGATAAAGAACCTGACTGCCAATGCGGGAGACATAAAAGACATGGGTTCGATAGATGGGTCAGGAAGATCTGCTGGAGGAGGAAACGGTAACCCACTCCAGTATTCTTGTCTGGAGAATCCCATAGACAGAGGAGCCTGGCGGGTTACAGTTCATAGGGTTGCAAAAACTTAGACACAGCTGAAGCAATTTAGCATACACACATGCAAACCCAGGAGATCACCTTTCTCCCCCAGGCTGGAGGAAGATTTTTAAAAAAAGAAGAAGAAATGTGCACTTCACTTTATACTTACTCCATATAAGTCTCTGGGATCAGCCAAGTTAACCACAGCTTCCACAAAGTTCCTCCACCCACTAGCCACAGAAAGATCTGAAGCATCAAAGCTTCCAGGTTTTTAAGACCAAGAGTTATCTCTAGACCAGGCATGCCTGCTTCCTTTTTTATTTTATTTTTCTTCCTTTTTAGATGCTATCTGTATAAATTCATGCTTCCCTTTTTGCCTAGGCTGCTAGGAAACTCAACAAAGAATCAACCCCATCTCCACACACACACACACACACACACACACACACTACCAACTTTAAAAAATATATTACTTTAACTCTTCTGTCATATGGGACTTAATATCATATCCCATCTCATATTATTTCTGGAGCTAGATGGGATGGGGGAAGTGATAAATCAGTGAACACTGAGGTTGGTTCTTCAGGACACATTTAATACTAAACAAAGAACACATCTCCTTCTCAAGAAGCTGGGGCCTTCCTACCCAACCCCTCTTCCTCCTCCCACATCTGGAACCCTTCACCAGATCTTGGGAAACACAGATATCTGATACCTTCCCATGTACTGCCTCCTCCAGGCAGCCCACCTGGTCCCTCCATAGGAAGCTCATACTTTGAGCACCTCCCTCAGAGACCAAGAGCTCCAGAGAGCAGGCACTGGACCTGGGGTCTCCATTGCTCCCACAACAGCACCACACCCAGTGTCCAGCTGGGGAGGAGCCCAGTTGAGTGTGATAACAAAGTGCAGATCAGAAAAGTCAGGCCACTGGGGGCTTCGATCCCAGCTCTAACACTCTGAGCTCTTGGGCCAAGAACTGACCTCTGAGCCTCAGTTTCCTCACCTGTAAAGTGGAGGAATATACGAGAATATGAAGGTCTTAGCAAAGAGTCTGGAGCCTAGTTGGCATCTGAGTGGTGGGAGCCACACTGGCTGCCCAGCAGACGTGGTGCCTGTTGAATGGAGGCCCCTTTGTTTCAGACCCCATGGAACTGTCCATTGCCAGAGAAACAGTTCAGGAATCAGCTTCTCCCACAAGCCAATTAGTGAAACCACGAAAAGGTGCAGGTCTTCAGCACTCCAATGGGAGACTCTCATCCTCCCACCCTGGGCTCCAAAAACACTGCCGGGAGGGCAAAGGAAGGCCATCCCACTCACAGCCAGTCCCTGGAGTCTAAATGCCAAGCTCCCCCACAGCTCTCCAGGCTAGTCCTCTGTCTACATCTGTGTGTGATGGGAGCCAGATGCTCAGGACTGGGCTGCTAAGCCCACAGGGACCCCCAAATCAAGAGACACGAGCCTTCTCCAGCGGAAGCTACTCCAGTTCTTGCAGACAAAGCAGGACCCTCCTCTAGTTCCCCTTATTCCAAGTCTCATTGTTCAAATGCAAAAGGGGCTGATGCTCAGGTCCTATCTACCAAGAGTGAACCCTGGGGGACCCACTCCACGGCCTCCTCATCCTCAGCCCAGCTTAGAGCCCCCTGGAGTTCCAAACCCCCTAAGGCTGCGAACAGTCATCACTTATCTCCCTCAGCGTCTGGCCACCCAGAAACAAGTGCTTCAACTCTGGTGTAGGGGAGCGAAATTTACCATACCAAAACTCATCTTTCTGGCATATCAATTTTAAGCTGGTTATTTGCTAAGAAAAGCAGGCAAGGGAAAAGCTGAAAACCAAGGCTCCTTACTCTTTTGTAAGAAATATTTACATTTGTAAGGATGTCTCCCTCACAGTACCAGGGAGAGGAGGTTGACCAAATCCCTAGAAACACATCCATGGAAAAAACAACGACTTAAATCTGCACCACAACCTTATCCTTGTTTCTTGTGCTTTTCCCGGTCACATCCCATAACTGACCCCACACCCTCAACATCCTCTTTTTTTTTAGCTGAAGATGCGATTTAAGGGGAGGCCTTTGGCCATTTTTTTAGTTTCTCAGTTTTTTTGGGTCTCTCCCATGTGTACATAGCATTAAACCTTGTTTGATTTTTCTCATGTTCATCTCTTTCATGTCAATTTAACTCTTAGACCAGCCAGAAGAACTCGATGGGCAGAGGAAAACTTCTTCCTCCCCTCCACCGACTAATTCAACCTGCTGGCTACTCTCCCCACGTGTGTATGTGTGTTCAATCACTCAGTCATGTCCGACTACTTGCGATCCTATGGACTGTAGCCCACAGAGCTCCTCTGTCCATGGGATCTTCCAGGCAAGAATAATGAAGCGGTTGCCATTCCCTTCTCCAGGAGATCTTCCCGACCCAGGGATCAAACCCGGGTCTCCAGAATTGCAGGCAGATTCTTTACCATCTGAGTCACCAGGGAAGCCTGCTCCCACTTCTCTTTCCCTTCCCCGGCCCCAGGCTTTAGCCTGCATGGTCGCCTGCCCTTTTAGCACCCTTTCCCTACTTCTGCCTCAGTCAGATATCAGTGAAGTGAAGTGAAAGTCGCTCAGTCGTGTCCAGCTCTTTGCGAACCCATGGACTATACAGGCCAGAATACTGGAGTGGGTAGCCTTTCCCTTCTCCAAGGGATCTTTCCAACCCAGGGATCGAACCCAGCAGGTTCTTTACCAGCTAAGCTACAAGGGAAGCCCAAAGGGCAATGTCAAAAGCCACCTTTCTTCCACAAGCCTTCCTGAACTCAGAACTGATTCTCTCTCTCCTCTGCACTTCCACACCCTTGGGTCGGGGACTTCCTTCGTGCTTGGCAACTGCTCCCTTCACAAGTGGCCAGAAGCCTAGCACTCAGCATCGCTCCAGACAGGCCCTTCCTACCAGCAGATTTAAATTTGGGGGAACTTCTGCCCCTCTCCCTCCCTTCCCAGAGAATCTGCCTGACAACTCCGAGGAGTTTAAAGTGCAGATTTCTGGGCTGTAGTGACTGAGAGTCCAATTCCACATTTTTTCCTGGGGTGGGGACCAACACCTACAAGCCCCTCCAAGAAAGCCTGAGGGTGAGGTTGGGGACAGGGAAGAGATCTGAGGAATTCTGAAAGAGACAGCAATAAGGAGTTCATGATCTCAGCCACAGTCAGCTCCCAGTCTTGTGATCTTATTTTTGCTGACAGTATAGAGCTTCTCCATCTTTGGGAACACCACTAGACCATTCAGGTATGACCTAAATCAAATCCCTTACGATTATACAGTGGAAGTGACAAATAGATTCAAGGGATTAGATCTGATAGAGTGCCTGAAGAATTATGGATGGAGGTTCGTGACATTGTACAGGAGGCAGTGATTAAGACCATCTCCAAGAAAAAGAAATGCAAAAAGGCAAAATGGTTGTCTGACGAGGGCTTCCAAATAGCTGAGAAAAGAAGAGAAGCTAAAGGCAAAGGAGAAAAGGAAAGATATACCCACCTGAATGCAGAGTTTCAAAGAATAGCAAGGAGAGATAAGAAAGCCTTCCTCAGTGATCAGTGAAAAGAGGAAAACAATAGAATGGGAAAGACTAGAGATCTCAACAAGAAAATCAGAAATACCAAGGGAAATTTTCATGCAAAGATGGGCACAATAAAGGACAGAAATGGTAGGGACCTAACAGAAGCAGAAGATATTAACAAGAGGTGGAAAGAATACACAGAAGAACTATACAAAAATGATCTTCATGACCCAGATAACCATGTTGGTGTGATCACTCACCTATAGCCAAACATCCTGGAGTCCAAAGTTAAGTGGAACTTAGGAAGCATCACTACAAAAAAAACTAGTGGAGGTAATAGAATTCCAGTTGAGTGATTTAAAATCCTAAAAGATGATGCTGTGAAAGTGCTGCACTCAATATGCCAGCAAATTTGGAAAACTCAGCAGTGGCCATAGTACTGGAAAAAGTCAGTTTGAACTCCAATCCCAAAGAAAGACAATGCCAAATGTAGAATGTTCAAACTACAGATCAATCACACTCATCTCACACACTTGCACAGTAATGCTAAAAATTCTCCAAGCGAGGTTTCAACAATATGTTAATCAAGAACTTCCAGATAATCAAGCTGGATTTAGAAAAGGCAGAGGAACCAAAGAGCAAATTGCCAACATCCGTTGGATCATAGAAAACGCAAAAGAATTCCAGAAAAACATCTACTTCTGCTTTAGTGAATACGCCAAAGCCTTTGTCTGTGTGGATCACAAGAAACTGTGGAAAATTCTTCAAGAGATGGGAATACCAGACCACCTGGCCTGCCTCTTGAGAAATCTATATCCAGGTCAAGAAGCAACAGTTAGATCCGGACATGGGACAGCAGACTGGTTCCAAATTGGGAAAGGAGTTCGTCAAGGCTGTATATTGTCACCCTGCTCATTTAACTTCTATGCAGAGTACATCATGCTAAATGCCAGCTGGGATGAAGCACAAGCTGGAATCAAGATTGCTGGGAGAAATATCAAGAACCTCAGATATGCAGATGACACCACCCTTATGGCAGAAAGTGGAAAAGAACTAAAGAACCTCATATTGAAAGTGAAAGAGGAGAGTGAAAAAGATGGTTTAAAACTCAACATTCAGAAGACAAAGATCATGGCATCTGGTCCCATCACTTCATGGCAAATAGATGGGGAAACAGTGGGAAAAGTGACCGACTTTATTTTTTTGGGCTCCAAAATCACTGCAGATGGTGACTGCAGCCATGAAACTAAAAGACTCTTGCTCCTTGGAAGAAAAGCTATGACCAACCTAGACAGTGTATTAAAAAGCAGAGATATTATTTTGCTGACAAAGGTCCATCTAGTCAACAGTATGGTTTTTCCTGTAGTCACGTATGGATGTAAGAGTTGAACCATAAAGAAAGCTGAGCACCAAAGAATTGACACCTTTGAACTGCGGTGTTGGAGAAGACTCTTGAGTCCCTTGGACTGCAAGGAGATAAAACCAGTCAATCTTAAAGGAAATCAGTCCTGAATATTCATTGGAAAGACTGATGCTGAAGCTGAAACTCCAATACTGTGGCCACCTGATACGAAGAGCTGACTCATTTGAAATGACCCTGATGCTGGGAAAGATTGAAGGCAGGAGGAGAAGGGGATGACAGAGGATGAGATGGTTGGATGGTATCCAACCATCCAACTGACTCGATGGACATGAGTTTGAGCAGGCTCCGGGAGTTGATGATGGACAGGGAAACCTGGAAGGAAGCTTCAGTCCATGGGGTCGCAAAGAGTCGGACACGACAGAGCGACTGAACTGAACTGAAAGAGATAGCACTGGTCCAGGAGGAAGTGTGATCACCTGGGTACAGAGGGAAGTTTGATCTGGGTCCCTGCCTTCTGTGCTGGCCGCTGGTATTCTTGCTAGGACCCAGCAGTGGGACAGCAGGAGGTGCCCTAATGGAAAATGTATCTTGACCCACCTCCATCTTCCCGCTAGTACCCTGAAAATGCAACAAGCCCCTCCCACAGGGCAGCCACCCAGCTCCCAGACTGGCACCAGAGGGTACTGCGGGGCGGGACGGGGGTTGGGGGGAAAAGCTAACACCTCCAAGCCTGAAACTGGTGCAGAAAGGGGTGTGCCCATCGATCCACCTCGGCAGGTGTCTACAGAGGGTACTGGACACAGGATTCCTGCCTCTGCCTTCCCACTAAAGACTCCCCCTTCCCGCCAAAGCCTCCCCCAACGCTGGGCGTGGTATTTTGGCCCCCAGGGGCCAAACCGGCCGGAAAGCGGCAGATTACCCAGGGGAAGCTAGATGGATCGGGCTACCTCGCAGGGGCCCGTTAGGGCCCGCTGAAGGGTCTGTGTTGCCCCCGGATGTGCCCGCTCGATTAGACAAGGAGTGTTCTGGGGTGCAGCCACCGGGAGCCGCTCGGAGATCGGCAGAGGATCTGCTGAGATCGGACTTTGCCTCAGGCTGGGTGCTGGTGGGCTGAGGGCATAGTCTTGGCAAAGGGAGAGCCAGAGTCCGGGAGAAACAGTAGTGCGCAGTGATTGTGGCGTTTGTGAGCGCTTCTGTGGATGACCTATTGGTGACGAGCGGGGACGGAATGATGGGGCGCTAGTGATAGGCACTCTAACATTGGTACATCTTGCGTGTGCTCTAAGAGACGGCAACCAGGGCGTCTCGCGGTGATAGGGTATCAAGGAGACCTCGGGAGCGTCCATCCTACAAGCGCCCCCCGAGGAAGGCAAGGCGCACTGGGGAGCGTGTGAGCCTAGGTTGGGGGTGTACGGGGAGCAAAGTAAAAGGGCAGCTCCGGAGTCCCCCACCCCTCCAGGCCCGGCCGGGACCCCCATACACCACCACTCTAACCCGGTCCCGGGGCCCAGGCCCCGCGAGCGCGCTCACCAACTGCAGGAGGATGAGCGCACCGAGGCTGGAGCGCACGAAGCCCAAGTCGGGGCTCAGCGTCGACACCACGGCGCCGCCTCCCTGCGCCGGGCTGCTGGTCCTCGTGTTCACTTTGGACGGGAACTCTGCCATGGCGCCTCCCGAGGTTGCTCCGGCCGTCGTCGTCGCCCCTCCCGCGGCAGGTGCCGGCTTCTGCGCGGCTCCTCCCCGGGGGGCTCCCGTGGGCGCTGCGGCTCCCGGCGCTACGCGCGGCGTCTGGGCGGGGAGCCGCGGGCCGCCAGGTGCTGCCGGAATCCCGGCTCCGCCCTCGTCTCGAGACCCGCCCCTTTAACCCTTCGCTCACCGCCGGCCGGCCCGGCTCCGAGCAGCACACGAAGTCGCCAATTCTTTACAGACGCCGAAAGTGAGGCCGCGGTCAATGAGATGGCTCCACCAGAACCAGCCTAGACAGTCGCACCTGTCTCTCCCCGGAAAGCCGCCTGCTGGCAATTTCCCCCACTTTCGGGGCGGCTTTGATCGCTCCGCGCCCTTCTTGCCCTTGGCTTCCGAGCCTCGGGATAAACTGGCGGCCGCTTGCAAAGCTACCCACATCCCTCCTGGATGTCTCTCTAGTGCTGTGTGCTGTTGGGCGAGCCCCTGCACCTCTCTGAAGTCTCCCTGTAAAGCGGGATCGTCATCGCTGTGTCCAGACTCCCAAGGAGTCCCAGATGACCAAGCATCCATGAGGGGAGGGTCTGGGTGAAATGTGGGAGTGCGTGGAAGGAGGAGATCCTTCTTTTCTGAACTGATGGAGCGGTAACTTAGAAGATCGCTGAGCCTCAGTTTCCTCGTCTGTAATATAGGGAGAGGAATGAATCTTACTTCACAGAGCCTCTGGCAGAATAAATGAAATATTGCACGGAAAAGTTTTTGCCATTGGGTGGGGGGCGGGGAGGTTGTCAGAAAGCGGGAGATGATGTTGGAGTTACAGTTTCTTTGCTCCACTTGCGACCTGAAACTCACTTGTGCTTGCGCAAACACACACACACACACACACACACACACACACCTCAGGCTATAGAGACCTGCACAGACAATTGTTTCGTTTATTTATCAACCAGAGATTGTTGAGACCTTACTATTTTGTCAGACCCTATCCCAGGCCGTGTGAATACAGCAAGCAAAAAACCACACGAGGCCTTCTTGGATCCCACTTCCTACTGGAAGTGACAAGTATAAACTGGAGAGAAAAAATAACTTCAGATAGTGACAAGTGCTATAACTAAAAAACAAACAAACAAAACAGGAATTCCTTGGCGGTCCAGTGGTTAGGATTCAGGGCTCTCACAGATGGGATGGGTTCTATCCCTGGTCAGAGAAATCAGATATCATCTGGTGTGGCCTATAAATAAATATATAAGTAAAACAGGAGTGTGACAGAGATGACCACGAGGTAACTTTTAGACAGAGTAGTCAAAAATGACCTCTCAGAGATTTCCCTGGTGGTCCAGTGGCTCAGACTCCATGCTCCCAGTGCAGGGGGCATCAGTTTGATTTCTGGTCAGGGAGCTAGATCCCACAGCTACGGATTCCACAGGCCACAAGGAAGATCGACTATCGCACCTGCTGCAGCTAAGACCTGGCGCACCCAAATGAATAAACAGATATTTTAAAAACAAAAAGAAATCAAAGATAATCTGTCAGAGAAGGTGACACTTGATATTTACTTAACTGGATATTCAACCCCACCCTCACGCCCTTCCCAATGCACCCGAGACCCTCTTTTCCACCCCGTGAAGACAGTAGATACTCAGGGAATGAGAAATGCTTCTTGGTGACAGCAAAATTGTTACCCAGAGCCCAGCCTCTCTGCAGACTGCTCGAGGCCAAGTGCAGAACAAAGCTGTCGAGCAAACCCTTGATTTTAGGATGACACAGAAAACAGTAAGACAATTGTTTCCAAGGCAATTCTAAAACAGTAGAGTATTTTTGTTTTTGTTTTGGTTTGGATTCTGTGTTTTTGCTTAATCCCACTTTCATTCCTTTTAAATGGCAACAAGCAAGACTCAATCACTGTACTGTTTTTTTTTTCTTCTTCGACCTTTTCTTCCAAACCAATTTCACTCGCCTCCGGTCAGAAAAAGAGGGAAGGAACCTGTCCCCAGGCTGGAACGTGACGCCTACCCAGAGCCCCCATTTTTGCCAAGGAAGCCCTGGGTTCTTGGGACAGGGGGACAGAGAGCCAGCTGAGGTTGTGGAGGAGAGGGTCTCTCTGTTCCCAGGGTGAGTTCCCCTCCTCCTGTACGAACAGGCCACCTCCACACATCATCTGGAGCACCTTGTCTCGTCTTGTGCATGCTTAGTTGTGTCCAACTCTTTGCGGCCCCATGGACTGTAACCCCCCAGATTCCTCTGTCCATGGAATTCCCCAGGCAAGAATACTGGAGTGGGTTGTCATTTCCTACTCCAGGGAATCTCCCCAACCCAGGGACAGTACCCAGGGACAGTACCCAGGGACAGTACTCATGTCTCCTTAGTCTTTTACATTGGCAGGCAGATTCTTTACCACTGAGCCACCAGGGAAGGTGAAGGTGAAGGTGAAGTCGCTCAGTTGTGTCTGACTCTTTGCGACCCCATCCAGGGGATCTTCCCAACCCAGGGAAGAACCCAGGTCTCCTGCATTGTAGACAGATGCTTTACCGTCTGAGCCACCAGGGAAGTCCCGAGCAACTGGGGAAGTTCTCCTTAATTCTACAATGTCTCCCTACACTGATCAAGCCCCTACTGTGTGCAGGGCCTGTTGTCCACGGGGTGGGGATGGAGCATAATTGCAGAGGCTGTGGGGATTTCAGCACCAAGCAGATGTTTGGCGTGCACCAGGCAGAGACGTTACTTTGCCAACAAAGGTCCATCTGGTCAACCATATGGTTTTTCCAGTAGTCATGTATGGATGTGAGTTGGACCATAAAGAAGGCTAAGTGCCCAAGAACTGATGCTTCTGCATTGTGTTGGAGAAGACTCTTGAGAGTCCCTTGGACTGCAAGGAGACCAAACCAGTCAGTCCTAAAGGAAATCAATCCTGAATATTCACTGGAAGGACTGATGCTGAAGCTGAAGCTCCAATATTTGGCCACCTGACGTGAAGAACTTACTCATTAGAAAAGACCTGGATGCTGGCAAAGATTGAAGGCAGGAGAAGGGGATGACAGAGGGCAAGATGGTTGGATGGCATCACTGACTCAATGGACATGAGTTTGAGCAAGCTTTGGGAGATGGTGAAGGACAGGGAAGCCTGGCGTGCTGCAGTCCGTGGGGTTGCAAAGAGTCAGACACGACCGAGCTACTGAACAACAACAGGCACTGGGAACAGTGCTGTGAGCCATCCAAGCAGAGACCCTACCCTCAGAAATGTGATGGGCCAGACAGTCTTGAGATATACACATCCACAGATATATAGATAATTGGATGGTTTCAGTCAGTTCAGTTCAGTTCAGTCGCTCAGTCGTGTCCGACTCTCCACGACCCCATGAATCACAGCACACCAGGCCTCCCTGTCCATCACCAACTCCCGGAGTTCACTCAAACTCATGTCCACAGAGTCGGTGATGCCATCCAGCCATCTCATTCTCTGTCGTCCCCTTCTCCTCCCGCCCCCAATCCTTCCCAGCATCAGAGTCTTTTCCAGTGAGTCAACTCGTCACTCGTCACTCGTATTGGAGTTTCAGCTTTAGCATCAGTCCTTCCAATGAATACCCAGGATTGATCTCCTTTAGAATGGACTGGTTGGATCTCCTTGCAGTACAAGGGACTCTCAAGAGTCTTCTCCAGCACCACAGTTCAAAAGCATCAATTCTTCAGCGATCAGCTTTCTTCACAGTCCAACTCTCACATCCATACATGACCACAGGAAAAACCATAGGCTTGACTAGACGGACCTTGGTTGGCAAAGTAATGTCTCTGCTTTTTAATATGCTATCTAGGTTGGTCATAACTTTCCTTCCAAGGAGTAAGCGTCTTTTAATTTCATGGCTGCAATCAGCATCCACAGTGATTTTGGAGCCCCCCAAAATAAAGTCTGACACTGTTTCCACTGTTTCCCCATCTATTTCCCATGAAGTGATGGGACCAGATGCCATGATCTTAGTTTTCTGAATGTTGAGCTTCAAGCCAACCTTTTCACTCTCCTCTTTCACTTTCCTCAAGAGGCTTTTTAGTTCCTCCTCACTTTCTGCCATAAGGGTGGTGTCATCTGCATATCTGAGGTTATTGATATTTCTCCCAGCAATCTTTATTCCAGCTTGTGCTTCTTCCAGCCCAGCGTTCCTCATGATGTACTCTGCATAATTTGATGGTTTACTGCAAGAGAAATCAAGATGCCCTGGGAAAGAATAATAGAGATTTGGGGGTGTCATTTAAATAACTGGGTCAGGGAAAATGTAAGCACTTAGGCAGAGACTTGAAGAATGCAAAAGAATCGGACAGGAAAAGAGCATTCCAGGCTCAGAAAACTACCATAGGTGCAAAGGTCGTGAGGCAAGAAAGACTTTGGCATCTTTGAGGAGGGACATAAATTTATAAAATGAAGGGATTGGGGAGAGGTGAAGTTCAAGAGGCAGCCAAAAGGCATGTCAGTGGTGGTGCTCAATTGTGTTCAACTCTTTGAGACCCCCTGACCCCACCAGGCTCCTCTGTCCATGGGATTTCCCAGGTAAGAATACTTGAGTGGGTTGCCATTTCATTCTCCAGGGGATCTTCCAACCCAGGGACAAAATCTGTGTCTCTTGAGACTTCTGCTTGGCAGGTGACTTCTTTACCACCTGGGAAGCCTGGAGCCAGGTCACCTGGGTCCTAAATCCTTGCTAAGAGAGTGTTTGGGCTGTGCCTTGTGGCATTTGGAATCTTAGTTCCCAGAGCAGGGATTGAACCCGTGCCCCGGATGCACAGAGTCTTAACCACTGTACTACAAGAGTACTCCTGGATTTTTTTATTAAAAAACAGACCATTAGAGGGCACTTACACCATCTGATTTCTAATTTTTTCAAAAATTCACAGAGAAAGTTTCCTCTGGGGGAGGGGGTCATCCAACAAAATCCAGAAGCCAGCTTTGGGAGGTTGCTGATTAAAATCAACCAATATTGACTGAACACTTTTCCAACTGGCCCTGTGCTTGGTGCTGTGGGGTTGGTTAGTTTTGGTTTATTTTGCATTGTACAATTATTTCATTAGTTTGTTTCACTGCACATCATACACACATCTCCAAACCTGTACCCTCACCTTTACTTAATCACTGAGAAGAATTTGGAGTATTCCATCAGATCTCTCTTTTTCTTATTTTTTTCACTGCCATGTAATATGTGGAAATATACAAACTTGCTTTGTGTGTAACTTTAAATTTTTTTACCAAGCAATGGAAATGCACTGCATGCATTGAAACTTGGTTTTATTTTCACTTAACATGTCTTGGAAATTTCTCCGCAACAGCACACAGATTGACCTAATTCTTTTTACATGTCATATAATATTTAATAAAGAATCTGCCTGCAATTTGGGAAAACCTGATTCAATCCCTAGGTTGGGAAGATCCCCTGAAGAAAGTAATGGCTACCCACTCCAGTATTCTTGCCTGGAAAATTCCATGGACAGAGGAGCCTGGCAGGCTACAGGCCATGGGGTCACAAAGAGTCAGATACAACTGAGAGATTAACACAACAACAATAATATTTGATAGGATGGCTGTTACAGTATCCTTTCCTTTATTGGTAGACAGTTAAGTGGTTTCTCATAGTTCCACATTACAAGTTATATTGAAACAGGAGGGAAGGGGGCAGAGCATAACCTTTAAAAGAATGACATAGCCATTGAGGATATTAGGCCCCAGATGGTGGAAGATTCAACTTTCAGGAGACCCCGACCCTCACTATACACTTTGTTTTTTTGCTCAGTTGCTGAGTCATGTTTGACTCTTCGACCCCCACGGATTGCACAGTCCTCCCTGTCCTCCATTATCTCCTAGACTTTGCTCAGATTCATGTGTGTTGAGTCAGTGATGCTATCTAACCATCTCATCCTCAGCTGCCCCCTTCTCCTTTTGCCTTCAATCTTTCCCAGCATTATACACTTGTTGTAATGCAATAGCATACGCTCAATGACATACCCACAGGCTCCAGGACAGTTCTGAGGCTAAGCATGTGCATATGTGTGTCCGACTCTTTGCGACCCCATGGACTATAGCCCACCAGGCCGTTCTGTCCATGGGATTTCCCAGGCAGGAATACTGCAGTGGGTTGCCATTTCCTCCTCCAGAGGGTCTTCCCAACCCAGGGATAGAACCAAACCTCCTCTCCTGCACTGCAGGCGGATTCTTCATGGCTGGGAAGCCTGAGTTAAGTTCATTCCCGTCCGACTCTTTGTGACCCCATGAACTGCAGCATGCCAGGCCTCCCTGTTCATGACCAACTCCCGGAGTTTAATCAAACTCATGTCCAATGAGTTGGTGATGCCGTCCAATCATCTCATCCTCTGTCGTCCCCTTCTCCTCCTGCCTTCAATCTTTCCCAGCATCAGGGTCTTTTCCAATGAGTCAGCTCTTCGCACCAGGTGGCCAAAATATTGGAGTTTCAGCTTCAGCATCAGTCCTTCCAATGAATATTCAGGACTGATTTCCTTTAGGATGGACTGTTTGGATCTCCTTGCAGTCCAAGGGTCTCTCAAGAGTCCTCTTCAACACCACAGTTCAAAAGCATCAGTTCTTTGGCTCTCAGCTTTCTTTATAGTCCAACTCTCACATCCATATATGACTACTGGAAAAAACCATAACTTTGACTAGGTGGACCTTTGTGGGCAAAATAATGTCTCTGCTTTTTAATATGCTATCTAGGTTGGTCATAAGTTTTCTTTCAAGGAGTAAGTGTCTTTTAATTTCATAGCTGCAATCACCATCTGCAGTGATTTTGGAGCCCAAAAAAATAAAGTCTGACACTGTTTCCATTGTTTCTCCATTTGCCATGAAGTGATGGGATGAGATGCCATGATCTCTGTTTTCTGAATGTTGAGATTTAAGCCATCTTTTTCACTCTCCTCTTTCACTTTCATCAAGAGGCTCTTTAGTTCTTCACTTTCTGCCATAAGGGTGGTGTCATCTGCATATCTGAGATTATTGATATTTCTCCCAGCAAGCTTGATTTCAGCTTGTGCTTCATCCAGCCGGCATTTAGCATGATGTACTCTACAATGAAGTTAAATAAGCAGGGTGACCATACACAGCTTTGACGCACTCCTTTCCCAATTTGGAACCAGTCTGTGTCCCATGTCTGGTCCTGACTGTTGTTTCTTGACCTGCATACAGATTTCTCAGGAGGCAGGTAAAGTGGTCTGGTAGTCCCGTCTCTTGAAGAATTTTTCACAGTTTATTGTGATCCACAGAGTCAAAGGCTTTGGTGTAGTCAATAAAGCAGAAATAGATGTTTTTCTGGAATTCTCTTGCTTTTTCAATGATCCAGCAGATGTTGGCAATTTGATCGCTGGTTCCTCTGCCTTTTCTAAATCCAGCTTGAACATCTGGAAGTTCTTGGTTCACCTATTGTTGAAGCCTGGCTTGGAGAATTTTGAGCATGACTTTACTAGCGTGTGAGATGAGTGCAATTGTGTGGTAGTTTGAGCATTCTTTGGCATTGGAATTGCCAAAGGGAATTGGAATGAATACTGACCTTTACCAGTCCTATGGCCCCTGCTGGCATATTGAGTGCAGCACTTTCATAGCATCATCTTTTAGGATTTGAAATATCTCAACTGGAATTCCATCACCTCCACTAGCTTTGTTCATAGTGATGCTTCCTAAGGCCCACTTGACTTCACATTCCAGGATGTCTGGCTCTAGGTGAGTGATCACACCATCGTGATTATATGGGTCATGAAGATCTTTTTTGTACAGTTCTTCTGTGTATTCTTGCCACCTCTTAATATCCTCTGCTGTTAGGTCCATACCATTTCTGTCCTTTATGGAGCCCATCTTTGCATGAAAATTTCCCTTGGTAGCTCTAATTTTCTTGAAGAGATCGCTAGTCTTTCCCATTCCATTGTTTTCCTCTATCTCTTTGCACTGATCACTGAGGAAGGCTTTATCTCTCTTTGCTATTCTTTGGAACTCTGTATTCAAATGGGTATATCTTTCCTTTTCTCCTTTGATTTTTGCTTCTCTTCTTTTCACAGCTATTTGTAATGCCTCCTCAGACAACCATTTTGCCTTTTTGCATTTCTTTTTCTTGGGAATGGTCTTGATCCCTGTCGCTTCTATAATGTCATGAACCTCCGTCCATAGTTCATCAGTCACTCTGTCCCCACTGTATAATCGTAAGAGATTTGATTTAGGTCATACCTGAATGGTCTAGAGGTTTTCCCTACTGTCTTCAATTTAAGTCTGAATTTGGCAATAAGGAGTTCATGATTTGTGCCACAGTCAGCTCCTGGTCTTGTTTTTGCTGACTGTATAGCGCTTCTCCATCTTTGGCTGCAAAGAATATAATCAATCTGATTTTGGTATTGACCATCTGGTGATGTCCATGTGTATTCTCTTGTGTTGTTGGAAGAGGGTGTTGTTGGAAGGCAGTGGCTCAAATCCTGGAAATCCCAGCCCCTTCTCCAAAACAGTTGGAATAATCCTCCCACTTATTGGCCTATGAAATTACCCAGCCCATAAAACTAACCACCTCATATTTTGGGGCTGCTATCCCCTTTTAAGACACCACATTTGGTTTATGAGATGTGTGTGTCTGTAAATAAATACGCTTCTTACCTATCACTGCTTCTTGCTGAATTCCTTCTGTGCTATGACATAGAGAACCTGAGCTTCATTAAGTCCTGAAACCAGGTTTATGACCCCAATTAAAAGATAACAGTTCTGAGATCTGGCCTGTGTGTTCAAGTTCCAAACTGAGGAGTTTTCTTTCTTTAAAAATTTTTTTCATTTATTTTTGGCTGCTCTGGGTCTTTGTTTCTGTGTAGACTTTCTCTAGTTGCAGAGAGCAGAAGCTACTCTCTAGTTGTGGCATGTGGGCTTCTCATCGCAGTGGCCTTTCTTGTTGAAGAACAGAGGCTCTAGACATGCAGGCTTCAGTAGTTTTGGTGCATGGGCTTAGTTGGCCTTCAACATGTGGCATCTTCCTAGGCCATCAAACCCTTGTTCCCTGAATTGGCAAGTAGAATTCTCAACCACTGGGCCACCAAGGAAGTCCCTGATCTGGCTGGGTTTGAATCCCATCTGAGTTATGTAGTTTCAATATTATATAAGCCTCTTATCTACATTTTTGCACACATATGAATCCAGTCTTCAAAACAGAACCACTGGATTGAGGGCATTTGCGGTTTTTTTTTAAATAGATACTGCCAAATTGCTCCGAAAGTCCCTATTAGTTAACGCCCACATTAAGAGTAGGTGAACTTAACTATTTGCCTGTCCCATGTCTAAAAGAATACACAGAAGAACTGTACAAAAAAGATCTTCATGACCAAGATAATCACGATAATGTGATCACTGACCTAGAGCCAGATATCTTGGAATGTGAAGTCAAGTGGGCCTTAGAAAGCATCACTATGAACAAAGCTAGTGGTGGTGATGGAATTCCAGTTGAGCTATTTCAAATCTTGAAAGATGATGCTGTGAAAGTGCTGCACTCAATATGCCAGCAAATTTGGAAAACTCAGCAGTGGCCACAGGACTGGAAAAGGTCAGTCTTCATTCCAATCCCAAAGAAAGGCAATGCCAAAGAATGCTCAAACTACCGCACAATTGTACTCATCTCACACGCTAGTAAAATCATGCTCAAAATTCTCCAAGCCAGGCTTCAGCAATATGTGAACCGTGAACTCCCAGATGTTCAAGCAGGTTTTAGAAAAGGCAGAGGCACCAGAGATCAAATTGCCAACATCTGCTGGATCATGGAGAAAGCAAGAGAGTCCCAGAAAAACATCTATTTCTGCTTCATTGACTCTGCCAAGGCCTTTGATTGTGTGGATCACAACGAACTGTGGAAAATTCTGAAAGAGATGGGAATACCAGACCACCTGACCTGCCTCTTGAGAAACCTGTATGCAGGTCAGGAAGCAACAGTTAGAACTGTACATGGAACAACAGACTGGTTCTAAATAGGAAAAGGAGTATGTCAAGGTTGTATATTGTCACCCTGGTTATTTAACTTATATGCAGAGTACATCATGAGGAATGCTGGGCTGGAAGAAGCACAAGCTGGAATCAAGATTGCTGGGAGAAATATCAATAACCTCAGATATGCAGATGACACTACCCTTATGGCAGAAAGTGAAGAGGAACTAAAAAGCCTCTTGAGGAAAGTGAAAGAGGAGAGTGAAAAGGTTGGCTTGAAGCTCAACATTCAGAAAACAAAGATCCTGGCATCTGGCCCCATCACTTCATGGGAAATAGATGGGGAAACAGTGGAAACAGTGTCAGACTTTATTTTTGGGAGCTCCAAAATCACTGCGGATGCTGATTGCAGCCATGAAATTAAAAGACGCTTACTCCTTGGAAGGAAAGTTATGACCAACCTTGATAGTATATTAAAAAGCAGAGACATTACTTTGCCAACCAAAGTCCATCTAGTCAAGGCTATGGTTTTTCCCGTGGTCAAGTATGGATGTGAGAGTTGGACTGTGAAGAAAGCTGATCGCCGAATAATTGATGCTTTTGAACTGTGGTGCTGGAGAAGACTCTTGAGATCCCTTGGACTGCAAGGAGATCCAACCAGTCCATTCTAAAGGAGATCAATCCTGGGTGTTCATTGGAAGGACTGATGCTAAAGCTGAAACTCCAATACTTTGGTCACATCATGCGAAGAGTTGACTCACTGGAAAAGACTCTGATGCTGGGAAGGATTGGGGGTGGGAGGAGAAGGGGACGACAGAGAATGAGATGGCTGGATGGCATCACCGACTCGATGGACATGAGTTTGAGTGACCTCCGGGAGTTGGTGATGGACAGGGAGGCCTGGTGTGCTGTGATTCATGGGGTCGCAAAGAGTCAGACACAACTGAGTGATTGAACTGAACTGAACTAAATTGCCTGAAAAGGGGTTTCCCTGTTGGCTCAATGGTAAAGAATCTGTCTGCCAATGCAAGAGATGCAAGAGACCCAGGTTCAATTCCTGGATTGGGAAGATCCCCTGGAGAAGGAAATGGCAACCCACTCCAGTGTTCTTGCTTGGGAAATCCCATGGCCAGAGGATCCTATAGTCCATGGGACTGCAAAGAGTCAGGTGCGACTGAGCCCGAAGGTGGCTGAAAAGTGAAAGTTGCTCAGTCATGTCCAACTCTTTGCAACCCCACCCCGTGGGCTGAATTCTCCAGGCCAGAACACTGGAGTAGGTACCATTTCGTTCTCCAGGGGATCTACCCAACCCAGCAGTAGAACCCAGGTCTCCCTCATTGCAGGTGGATTCTTTACCATCTGAGTCCCATGGCTATTGTTGTTTAATTGCTAAGTCATGTCTGATTCTTTTGGGCCCCCAAGGACTACAGCCTGTCAGGCTCCTCAGTCAATGGAATTTCCCAAGCAAGAATACTGAGGTGGGTTGCCTTTCCTTCTCTAAGCGATCTTCCTGACCCAGGGATTGAACCTGTGTCTTCTGCATTGCAGGTGGATTCTTTACTGCTGAGCTACCTGGGAAGCCCACATGGCTGTGTGTGGTGAGCTTTTTTTTTTTTTAAAGAAGAAGTCTCTTTGTTTCCATGTGTATTTCCTAATATTTAGCTGGTGGTGACAAGTATTGGCCATTTGTATTTCCTTTTCTGTGAATTCAAGGTTTGAGTCATTTGCCTTCTGTGTAGTAAAGAATTGAAAATTAGGCCAAAGAGTGGTCTGGACATTTTTCCTCAGTTTCTGAGAAGTAATCTCCCTTGAAATGTCACGCCTCTGTAGGGTAGGGTCTGGTCATACCAGATAGTCTAACAGTGTGTTTTGGGGTGGAGGCACAGGCTGTCAGTTCAAGTAGCTCCACCTGGAGGAGTTGGAAACTGAGCTCGGTGATGTGAGCTGACAACCCATAGCCAGGTGATGAAATCCCAAGAAAAGGCTGTGGCTCCCCAGGCGGTAGGTGAGTTTACCTTTTGGCAGTACTCCGTATGGCCTGTCACACATCAGTGCTGGGTAAGGAATGCCTGGAGTGCGTGACTCCCTGGGGAGAGGACAATGGATGTTCCACTTCTGGAAGTCGAAAGTCACCCTTTTAAAATGTACATGATTCAGTGATTTTAGTGTATTCACTGTCATGTACTATCATCACCACTAATTCCAGAACATCTCCATCACCAAACCTCTGATTGTAATCTGTGTACTTTAGCTGTAACAAACTGTAACAATAAGACCTTGCAGTACATTCTGTGAGGCCTTGTAGCTAATGAACTATTGAATCACCTGAGGGTGGTTTGGAGCACCCCCTGAACTTTGCAGAAGTGACAACAGTCTTGGGGAGTTCTGTGCTCCCTCCAACATTGCAGCCCGGTTTGTGGATTTTTTTTAGGAGCTCCTTTTATATTTTGGATCCCCTCTCCCCACAGTTACTTTTGTATGTTGCTATTGAGGCCCCTGGAGAAGGCACTGGCGACCCACTCCAGTGCTCTTGCCTGGAAAATCCCGTGGACGGAGGAGTCTAGTAGGCTGCAGTCCAAGGGGTCACTAAGAGTCGGACACGACTAAGTGACTTCACTTTCCCTTTTCCCTTTCATGCATTGGAGAAGGAAATGGCAACCCACTCCAGTGTTCTTGCCTGGAGAATCCCAGGGATGGGGGAGCCTGGCGGGCTGCCATCTATGGGATCGCACAGAGTTGGACATGACTGAAGTGATTTAGCAGCAGCAGCAGCAGCATTGAGGCCCCAGGCTGAGCAGTTGAGTCTGTCCCCTGTGGAAAGATACTCCAAAATAAATATAATGGTGGGAACAAGGAAGAGTTGCTTGGATGAAAGATAGAGACCACATATTTCTCATTCATGAGGTCAAGAAGACCTTCCTGATTACACATTTGCAGAAAGGCTCCTTGGTGATGCCATCCCATAATAGGTGGTGTCGATCTTCCCAGAGGCTCCTGTGCTGGAGTCCGTCTTGGCTAAGACATGTGTACCCCAAACAGGGGAAGACACTCCGTTCCGTTCCGTTCCTTTCCGTCGCTCAGTCGTGTCCAACTCTATGCGACCCCGTGGACTGTGGGGAGGACACTAAGTTATACCAAATACAGACTGTTGCTGCTGCTGTTTAGTTGCTAAGTCATGTTTGACTCTTTGTAACCCCATGGACTGCAGCCCTCCAGGCTCCTCTGTCCAAGGGATTTTCCAGGCAAGAATACTGGAGTGGGTTGCCATTTCCTCCTCCAGGGGATCTTCTTGACCCAAGGATCCAAACCTGTATCTCTTGCATTGCAAGCGGATCCTTTACCATTGAGCCACCAGGGAAGCCCAAAGATGGACTCAGAGCCAGGCAAAGTAAGATGATTGATGAGAGGAAATCCAGATATGCCCCATATGAGTGGTTTAAACTGCCAAGAAACCAGGACCCTCGCTCTGAGCCTGTTCATGTGTGCCTATTCACAAATACTTTTTTCCCCTCCTAGTAAAATTTTACTTGTTTCTGTCCCTTTGTTGAAATTCATTCCCACCAAGCAGACAAGCCAGGGTCTTGTCACAAGTCACTGACCCTCATGGTCTAGTGGCCAGGATTCGGTGCTCTCACTGCCATGGGCTGGCTTCAGTCTCTGATTCAGGGGTGGGGGGGAACTGAGATCAAGCTGTTGCCAACTGAGGCCACCCAAGATCAGTATTTTTTTTCTACTTTGTTTCTCGCACTCTGTGCCATTTTGATAAATATGTATAATAACACAAAAAAATGTTTTTCTTTACATTTTGGCCACTCCACCAGGCATGTGGACTCTTAGCTCCCCAACCAATGATTAAACCCACACCCCCTGCATTGGAAGCATGTATGCTTAGCCATGTCCAACTCTTTGCAACCCCCATGGACTGTAGCCCACCAATCTCCTCTTTCCTGGGGTTATCCCAGCCGGAATACTGGAGTGAGTTGCCATTTCCTTCTCCAGGGTAACTTCCTGACCCAGGGAGTGAGCCCATTCTCCTGAAGCTCCTGCACTGGTGGGCAGATGGAAGGGTGGAGTCTTAACCATGGTAATACTAAGGAAGCTTCTCACCACCAAAATTAAAATATAGAACATTCTGATTACTCCAAAAAGGTCCTTCATGACCTCCACTCTCGCTCCAGGCAACCGCTGATCTATTATCTGTCATTGTTGCCTTGCTTTTTCCAGAAAGTCGTATAAATGGGGTCTTATATGACATAGTTGTGGCAAGCTGAACAATGCCCACTCTACCAAGATGTTCCCTCTTAATCCCTGGAACCTGTGAATGTTACCTCTTCTGGCAATAGGGATTCTGCAGGTGTGATTACAGACTTTAAAATGAGATTATTCAGGATTATGTAATTGTGCTGTGTTGTGCTCAGTCATGTCTGACTCTTCACAACCCCATGGACTGTAGCCCACCAGGCTCCTCTGTCCATGGAATTTTCTAGGTAAGCATACTGGAGTGGTTTGCCATTTCCTTCTCCAGCAGATCTTTCCAACCCAGGGATCAAGCCGGAGTCTCTTGTGTCTCTTGAATAGCAGGCAGATTCCTTACCTGTTGAGCTATTACATTTAGAATGGATAAACAATAAGGTCCTGCTGTATAGCACAGGGAACTATATTCAATATCCTGTGATAAACCATAATGGAAAAGAATATACAAATATATATCAGTATTTATGTGTATAACTGAGTCACATTGCTGTACAGCAGAGATTGGCACACCATTGTGAACCAACTATGCATTAATCAATAAAAAATTTTTAAAAATCATGGAAGCAACCCAAGTGTTTATCTACAGATGAATGGATAAATGTAGTATACATGTAAAAAGCAAAATGTAGTATAGATGTACAATGGAACATTATTCAGCCTTTAAAAGGAAGGAAATTCTGACACATGCCATGAACACACTTTGAAGTTTGTTGTTGTTTAGTCACTTATTCGTGTCCGCCAACTCTTTGCAACCCCATAGACTGTAGCCCACCAGGCTCTTCTGTCCATGGGATTTCCAGTCAAGTGTACTGGGATGGGTTGCCATTTCCTTCTCCAGGGGCTCTTCCTGACCCAGGGATTGAACCCATGTCTCCTGCAGGTTAGATGGATTCTTCACCACTGAGTCACCTAGGAAGAACCAAATCTTGAAGACATTATGGTAAATGAAACAGGTCAGTCACAAAAGGACAAATATTACATGATTCTACTTATATGAGCTATTGAGAATAGTCAAATTAATAAAGACAGAACATAGAATGGTGGTTGGGAGAGGAGGGAGTGGAAAGTTGTTGTTTGATGGGTATAGAGTCTCAGTTTTGCAAGATGAAAAGAGTACTGAAGATGGGTGGTGGTGGAGTTTGTCTAGTGTATACACAAATGGACATGTGCGTATCTGTCACAATCAGCAGTGCTAAAGTGAATTTGCTCATAGATGTAGAACTGGCTTCTACCAAGGGTGGAATCAATTTCAGTTTATAGATAAGATTTGTTTGCAAATTTATGAACTAAATTTTACACAATTAAAACAGTATGATGAATGGATAAAGAAGTTGTGGTGCATATGTACAAAGGAATATTACTCATCCATGAAAAGAACATGTTTGAGTCAGGTCTAAAGAGGTAGATGAAATGAGAGCCTATTATACAGAGTGACGTGAGAAAGAAAAAACCCACATATATAAGGAATCTGGAAAGGTGGCACTGATGAACCCATTTGCAGGGCAGCAGTGGAGACAGAGACATAGAGAATAGACCTGTGGACACAGTGGGAGAAGGAGAAGGTGGGACGAACTGAGAGAGCAGCAGGGAAACACGGCCATTAGCGTATGTGAAACTGACAGCCGGCGGTAAGTTACAAACCCAGTGCTCTGTGACAACCTAGAGGGCTGGTGTGGGGTGGGAGATGGGAGGGAGGTTCAAGAGAAAGGAGACATATGTATACCTATGGCTGATTCATGTTGATGAATGGCAGAAACCAACACAATATTATAAAGCAATGATCTTCTCTGGTGGTCCAATGGCTATGCTCCCTTGGGGCCCAGGTTCTAATCTGTGGTCAGGGATCCTACAAGTTGTAAGACTCAGCCAAAAAAAAAAACAAACCTTCAAAATCCACATAATCAATATAAACATTTTTATTGAGATATTTTGCATTCCTTTTTTTGCACTAAGACGACAACACATCCCAAGTGCTCTGTAGCTACATGTGATTAGTGGCTTCTGTAATAGACAGAACAGCTGTAGACAACACCTAATATTCCTTTGAAAGAACATCCAGGAATCTTTTTGTCTTTTTCAAATTCTTCTCCAATTTTCCTAACAGTTAAAACATTTTTTCTTTTAATTAATTATTTTTTATGATTCGACTGTGCTGGGTCTTCGTTGCTGGGTGGGCTTTCTCTAGTTGCAGAGAGTGGGGGCTACTCTCTAGTTTCGGTGAGTGGACTTGGCATTGCAGTGACTTCTCTTGTAGCAGAGCATGGGCTCTAGATGCTCAGGCTTCAGTAGTTTAAGCAGGACGGCTCCATGGTTGCAATTCACCGGCTCTAGAGCACAGGCTCAATAATTGTGGTGTCTGGGCTTTGCTGCTCCAAGGTCTGTGGGATCTTCCCGGATGAGGGATTGAATGAGGGTCTCCTGCATTGGCAGGAGGATTCTTTTCCACTGAGCCACCAGGAAAGTCCTCCTGACAGTTTTTTTTAATTAAAACAGAATTACCCAAGTAATCCACGTTCAAAAGATAAATATCACATGCAGGTAATCAATGAGAAAAAAATCACAATAAATGCCACCTCCCAGGGATAATCACAGGTCCTGATGTTTCTATGGCCTCTGAGACTTTAATAGAAACATTTTATTATGCATATATATTTTAAATAAATAATCTTTGTAATGAAACTGAGCTCCCCTGAAATCAAGTTCCTCTGCCAAGTTTATGAGTGATTGCTCTATTCAATACCTGTGAACATCAACATTGAGGCATATCAAAGAAAAGGAGGAATTGAAACTGCAGAACCTTGTGGGCCCCTCCCCAAATGCAAGGGCCTTTCTTTGACCCCCGCATTTCTCTCTTTTTTCCCCCCTGCCCATTTCTTGTTTGTAGGAAAAAGGTTTCAGCCTCCAAGACCTTCTCTGATTCAAACAGTAATTAGAGTGAGGGAATGCAGAAAGAAACCGTAGCACAGCCTTGGGGTGTGCTCTTGGATCCTCCTGACACACATCTCTGAGTTCTATGGGAACCAAGTGCCCAGCCCAGGTGGAGGATGGTAATTTCAGGCTGAGCACCGGCTGTCTGGGACCAGAATGCTAATGACTGAGGTTCTTAGAACACCACCCTGTCTCCTCACCACCAACCCATTAGAGGAAGGTTACACACCCTGCAGCCCTCCCCACCCTTAATGTGCCTGTATAAACTTCTTCCCTGGAACCCTTTGGGGAGTTCGGACCTTCTGAGCATGACTTACCTCTTCTTGCATTGCCCTTGCCATAAATCTTTCCCTGCTCCAAACTGACCTTCAGGTGTGTTTGGCCTCCCTGTGCTTTGGGCACCCACACTTGCTTTAGGCGACAAGAGGTTAGACAGGAGGTTCAGAGGCACAGAAGACATCCTGAAGACAGAAGCAGAAGGTGGAGTGATGTGAGGGTATAAGCCAAAGAATGTGGGTGGAAAAGGAAAGGAAATGGATATTTCTTAGAGCAGGAGTCTCTAACCTCTGGGAGCTAATACCTGATGATCTGAGGTGGACCTGATGTAATAATAATAGAAATAAAGTGCATAGTAAATGTAATATACTTGAATCATCCCGAAACCATCCCCCACCCCTGGTAGGTAGAAAAATTTTCTTCCATGAAACTGGTCCCTGGTGCCAAAAAGGTTGGGGACCACTGCTCTAGAGCCACCAGAAGGGACACGGTTTTGACCTCTAGAACCATAAGATAATAAATGATGTGGTTTTAAGCCACTAAATTAGTGGCAGTTTGTTAGAGCAGCAATAAGAAACTAATACGGGAACTGTCAAATCCCCTCATCAGCTTTCCTGCAGTGACTGTCCAGCCTTGTCTTGAATGCCTCCTGTGATGGGGATGTCACTGTCTACCCAGGCAGCTTATTTTCTTTTCAGCAAGCTCTTTCCTCTGTGGTAACTACCCACCCATTGCACGTCCATATCAAGCCTCAGTTCTTGGAGCAAGGATCAACAGGCACAATTCCAGCCCCTTAAACACAGCAGGCTTTTGTAAACAAATAAATGGTCTCTTCTCCAAGTTTAACATTCGCTAGCTTTTCCTTCCTTCAGTTTATTAAAAAGGTATAAAAGCCAACTTTCTCTTTCTTGATGAGGCTTCACCTAAACACGTGCGGAATGGAAGCCCATTGCCCATGGCTTCAATCCGTTGAGGAGTCCATTCCAAGTCCATAATACCCTCTTCCAAAAAGAATCCTCTAGACCTCCTCTCACTTCTCCCCAGGGGCCTAACAATAGTCTAGACCCTTTCAGGTAATTTTAGTCATTAAAAATAATGTCAAAACTTAGTCACAGCTATGGCACGTGACTAGAATTCAATAATATAGTTTCATTTCCATTGTTATTTATTTTTATGGTTATTTCCTGTTGATGGCAAGAGAAACTAATTTTCCGTTTCTGTGTAGGCTACAAAGTTTCCTTTTAAAACACGTAAGTAATAAAGACCGAACTACTTTAAGGGTAACGATAAATCTTGGCAGCACGGTGGTTATTGATTGTGGATGACAAGGGGCTGTGTGTCTGGATCTCGAGCAGCAAGAAACCTTCCGTTCCGTTCCGTCGCTCAGTCGTGTCCGACTCTGTGCGACCCCATGGACTGTAGCCTACCAGGCTTCTCCGTCCATGGGATTCTCCAGGGAAGAATACTGGAGTGGGTTACCGTTTCCTTCTCCAGGGGATCTTCCCGACCCAGGGATTGAACCCGGGTCTCCCGCATTGGAGGCAGACGCTTAACCTCTGAGCCACCAGGGAAGCAAGAAACCTTAGAATTATTTGAATAAGTCCCAAGCCACTTCGCAATAGCGACTTAAATAGAATCCCACGAAAACTATACACTAGGAAGTCAGGATGGCCGAGCGGTCTAAGGCGCTGCGTTCAGGTCGCAGTCTCCCCTGGAGGCGTGGGTTCGAATCCCACTTCTGACAGAACAATGGTGATTTTGCCTTTTGCTCACTTCAAATGTCTGAAGAATGGCTTTCCGGGTTCAGTTCAGTTCAGTCGCTCAGTTGTGTCCGACTCTTCGCGACTCCATGAACCACAGCACGCCAGGCCTCCCTGTCCATCACCAACTCCCGGAGTTCACTCAAACTCATGTCCACAGAGTCGGTGATGCCATCCAGCCATCCCATTCTCTGTCGTCGCCTTCTCCTCCTGCCCCCAACATTTCCCAGCATCAGAGTCTTTTCCAGTGAGTCAACTCGTTGCATGAGGTGGCCAAAGTATTGGAGTTTCAGCTTTAGCATCAGTCCTTCCAATGAACACCCAGGATCGATCTCCTTTAGAATGGACTGGTTGGATCTCCTTCAGAGGACTCTTTACATTTCAAAGTAAGTCATCAGGAAATAATATGTCATTTGTAGAAAATACTTGTTTTGTAAAAAGATTAATATCCACAAGGCATCGTATGTATATTTCAAACGTCGCCGTTCGTGAAAAACGAAAAAGAATTCTAGCTTTGTCAGAAGTGGGATTCGAACCCACGCCTCCAGGGGAGACTGCGACCTGAACGCAGCGCCTTAGACCGCTCGGCCATCCTGACAACCGCTGAAGACAGCGCGTAAATGAACCCCTTCGAAATAGTTCCAGTGTGCGCATGCGTGGCGAACGGCAGGCGCTGCGGTTTTCTCCGCCCAGCGTTAGGAGGAGCTAGATACAAGCTTTTGCTCCAACTGGAGGAGCGAAATGCGACGCGAAGGTACAGAAACCCGTCTGGGCAGCAGCAGAGGGCGCGCGCGGTGTGCTGGAGAGTCTGAAAGGCGAAGAAACAGAGTACTCCCACCTGCGTGCAGTCGTGCCGCCGACAGGCTTTCATTCTGCGCTCATGTACTTACTATTCACATCAGCTTTGATTTGCATGTCTGTACACATTTACACTTCTGCATACATGCCTTCATGCCTTTACCGCACAAAGCAGACAAATCCGCAGATTCGCTTTGTCTTATAGGTCTCTGAATCAGGTGAAGCCAGGGATACGCAAGGCCTCCGGGCAAGCGTACCGCGCGTTCTCCTTCCTAACTTTCGTCAAAAAGCCAACTTCACCTCTGTAGGTGTGTTTAACTCATTCACTCAGACTCCAGGTTACACCGAGTCCTGCAGCGCGCAAAGCCATCAGATCCATCTTTTTCCTGAGCGTGTTCCTAGCGCCCCAACCTTGCTTGACACACAGTAGGCGGGCAGGGAATGTCCGTGGATTAATCCCTCCCGCGCCGCCTCCTTCCCGCATTCCTTTTCTTCCCTAGGCCCCCGCAGCACCTTTCACCCCGTTCTTCCATAACCCAGCCAGACTTACCAACGGACTGGCTCTGTCCAGGGACCAGAAATCCCAGGTTGCAAGAGTGCCTTTCTCCACGGGATTTCCTGGAGGCCTGTATACTAAACAGAATTTCTGCCCTCAAGACACATTCAAACCTGGGGTGAAGGGAGAGAGCTAAGAAATAGGTGAAAGGCAAAATGGCAAAAAAAAAAAAAAAAAAAAGATGCTGCTAAATGCAAGAAAGAGGATGTCAGGAAACTTGCAAGAGACCTTGAAACAGTCCAAGACAAATAACTGGGTGTCCTGTCTGGGGCACTAGTCCTATCTGATTCTAGGGCCTGCACCTTTCATTACTACAAATACAAATGAGTCTTAGTCATGGAAATGCAAGTGGATTTTGTTGGAGTAGAATGCAATTAACTATTGCCCTGTGGATACTGGCCGTTTTTACAACTGTATTATAAATCCATTCTATCATTTCTGATTGTCAGTGTATATGTGTGTCTTTTGAATCAGTTGTAACATCTTGTGTTGTTTTTTTTTTTTACAAATCGATGAGTTAAATGAAATCTTTGACGTGTGTTCTTTTTATATTTACGTGAGAATCATAATTTTACCTTTAAAAAAGCCTCTTTTACCAATGATCAGGAATGACTAGAGGCTTTCATAGGAAGGGTGGTCAGGGAGGGCCCCTCTCAGAAGACAGTGAATTCTGAACGGAGAGACAAGCACAGTCAAAGCCAGGAATGGCAGTGTTCCCCGGGGTGGGCGCGGGGTGGGGGAGGGGGGCATAGCCTGTGCAAAGGTCCTGGGGCAGAGAGGGGTTGTGGCCTGTTGGAGAGGCAGCAAGGCCAATGAGACAAGGTTAAGCATGGGAGGAGGCTGAAGTCCATATCACACAGGGCTGGGGCGCCAGAAAGAGGTGTTTGGATTTTCTTCTGTCTGTGTTGGAGTCACTGGAGTGTTTAAAGCAGGGGAGTGACAAGATTCAGTTGGCCTTTCAAAATGATCCTTTTTGCTGATCTGCAGAGAATGGATGTGAAAGGCAAGAGGAGAATCAAAAGCCCAGGGAGACGGTCATGGAAAGGAGGATGAGAGATGATGGTGACCGAGCCAGGGAAGTGGAGACTGCAAAGGGTGGTGAAGTTCAAGATTCAAGGTGTGTTTTGGAGATATAACTAATTAGCCCGGCTGGCTGGCTGATGTGTGTGTGTGTGAGTGAGTGTTTTGTGTGTGAGTGCCTATACACAGGAAGGTAGAGAGAGGGGACTGTAGGGCTGCAACGGAAAGTCACCAAGATCAGAGGGGCTATCAGACACTCACAACCTCCTTCTGAGGCCAGTGCTTGGGCAAGAACCACTGGCTCTGTCCTCCAGCCCCATTTTGCACACCAGAGAGCTCGGCTCACATAGGCTGAGTCATTCACCAAGGTCCTCTTTGGGGCAGAAGCCTTGTGCTCATGACCTCTGGATCCCTCCCCTCATGCTTTCTACCACCAACCTTTCTAAATGTGTATCATTTGGAGATAAGAAAACAATGGCAAACCCAGAACAAAAGCCCAAGTCAGTCCCACTTCCTGCTTGCCTCCTGGCCTGGTTGGGAGAAAGTGCTGATTTGATGAGGGTCAGTGCTTCAGCCCCACTCAGACCTACCTCCTGGGTTTGGGTGGATGGTCAGCTATCTTCCCCTGACCCCCCTAACACCTTTCGGGTGCTAGATTTATGGCACGGAAGAAGCCATTTTAGAACCCCATTCCAGTCCCAGATCTCCAAAAATGGGAAAGGGTCACTATTCCTGTTTATCCTATTGTCCCCTTATCAGCAGCCCAGAAACCAACGATCAATCCTTGAGGGACCAGCCTCACTCATTTTCTACTCTCGGAAGTTGTCCAGCTGGGGAGAGGAAAGTCCCCTGAGCTCACCCTGGAAAGTCTACTAGTAGCTGGGGAAGTCCCAGATGACTATGCTCACCTCTGCTAGGGACAGATGGAGTCAGTCCCCAAGTAGGAACCTGGTGCTCAGCCAACCAAGGGGTCTGAAAATTCCAGGGATTTTGGCATCCCTGGAATCTTGGCATATATATCCACCTCTGCCTGGGAAAAGAATGGCAGGAAACTGAATTTTAGTGAATGTCTCCCTTACATCCATTATTTTGCTGAACATTCATAGTATTACCACAATACAGAGTAGCGTTACCTCCATTTACAGATGAGGTAAATCAGGCTCAGAGAACGCAAAGTAATTTACCCAGAGTCACACAGATAAACAGAGCTTGATTTTTCTGGCTTAATACCCCTCCTTGAGAACTATTCTGAGCCTATAACAGTGATTTGCTGTTGTTCAGTTGCTCAGTCTTGCCTGACTCTTTGCAACCCCATGGACTGCAGCATACTAGGCTTCCCTGTCCATCACCAACTCCTGGAGCTTGCGCAAACTCACATCCATTGTTGAGTGATACCATCCAACCATCTCATCCTCTGTTGTCCCCTTCTCTTCCTGCCTTCAATCTTGCCCAGCATCAGGGTCTTTTCTAATGAGTAGGCTCTTCGCATCAGGTGGCCAAAGTATTGGAGCTTCAGCTTCAGCATCAGTCCTTCCAATGAATATTCCTGGTTGATTTCCTTTAGGATTGACTGATTGGATCTCTTTGCAGTCCAAGAGACTCTCAAGAGTCTTCTCCGACACCATAGTTTGAAAACATCAGTTCTTCAGCGCTCAGCTTTCTTTACAGTCCAACTCTCACATCCATATATGACTACTGGAAAAACCATAGCTTTGACTAGACCTTTGTTGGCAAAGTAATGCCTGCTTTTTAATATGCTGTCTAGGTTTGTTATAGCTTTTCTTCCAAGGAGCAAGTGTCTTAATTTCATGGCTGCAGTCACCATCTGCAGTGATTTTGGAGCCCAAGAAAATAAAGTCTCTCACTGTTTCCATTGTTACCCCACATATTTGCCATGAAGTGATGGGCCTGGATGCCATGATCTTTGTTTTTTGAATGTTGAGTTTTAAGCCTACTTTTTCACTCTCCTCTTTCACTTTCATCAAGAGGCTCTTTAGTTTCTCTTCACTTTCTGCCATAAGGGTGGTGTCATCTGCATATCTGAGGTTATTGATATTTCTCCCGGCAATCTTGATTCCAGCTTGTGCTTCTTCCAGCCCAGCGTGCCTCATGATGTACTCTGCATATAAGTTAAATAAGCAGGGTGACAATATATAGCCTTGACGTACTCCTTTCCCAATTTGAAACCAGTCTGTTGTTCCATGTCCAGTTCTAACTGTTGCTTCCTGACCTGCATACAGATTTCTCAGGAGGCAGGTCAGGTGGTCTGGTATTCCCATCTCTTTAAGGATTTTCCACAGTTCGTTGTGAGCCACACAGTCAAAGGCTTTGGCATAGTCAATAAAGCAGAAATAGATGTTTCTCTGGTATGCTTTTGCTTTTTCTATGCTCCAACGGTTGTTGGCAATTTGATCTCTGGTTCCTCTGTCTTTTCTAAATCCAGCTTGAACATCTAGAAGTTCATGCTTCACATACTGTTGAAGCCTTGCTTGGAGAATTTTGAGCTTTACTTTGCTAGCGTGTGAGATGAGAGCAATTGTGTGGTAGTTTGAGCATTCTTTGGCATTGCATTTCTTTGGAATTGGAATGCAAACTGACCTTTTCCAGTCCTATGGCCACTACTGAGTTTTCCAAATTTGCTGGCATATTGAGTGCATCACTTTAACAGCATCATCTTTTAGGATTTGAAATAGCTCAGCTGGAATTTTATTACCTCCACTAGCTTTGTTCATAGTGAAGCTTCCTAAGGCCCACTTGACTTTGGACTCCAGGATGTCTGGCTCTAGGTGAGTGATCATACCATCATGGTTATCTGGGTCATAAAGATCTTTTTTGTATAGTTCTTCTGTGTATTCTTGCCATCTCTTGTTAATATCTTCTGCTCCTGTTAGGTTCATAATGTTTCTGTCATTTATTGTGCGCATCTTTGCACTAAATGTTCCCTTGGTATCTCTAATTTTCTTGAAGAGATCTCTAGTCTTTACTATTCTATTGTTGTTTTCCTCTGTTTCTTTGCATTGATCACTTAGGAAGGCTTAATCTCTCCTGGCTATTTTTTTGGAACTCTGAATTCAGATGGGTATATCTTTCCTTTCCTCCTTTGCCTTTTGCTTCTCTTCTCAGCTATTTGTAAGGCCTCTTCAGACAACCATTCTGCCTTTTTGCACCTTTTTTTGAGGATGGTTTTGATCACCACCTCCTGTACAATGTTATGAACCTCTGTCCATAGTTCTTCAGGCACTCTGTCTAGCAGATCTAATCCCTGGAATCTATTTGTTACTTCCACTGTATAACTGTAAGGGATTTGATTTAGGTCATATCTGCGATAAGTGCTTTATTTACATTGTTTCTTTTTAGAAACAAAGCCAGAAAGAAAGCCATGGGGGCTTGCCAACTAAGGTGGCAGGCTGAACTTAGGACATTATTTTTAGTCCTGTTCTCATTATAGGAGGGGACTTAAAAGAAAGGGTAAGCTTTTCCCAGCAAGCCAGTCCAAGTGGCAAGGCCAAGTTTTTTGCTTCAGGCTCTGGTTTCTTTGGCCAAGATTTGGCGCCAGTAATGAATCCCTGCCAAGCCTGGTTTGGGCATCTTGCCTGGGAGCTCAGGGGTGCAGTTGATGAAGCAGGTGTGGATCTCTGATGGGGTGGGATAGGAACCGCTCAGTCTCTCTGGAGCCAGAGCCAAAGACCCCAGGTTCCTGCTTGGTGTGGAGAATTGGGCAACCCAGTTCCCCGAATTTGAATGAATCATGTGGACAGTGGTGACCAGAATGCACCAAAGACCAGGAGCTCACTTCCAAGTTCTGTAGACTGCTTATCATGTCCCCAAAGCCTTCAGTCTCCCTAGAAAGAGAGCCCCAGGAATGGGGAGACTCCGTGGCATAGCACTCTAATAAGCAAGGGTTGCAGTGCACATGTGCTTGCATAGCCAATTTTAACTCGAAGAAGCATGACTGAATGTGTCAGCATGTGGATTCTGGAACTGCCTGAGTTCAAATCCTGCTTCTGCTGATTCTTTGACCCGGGAGAGTTATTTAGCCTCACTGTTTCTCAGTTTTCCAATCTGAAAAATAGATTTAGGAATAGTATCTGCCTCAAAGGGTTGCATAGACTGAAGGGTTAATACGTGCTGGACATTTAGAGTTCATGGAATAGGATAAATGCTTTAAGTGTAAAGCCAGAAAAATAAACCAATGTACCACTTCTGCCCCGCTCCAAAACTGCCAAAGTTTTAGTATTTAATAGCACAACTGACCAAGGTCCAGGATATGAAGTTACCATGTTCAGGAAACATGGAAGGTAGGAGAGGGAAATCACTCTATAAACTAACTCTCATATTTGGTAAAAGGAGGGCACACTTGATAATATAAAACCTGTCTACACATAGTAGTTAGTTGCAAAAAGCCACCCATCTTCCGTCTTCTCTTAGCTTGTGAAAAGGATGCTGCAGAGTCCGGTTCGGATGAGCAAACTTCAGCTCTTCTGTGGGGCAGGGATCTTGTTTTTACCATCCAGCTTTTCCACCCCAGCCTGTGTCATGAGGTCTGCGGTGTTTTTGTCCAGGTCACCAATGCGACTTCTCATGTCATCAGTTCTTCCAGCAATCCAATCGGACATGGTCAGAATGTGGTATTTTTCTCCAGATCATCAATATGATTGCCCATGTCATCAATTTTTTTTGAGATTTTAAAAAGTGTGGACCATTTAAAAACTCTCTATTGAGTTTGTTACAACATCGCTTCTGCTTTCAGTTAGTTCAGCTGCTCAGTCGTGTCCAACTCTTTGCAACCCCAAGGACTGCAGCCCATCAGTTTTCTCTGGAAAATTCTTAAAGAGATGGGAATACCAGACCACCTGACCTGCCTCCTGAGAAATCTGTATGCAGGTCGGGAAGCAACAGTTAGAACTGGACATGGAACAACAGACTGGTTCCAAATTGGGAAAGGAGTACGTCAAGGCTATATATTGTCACCCTGCTTATTTAACTTCTATGCAGAGTACATAATGAGAAACGCTGGGCTGGAGGAAGCACAAGCTGGAATCAAGAACCCCGGGAGAAATATCAATAACCTCAGATATGCAGATGACACCACCCTTATGGCAGAAAGTGAAGAAGAACTAAAGAGCCTGATGATGAAAGTGAAAGAGGAGAGTGAAAAAGTTGGCTTAAAACTCAGCATTCAGAAAACTAAGATCATGGCATCTGGCCCCATCACTTCATGGCAAATAGATGGGGAAACAGTGAGAGACTTTATTTTCTTGGGCTCCAAAATCACTGCAGATGGTGACTGCAGCCAGGAAACTAAAAGACACTTGCTCCTTGAAAGAAAAGCGATGACCAACCTAGACAGCAGAGACATTACTTTGCCAACCAAGGTCCGTCTAGTCAAAACTATGGTTTTTCCAGTAGTCATGTATGGATGTGAGAGTTGGACCATAAAGAAAGCTGGGCACTGAAGAATTGATGTTTTTGAACTGTGGTGTTGGAGAAGACTCTTGAGAGTCCCTTGGACAGCAAGGAGATCCAATCAGTCCATCCTAAAGGAAATCAGTCCTGAATATTCATTGGAAGGACTGATGCTGAAACTGAAACTCCAATACTTTGGCCACCTGATGTGAAGAACTGACTCATTGGAAAAGACTCTGATGTTGGGAAAGATTGAAGGTGGGAGGAGAAGGTGATGACAGAGGATGAGATGGTTGGATGGCATCACCGACCAATGGACATGAGTTTGAGCAGGCTCAGGGAGTTGGTGATGGACAGGGAAGCCTGGCATGCTGCAGTCCATGGGGTTGCGAACAGTTGGACACGACTGAGCGACTGAACTGTACTGAACTGGCCACTGCTGAGTTTTCCAAATTTGCTGGCATATCGAGTGCAGCACTTTTACAGCATCATCTTTTAGGATTTGAAGTGGCTCAACTTGAATTCCCTCACCTCTACTAGCTTTATTTTTTAGTGGTAGTCAGGATGGCCAGGTAGTCTAAGGTGCTGCATTCAGGTTGCAGTCTGCCCTGGAGGTGTGGGTTTGAATCCCACTTCTGACAAAGCTGGAAGATGTTATACAAGTCACTAAAGTTTTAAACATTTCTGCAAGACTACAGTATGACTTTCCTGTTTGACCTGATATTCAGCTACTCTTTGCGAGCCCTTATTGATTCAGTCCCTCCCCTACGCTGGCCACCTCCCATTTCCGTGACTTATCTGTCCCTACCAAGGTCTTCTGATACCAGTCCCCTGATTTTCCATTGGGAAAAAACCTCTCACCCACTTTCTGTCCTGGCACATCACATAAACTGACTCTAGTCTCCTACCATGTGAGGGGGAAATGGGCTTGTGACTCTGGTCTGACCAATCAGCCAATTCCATTCACCGAGCTACACAGTGATCGGTTGTGAAATGAGCACACGGTTCCAGTTGGTCTGATGGGAATCTGGTGAGGGGGAACTCTTGGAGAAGAGAAACTGGGTGTGGGCATCAGGTGGCTGAGCTGGTAGAGGAAAGTCTGAGGCTGGTGGTGGCTGTCATTGCTATGCCATCCAGAGCCTGCTTGGGAAGGGCTGGAAAAGTTTCGGACAGAAAGTCAGAACTCTGGTGACAGCGATATTATTGGAACACCTGAATCTAGTTGTACCTGAAACCATCTGCCTCTAGTCTTTTCAGTTTCATGAGCCAATGTCCTTTTCCACTTAAGCCAGTTTAATGTGAACTTCTGTTACCTGTAACCCAAAGACTAATATGGCCTTGATCTGTGCTGGCTAGCATGGTAGTCACGAGCCGACTATTGAGCATTTGAAATGTGGCTGCACTGAATTGAGCAGACTATACACGCAATATACAAACTAGATTTCAAAGAAAATTTGAAAATAAACATGTAAGCTACAATTGACCCTTAAACAATAAGGGTTCGAACTGTGTGGGTCCACTTACCCATGGGTTTTTTTCTTTTTTAAATTCTGTGGGTTTTTTCAACAGTAAAACCTATAGTACTCCACAGCCTGCAGTTGGCTGATGAACTATGAGGAGCTACAGATAGGGAGAAACCGTGGATGCATAGGAACCTCAGGTGCCAGAGGGCAGACTGTAAGTTATACACAGATTTTTGACCATGCGGAGGGTCAGTAATCCTAACCTCCATGTCGTTCAAGGGTCAATCCTATTTTATTATTAACTTTTACTGTTGATATGTTAACGTGATAATTCTTTGGTTATGTTTAACAGATTATTAAAATGAATGTCATCTATTTGTATTTACTTTTTCAAAGTTGCTACTGGAAAATTTTAGTTGTGTGTGCCTTGTGTTATGTTTCTACTGGCCAGTGCCAGCCTTCATCACTCACCTGGAAAATATCAGGAAGCAAGAGATCAGAGCCTACTCAAATAATGATACAGCCCCACTGGAAAAGAACACCAAAGATGCCAAGGAGGAGAAGGCTTGCCAGAGAAGGTAGGCACAAAAGGATAGGTCTGCTTTGTAGGGGTGGAGGGGAAGGGGTAGGGGATATGATGAGAGCAGAGGCCTGAGCATGGGGCTAACAGGACAGGGTCTGAGCAGAAACGAGGGTGAAACAGGGGAGCTGGAGGGTTAGGATGGGCCACGGATTTCTTCACAGCAGCTGAGGACCTTAGGGAGGGTCCAGTTCAAAGGGTCCATGTTCCCTTCAGCCACCACTCATTTCCTGTGTGTGTCATGAGGCCCAGGGCAGGTGCCGCCACTGCCCCAGGTATCCAGAGTCGGATTCCACAACCGCCCCCACTCCCCCCCTGGCCTCTGCCCTGAGACGCCAGAATCCAGCAGGCTATGTTACATGCCCGAGCCCATCAAAGTGGGGTTTCCAAGGATGGAGAGAAAGGCCCTAATTCTGGGGAGGGGCAGGAGTCAGCATCTCAGGTCATTCCTACTAGCTCAGAGCCACTCAGTTTTATCATTTCCTTTGGAAATTCTCTCATTCTCAAATAGCTCCCAGTTTCCCTCTGATCTTTTGATATGCCTAATGCTTTGTGTTTTCTCTTGGCCTGTTTCCCACAGTCCCTTTCTGATGCTGCCAGGTACGTCATAGAAAATGTATCCATGACCTTGTACCTCAACAGAGGACATGCCAGCAGGGGCCTGGACAAGTGGACTCACTGAGTTCCAGTAAGGCATCACTGAGGAGTGAAAAATCAGGGTGTTTGGCCCCCCGGCCAGAGATGTTCTGGGGGAGCCCCGTCCTCCGCAATTCACTGCTTTTGCACTGCAAAGGAAAAAAAGCTGTGAAAATTACTTTTTATTCTAAAAAAAAAATAGCATTACTGACATCTTAGTTCTCCAAAGGTTTCCACAGATCTATAGAGCAAATGTCCTGGTTGATCAAGCACCCTGCAAAAATGAGACAGAGTCTGATGCAATGTTTTTCTAGGTCAGGCAGTCTCAAAAAGTCTCAGCACTGCTGAAAGGCCTCAGTGCTTTTATATCCCTCAGCTGTCCCCTGGACACCCCAGCTGGCCTCCAGCCTGAGTCAGCTCCCCTGTCTGAACCAGAGTCCCCTGCATGGGTGTGTGTGTGTGTGTGTGTGTGTGTGTCTGTACGAGAGAGATAGATTCTCAGGCCACATGTACCCCCACACTTCACGTGAGCAGGGCCTTCCTGGACCCTTCACTCACCTCTGATCTCCAGTACCTGGCATCTTGTAGGTAGGCACTCAGGAATAGTCATTAATTGAGCAAATGAATAAATCCTACATTCAGAGTCTATCCCCCCAGATATTTACAGCATCCCAACTAAGGACCTCAGTCCTCATGCTTCATGCTCAAGATGACATTTCGGAGGAAGCAAGTTTCTCCTGGTAACATCAGGCTACAGAACAAAGGAACCTCCCTCTCTCCACCGACTCACCACCTGGTGGAGTGCCCACTCTGCCTCCGACCTGGGAACCCCAAGTAGGTGTGGGACAGGAGTGCGTTTTCGTGAGGTTCCTGCTATGTCTCCGGGTATTGAGGAGCCACATTTTTAGGAGAGCCTCAAGTCTAAATGTACTTGTTACTGAGTCTTAGCTCATCATTCCCCTGCCACACGACAGGCCAGTAAATGGGGAGATGAGCCATTGGGGCAAGGAATAGCAACTTTATTCAGAAATCCAGCAGTCTGAGATGGTGGACTAGCGTCCCAAAGAACAGTCTTCTTCCAGTTATTAATAGAATCCAGGATTCTTTTACACTCAAAGGGTAGAGGGTAAAGTCTTGGTTCCAGCCAGACTCCAGAGGGACTGTCTTAATTTCTCCTTCCCTGTAGCCATTTACAGGTGGGCCTGGTCAGGATGTTTCCTGCTAGCTAAACAAAGGTATTTTAGCTTAATGCTTATTACCTGGGAGGCAGGGTTCCCAAAGATGGGCCATTATGTATAACTGAAGTTTATAAGCAACATCCCTTTAGTGATTAACTTTTTTCTTTTTTTGGCCGAGGGGCAGCATGTGGGATCCTAGTTCCGTGACCATGGATCGAAGCCTCACCCCCTGCAGTAAAAGCACAGAGTTTTAACCACTGGACTGCTGGGGGAGTCCCTAGTGACTAACTTAGAATACAGAGGTTCTTCCCTATTACATGAGGTCTACTAGGGGAAACTGAGGCAAGGGATTCAGAAACATTTCGCAAACAGGAGCAACTGGTGAAGATGAAGGCACGGGATTAGAGGGAGGGGTAGGGATGGGCTTCCACCTAGGGTTGGGGTTTTGTTAAGGGAAATTAAATAGTCTCGTTTAGGCTTCAGAGACAAAGCAGAGCCGGCCTTTGACCTTGCTTCTAACCTGCCTGGACACTGCCCTGACTGTGAGTGACTGTGAGTGACTGCCTTCTGTGAGTGCAAGACTTGCAGCACTGTATATAGGATGGGGGAAGAATCTTGAGATTGTTGGGCCTCTGGAGGGGCTCTGGCCAACCAAACCCCAGGCTTAACAACATCCCAAGTTTTGCAAGACAAAACAAACATCATTAACTTGAATCAGGCTTCCAATTTGCTCATCAGTTTGCGTCCCTAGGAATATAAGCAGGAATCCCGACATGCAATCTTTGAAGTCTCACCCACAGAACTCATGCTGCCTGGGACCTTTTCCCAATTGGGATTCCAGTTGTGCTGTGACATGGGACTTTTTGGTGCTGTTTAAATCTGGATGTTGGTCAAAACCCAATTTGGTGATGTAGTCTCTGCTCTATTTCTCTTTTGAAAGTAAGCTAGATAATTCTCTAATAAATATCTGTATCATTTATTTGTATATAAAAAGTGGCTTATTTTGTGAAAAAATCGTTTGAACCTGAGATGAAAGTGAAAACTTTCGGCAAAACAGGTTTTTATCTCCCAGCCGAGGTCCTCTCCAAGATACTTGTTCATATAAACCTTAGAAGGTGGGAGTGATGAACTTCAAGGTTCTTCACCAAAATTCCATGAGGTACCAGGGCTGTGAATCTTCCCAGGTGGCTCAGATGGTAAAGAATCCACCTGCCAATGGAGGAGATGTGAGTTCAATCCCTGGGTTGGGAAGATCCCTTTGAGTAGGAAATGGCAACCCACTCCAGTATTCTTGCCTGGGAAATCCCATGGACAGAGGAGCCTGGTGGGCTACAGTCCATGGGGTCATAACGGGTTGAATACGACTGAGCGACTGAGCATGCACACACACACCAGGGCTGCTAGGGCGGGAACAGGAGCCTTAGATTTCTGCTGCCTTAGAATCTTGGCCAGGAGGGGAAGGGCGTGGAGAGAGGGGGCCCAGCTGTGGCTGGGGAAGGTGGCATCTGCTGGCATGATCACTGGTCTAGAAGACAACAGCTGGAACTGGAGTGGGCAGAGAGGGCAGAACCTGTATGGACAGCATGGCCAAGACGGGGAATGTGGCTCTTCTGAGGGGTAGGCTCTGACAGAAGGAATGAGGGCGAGTTGAGTGGGGACAGGGTACGTCCCAGTGTCTGTGTCTATGCGTGTGTAGAACTGTTTGTCTCTGGGAGTGGTAACATGTGTGTGTGTCTGAAGTCTATTTATACACACTGCACATGTGTGATTGTGTGAGAGTGTGTATCTTGGTTTAGAGATGGATGTGTCTATGTGGGTAAGGGGACCCCACTGGGCCCGTGTGTGTATATGTATTGGGACATTTTTGTGTGACTGAGTTAGTCATGTGTATGTGTTGTGTTGTGTGTGTGTTGTGTTGTGTGTGTGTTGTGTTATGTGTGTATGCCTGGGACAAGGGATGTGGCAAAGAAGTTCTATAAACGTGGGATGGAGCAATTCAGTCTACAATGGTAGACTTGTAAACTGTAGAGTCAAGTTCAAATCCCAGCTTTGCCACATTTCAGCTGTGTATCTCAATAATCTCTCCTTCTTTCCAAGCCTCAGTTTCCTCGTCTATCGAATGGACATTGTTCCCTCACTGCCTCCCAGAGCTGACCTACAGACCACTTTGGGAGGATGCCCAAAAAACCTGGTTGGTAACTCAGTTCCCCCTAGGGAGAGGAAATGAATAAAGAGTTCCCATTCTCTGTGCTCTTGGAATTTCTTACCATGAGCATGTATAATTTTTGTGGTGGAGATGTTAGGAAACCTTTACCACCTTTTTCAGTCCAGCTGGGGAGACACTTACAGATGACCATGATGGGTACGGCTAGGTATGAGGGTGTTTGCCAGGGTCACATCCTCAGGCCAGGCAAGCTCTCTGTGGCCTCCTTCTTGCTAGGAACCAGCTATGGATGTCACTGCCTAAGTTGGAGAAGACAGGAATGCTGCTTCCAGGAATCCTCCCGGCTTGCTTTCTTGGCCAAGAAGAATCAGGCTCAGCCAGTGCCCAGAGAAATGGGACAAAAATCACCTTCAGAAACAGACTTAAGGGTTCCCAAGCTTAAGCAACTTGCCTTTCACAATGGAAAGTCAAGTCATTAAATGGAAACGTGCCTTTGACAGTGCCTGTTTTGCTTTCTTTTCATTGTTTTAGATTCCCCTCAGCCTGGCAAGGAATCTCAAAAAGTTATTTTAAATCAGAGGTTATCTCTGGGGAAGGAAAGAGAAGTATTTCACTTTTCCTTTGTACCTTTCAAAATCAAGTTTAAATTTTTGAGCTGTATCCTTTCTTCCTCTTTGTGCTCCAGCCTCCTGCCCCGCTGGTAATAGGAAATCTCTGGCCAAAGAGCCTGCCCGTTGGGGGCTTTTCTTATTTGATCCTCAGTGTGTGAAAAAATAAACAAAAACTGCAGTCATTGTTATATACTTTTTTAAAGTACTAAAATACTGCCTTCTAAAACTTAATCTTTTTTGCATTACATATGAAAAAAAAATTTTTTAACAGGCATTACATTGGCAAGGAGTCAGGCATGACTTAGCAACTGAACAACAACAACATTGACATAATTTGACTTTCAAAAGGTACAAAAGAATAAACAGTGAAACACTTTTCTTTCATTCCCTTACCCCAGTTTCCGGCCCTAGAGGCCACCCCTGTTACTAGTTCCACGTGCATCCCTCCAGGACATCTCTACACGTATAAGTGGATATTTACTGGTCTTTCCCCTCCTCCTCCTAATGTTGTAGTTTCCTGCAGACTCTGTTCTCTTCCTCCCCAAATCTGCAGAGCAGGAGGTGAGCGGCAGGGAACAAACACAACTTCATCTGCTGCTTCCCATCACTCGCCATCACTGGCATTATCACCTAAACCATCTCTTCTCCTCCCCTCCCCTCCTGCCCCCATCCATGGAAAAATTATCTTCCACAAAACAGGTCCCTGGTGCCAAAAACACTGGGGACTGCTGGCCTATAGAATCTGGTCATTTTCATATATACAGTACTGTTACAGGAAGGGGGTTTCCCTGCCTGCAACAAATGGTGACTCTGCTGGGACTCTTCTTCGTTGTGACTGACATCCTGACCACCTGGGTACTCAGGGACCAGCTTGCCCACTGATGGACCAGACCCATCAGCCACAACTGGGACCCTCTTGTCCCTGGTCTCCTGATGTGAACAAGTAGCTAGAGTGCCCTGACTGGGTAAGGAGCAAGAGACTTTATTGACCTCTCTCCCCTTCCCTCTTTCTTTCCTCTCCTTAATGTTTCCTACCCTACCCCTTTTTTTCTAGTCCTCCGGTCCTGGATGCAGGAATCTGGTCGAAGGGCCTCAGCCTGAGCTGGAGGATTGGAGGCTGATCACTTCCTCTCAGCAGAGAGCTTGAATTCTGGTTCTGGTCTGGCTTCTGGTTTAAATGCTGGTTCCAGTCTGGTCTGACCTGGTTTCTGGTAGTGCCGAGTTCCAGTTCTCCCTTCTCTGAGGGCCACGGTAAAGTCCAGTCATGCCTGGTTATCTTCTGTAAGGCCACCCCTTTTGCCCGCCTCTCCTGCCTCCTACCCGCTTTTCCTTCAACCTGGCTTCCTTTCCTCTCTGAAATTTTTGAAGACCTGAGATAGTTTCATTTACTCTGTTAGTACTTGGATCTGAAGTTCTGTGTCTCTATAGGATGTTTTCTGAGAGACTGTAATCTTGTATTTAAGGGAGTGTCTGATTAGGACTGCCAGGTCTATGTGTGTGTTTTACACCCTGTGTTCTGTGTTGTGATTTATGATGGCCATTTTGCTGTGTGGCCACCATTTAGTTTAGACCTGCTGCCATTTTGTTAGAACTTGATTTTCTTTCCCTGTGCCTTGAGACTGGGGCTCTCAGGAACACTTATCTAGACTATCTCTAACTCCTGAGACTGAAGAAAAACAGGAAGAAGCCCTTAAATTTTTTATTTATTTCAATTTTATTTATAAACTAGTAAATTTTATATTGTAATATCTAATTCATGACTAAGTTTAGAAAATGAAGCTAGATCTCACATTGTATCTGTCTGAATATGTGTATGTCTCGGTATGTCTTTGCCTCTGAATAATATTTTTGAGATTAATTTGAAAATGAGTTCTATTTAATTGGGATAAAGAAAAACTGCTGCTGCTGCTGCTGCTGTCACTTCAGTCGTGTCCAACTCTGTGCGATCCCATAGACAAATGCTTACAAATCAGACAATTCTAAATTAAGCAAATGAATTCAGGTTCATGTGAACTGGGACATATTCAGTATGAAATTAATACCTGGTAACATAGACATGTCTTTAGAACTGTCTGGAGAATGTGTAATTTCCTCAGTTCTGTCTCACCACAACAAAGATTTGAAATGGTGGACCAGTGTTACAGCTCGGTTTCAGCTCAGAGTTTTATTCGGTAAACAAAGGATAGTACGCCCTCAAGGCGTGAGGTCAGGCTAACCCCAAAGGAGAGGCCCCAACCCCATCTTGGCTCCTCCTTTTTATACATTTTGTCCCCACCCCCCACCGCCCAGCTTGCTCTGTGCAAATTAAGGCTAACCAGGAAGGGGGCATGGTTGTTTCATCTTAGATTCTAACTCTGGACTGTGGATTTTCCTTTGTTCCCTTTTCCTGGGCTTTCCCCCTTTGTCTTTTAGCCACCACCATTTTGGACTCCTTTTTCCTATTCTGACTACCTAACAGAACCATCAACAAGTATAATACTTCTATTGTACCTAGGTTTACTAGAGGTCAATAAGACTGTATTCTGTTACAAATTACAAACCAGAAATGTACCTCATTGTGGAAAATACTTTAGGGAAAAAAATGAACATGAGTTTGAGTAAGCTCCAGGAGTCAGTGATGCGGACAGGGAAGCCTGGTGTACTGTAGTCTATGGGGTCACAAAGAGTCAGACATGATTGAGCGACTGAACCGAACTGAATTGAAGAAGTGTTTTCAGTAAAAGTTATGAAAAAAATACTGAAAAAAGTTATGCATGATCAGAATTTTCTAAAATTGGATTACAATTAGTTGGATAAATGGATTTTGTTAGGAATGACACAGCCAAAGGAAAATTGGTTAGAGCCAACTTTCACTTTTCACTTTCACACATTGGAGAAGGGAATGGCAACCTACTCCAGTGTTCTTGCCTGGAGAATCCCAGGGAAGGGGGAGCCTGGTGGGCTTCCGTCTATGGGGTCACACAGAGTCGGACACGACTGAAGTGACTTAGCAGCAGCAGCAGCAAGTAGGTCCAAGAAGGTGGAGTTTACTTTCACCAGACCTTGAACCTCAGTATATATGCACTTTGACATATCAGCAAGCTAAGTGCTACCAGCACTGGCTAAATCTGACTGAACGTTCTAAATATTTTTGACTGATTATTTTTGACAAAACTTCCTGAATCAAATTCTCTTGAAGTTCTTTGGACCTGTAGCTAACTTTGAGATGCTTCAGAGGGCCCCCAAAACACCCCAAAGAGAAATATTAAACTAATTGTGTTTGTTTGGTTGGATAAATTACATGGAAAATATTATCAAATGAATAATAAATCCTCTCTGATTATATTGTATGGTAAATATTAGTAATTCAGATATCCTAGAAATTATATGGAGTTCCTAACATTCTGATATGTCCTGGTATTCTAATGGGAAACCTGATGACTTCACAAAGGTTAACAAAAGGACTGAATGGGCCAGTGAATATGCTTATAACTTTTATGGTGTCTATCTAAAAAAATTACAGGTTTTATTCTGTGTTTTCCAGGAGTAGGAAAAACCTTCCCCTCAAACTAATTATGATAGTAATTTGGTAAAATTATATGTTATAAACAAATTGAAACAATTATGTTTTCTCTCTATATGACCCCTCCAGAGACTGGAAATTCATAGGTTTCCATTAACTTTATCAGATAAGTGAGGAAGGTTATTTCACTAACAGGTACAGAAATCACAAGGAATTTTTGAGACCTTGAAAAGGGAAGAATTCACCTAGATTTGCCAGGAAAAATCTGTACTAAGCCTTTGGCATGACTTTCCCAGCCCTGAAAGGTTTTATTTTAAAAGTTTAGCCTGAGATTCTATAAAAGTTTCAGCAAAGCAAAAAGTCTATGATCAATTATGGTTCTATAAATTATCAGGCCAAATTTATTGAGAGCAGACCTATTTTGCAAGCACACTAGCCTTAATTTGGTTATATTTAGTAAAAATGAGGGTAATTATAGGGAGATCAAGATATTTCAATAAATGTTAAATCCCAGTTTGTTAATGGAGGTTTGTATATACTAAGACTCATTTCCTGGATAGTTCTTTGTTATTATGCATTATTAATGTAAAATTTAGTTGAATTATTAAAGAATATCCTAAGTTTGTTTCTGAAGCTTATCTCAGTAATCTACCTTTGGATGAATATCAGATGCCTCATGACCTGCAACCAGGACTGGAAAAAGACATAATTTAAGGGACTGTCTCCAACCTGGTTGGAAGGACATTTTTATCAGGTACTCTGAACTAGCTTATGCACAGTGAAATTGAAGGGAAATTGACTCTTAAATTAATTCCCACTTCCAAAAGCCTCTACACTGGACTACTCTATAGAGAGGACTGCTGACCTGAACTTACCTTAAAACAATGCTCAAGCAAAGGAAACTGCACTATACTAGGAAGAGAAGTGGAGAAGGCAAAGACAACCCACCCTAGTACTCTTACCTGGAAAATCCCATGGATGGAGGAGCCTGGAAGGCTACAGTCCATGGGGTCGCGAAGAGTCGGACATGACTGAGCAACTTCACTTTCACCTTCCACTTTCATGCATTGGAGAAGGAAATGGCAACCCTTCCAGTGTTCTTGCCTGGAGAATCCCAGGGACGGAGGAACCTGATGGTCTGCCGTCTATGGGATCGCACAGAGTCGGACACGACTGGAGTGACTTAGCAGCAGCAGCAGCAACAGGATGAGAAGAAGACGACATCAGAAGTAGATGGCTTGCCCAAGATGCTGGACCTGCTTCATGTGATCATTCATAGTGTTTTCTTGACTTCTTGGACCTTTGCATATAAATCAAATGTGTTTTTATCATAGGCATTATCCTATGCTAGTTTTAGAAATCAATCCAATTGTTGAGTTTGTGGCCAATTACCTGTGTCTAGTTCTGGGTTACCTTGGTGAATTTCTCCACCCCAAGGCTCTAATTGGTTGGCTTTGAAAAAATTTACTTTGAAAGAAAAATTATAGCCATTTTCAGGTCACTATTGATATTACTAGATGAGATCCCCTCACCTGGCCAATTAATAATGCCTGCTCTGACCCTGGCCATAAATTTGAGTTTTCTTGCATTACTCAGGCTCAAGCAGAGCAACAAGCAAAGTTTCAGCAAAGGAAAAAATCTCCCAGAGTTATAGGATGGATTTGTATAGATAATACCACTCTATGGTAATTTAGGTTTAAAGTCTCCTCTATGTTGGAAACAATTAAATCATACTAAGGATAATCAGCCTAATAACACTAGGAAACTGGGCTATGTGCCTTGTAGACAATGCCAACATATAAATTCCCTGGAAGATAAGGATTCGTACAGAATAGACTAAGTCCGACCACCTGGAATATACTAGGCTACATTTAATGAAAGCTCTTAGTTTATATCTTACTTATGACTTTACTAACACTACTGGCTGTTATTTGTATTTCCCCTGTTTTGCAAAATTGCTGTTTCTTACACTGCCAAATGTGTGATTGAGCCTCTGATAAAATAATATATAGTTCTATATGAGACCAATGATGGTAACAGTGTAACTCTAGATTTGGGAAGAAGCAACAAGAGGGAATGTTTTCATGGATCAAGAGGTTAGTAAGACTGGTGGTCTGGAGAAAACAGCCCATTGAGTGGCCTGTCGAAAAAGTCTTTGCCAGACCTGAGAATGAACATTCTTGGCACTGTGGGATGAAATGGTCATGAAATATCGCCCCATCCCTACCCCCACAATCATGGTCAAGTTTATGACCAAGAAAAGGCCCTGCCAACTGGAAACTGACACTTGCCATCTACCTCTACAAAGATTAAATCATGGTCATGGCAGCTGCTGACCTTCAACACTGCTGAAAAGAGTTCAGGGTAGAAATCAGGAATGAGGCACTCTGTGCTCTGGGAAAAACTGGCAGAACAGGCCTTTAGATAGTTAGATCTTTTCTGGAGAAGATTTTATGAGTCCCAGTTCTTGCATCTTCTCATACCGAGAGAAATGCTGTCATCATTAATGGTGACATCTACTTTGGCTGCTGCTGCTGCTAAGTCGCTTCAGTCGTGTCCGACTCTGTGCGACCCCAACTAAGGAGAATATTACAATTAAAAGTCAAAATAGAGTAGCTATAGTTCAGACATCCAAGGAAATAACTAGGTGACACTATGGATGTAATTTCAGACTAGTCCTTGTTTTGCTAAAAACTTGAGTTTTCTGAGTTGTGTCAGGCTTGAATGCCACTAGATATTCTCAAAACAATGTCTGCTGACAGCTAGTAACTGGAAGCTTAGTTTTTATAAAACTAGGCAACTGGCTACAAGTCTCCCCAAAGTGCCAGGTCTAGACTGGGTTTCAGGCCTATTCTTCTGAAAAGAAATGAGATTTATTTTGTCTGTTAAAATTCCAGTTGTGACTCCTCCAACTACTTCTAATTAGGTCTGTTACACCAAAATGGTAGACCATGGGACTGAGATTTTAATCATACAAGACTCAAATCTAGAACTTGGAACTCAGAAATACTTCCAATTCAGTGTCTATTCTCCAAACTGAGGCAGTCCTATGCCCCATTTTGACAGGAGGATATCAGAGTCATAGTTGCCCAGTTCCCTGAATTAAAACTGAGCGGGACTCCATGGGGATCTGGAGTCCAGATTCTTTCTGTGTTTCCCATTTCTTATTTGTAGGATATAGACGTAATTCAGCCTCCTTAACCTTCCCTGAGTTTCAAAGGGCAGAGCAAAACAGTTGCTGATCAAAGAAGGGAGGGGATACAGAAACAGAGGAGGAAATGGTGGTACAGCCTTGGGACAAGATCCTGGTTCCTACTCAAGGAATATGCATAACAATATCTTTGAGTTCTTCTACAGGACTGCGGCCCCCATCCAGGTGGAGGATGGTGACTTTAGGCTGAGCACAAGATTCCTGGAGCACCTCCCTGTGGCCTCACTACCAAATCAATCAGAAGAAAGTTGCACATATTGCAGCCCTCACCCCAAATTTTACCTTCCTTTTCTGAGGACCAGTGGTGACCATCCTGTTAGGTCTCCTATTTGCCCCTGTCTGTTTCATCTCTTCACAGTACTGAACAGTTTCGGGCTAAATTGCTGTTTCTACAAGGATGGAAGCCTGTTTCAGAGACGGAATACCTCAACTAAGATCAGGTAGGGAGAGAGAGACTTCTACTCTGCTAGGTAGGACTATGCCCGTGCACAGTAGGAAGAAGTCACAGAAGAAAGAAACCTCTGCCCCAATTCCCAAGAAGTATGTTGAATATAAATTCTCTCAATGGGGAGTTGTTAGGGGAAGCCCACTGACTGAAACTGCCCACCCTGGCGATGCACCCTGGTAACCATTTGCATGAGTTGTTTTATGACAGGAAGCCCTGGTAAGGAACACGGAACTAATAAGCCACCACCAACTGGAAGAGTTCGGGAAAGGTCAAAAGGAAATGCTGCGTGTCCGACCACCTCCCAGAATCCTTCTCACTGGCATCCATATTGACTGAGCAATGTGTGCCACCAGGAGTCAGAATGATTGGTCAGAGACAACCCGGAAACTAAGCCCATCACCATAAAACCCGAGACTGTGAGGTATGCGGCAGAGCTGTTCTCCTGGGTTCCCTTACCCTACTGCTCTACCTGGGCGCCCCTTCCCAGTAAAATCTCTTGCTTTGTCAGCACATGTGTTGTTGGTCCTTTAATGGACCGGAACCTGGTGGTCCGGAGTCGACCGATGAGAAAGTAAAGGAGAGAGAAAGAGGCTGATATTGATGTTCCTTGGTTTACGCAGAGAGCCAATAAAGCCCCTGGCACGGGGCTCGCTGTGTTCACAAAGGCCTCAGGTGCCCTCTCGATGGGGTGAAGGCACAGAGCGCCTTCTCAAGAGAGTCTTAGAAGCCGGGGCAGGAAAGTGAACACAGAAAGCCTCTGTGCTCCAGGAATTAGCCTGAAAAAGACAGAGAGAGAATGCAAGACATGGGGACCAAAGCTCTGATGGAGCAAAGGCGTTTTATTCAACATTGCGTAGGTATAGCTACAAGATAGCTTACAAGATAGCTACTTTCAGCAGAGATAAAATCAAAACTTACAAGTGATCAAGGAAACATGAGGTCATCCATATGAAAGAGAGAGAGTTGTAAATAGTCACTTTTACCATATAGTTCATAAAAAGGAAGAGGGTACTTATCACTGTATAGAAAAACTAGTGAAGGAAATGCCTGGATTCCTCAGCCCCCGGGAGAGGCTTGCCTCTCCTCTTAATTCCTGAATATTCAGGAATTAATAAGGAACAGAGAATTCCTGACAGATCCAAAACAGCACACAGGAAGCCTCCTGTTAGATGTTTCCTGACAATGTGTCTCCCTGGACAATTCATTTCTGAGTGTTAGACAAGAGCCTGCTTTCTGGCCCTGGAAGAGGTCCTTCTTCCAGCAACAGTACCGTGTGTAAAACAGATAGCTAGTGGGAAACTGCTGAATCACATAGGGAGCATGTGCTCTCTGGTGACCTGGAGGGGTGGGATGGGGTGGGTGGGTGGAAGGTTCCAGAGGGAAGGGATATGTGTATACTTACAGCAGATTCACGTTGTTGTATGGCACAAACAAATACAACCTTATAAAGCAACTATCTAAAAAAAAAAGAATCTGGTCATTTTACAGAAGCGTAAACTGAGGCTCAGAGAGCTCTGGAACCTCATCTCGCCTCAGTCTGGGGTACACTCCTCAAGTTCGAGGGTGAAATTAGCAGGGATAAACTGTCTCTGCTCAGAGATATTATTTTAAATAAACTCACTGAATGAAACAGAGCTTAGACCAAGATTTATTTGTTTGTTTTAGGAACCCTTGGTTCTCAGAAGAAAGGAAATCAGGACTTCCCAAGCACACACTAGAAAAGAGCCTATGGGTCATCTGTAAGCCAGTGCCTGCCTCATCATACATTGCTGCCTCTCCACCCAAAATGGGGCCAAATCTATGGAGCCTCCTTCCAGCTCTGCCACAACAGCTGTGTGTCGTTTGCTAAGTCACCTTCCTTCTCTGGGCCTCCAGGCTCCTCTCTACGCCTCACCAGCTGGAATTAGTTGCTGCTTCTCTGGGTTCCCACAACACACGATTTACAACCATCCTTCCCCAGTCCCCACCACTTCCTCCTTTCTCTCTTAAATAATCTTTAATTAGTTGAGCACTTCTGATGTTCCAGGTCTGTGCCAGGCAGTCTTCATGTGCTGAAGTTTCAAAACAACACTGAGAGGAAGGAAGAAACTGGACACACAAAGAAAATGAGGTTTAGAGAGGTCAAGGAACTACCCTCTGTTACAAAGCTAGTTAGCACTGGAGACAGAAATCACACCAGGCCAGCTCTTCTGACCAAAGAGTCCCTAATGTGACCTACCATTCCCTTGGGTGCTGATATTCAAGTGTAAGCTTAGACAGCTTCACATTTCCTAGACAAAGAGGCTGGGCCCAGAGAGGGAAAGCAGATTGCCCAAAGACACACAGCCTCTGGGACGAGCAGAAAAGGGAACATTTTCTATTGTCTTTTGTACATCTTGGAGAAGGAAATGGTGACCCACTGCAATATTCTGGCCTGGAAAATCCCACGGACAAAAGAGCCTGATGGGTTACAGTCCGTAGGGTCACAAAGAGTCAGAATGACTGAATGACTAACACTTCTTTACTTTTGTACATTTATCACGCACGGGGTGCCAGAGGTAGGGAGTTGGATAGAACACCTGCTGTGTGCTCCCAAGTTGCTCACAGATCTTCTCATCCATACAGTGGTCTAAGCCAGGCATTCAGCCATATCTATGTGCCAGGCACTTTGGGGCTTATGTGTATCTTCTTCACAATGATGATCCATGAGGAAAGGCACTTAAACCATTTTACAGATGGGCACACTGAGACTTAGAGAAGTGATGACAAGACAGCCCTGGAGCTCTGACTCAACCCAGCCTATTGTACTAACCATCCCACCCCTTTGCCTTCCAGGCTCGGGAATTCATATACTGTGAATGAATGGGGGGCGGGTATCTGTAGTATGATCCTTAATAACAGTTATTATTATCAATGAGGTGTTGTAAGTAGATTACCCTCCTCCTCAGACCTGGGCAAGAGGAGTGGGGGTTTGGGTGGAGGAGTCAGTACATTTCCTGGCCCTTCATCACCCAAGAGAAAGCAGCCAAGTTCCATCTTGAGACAGGAAGGTGACTCAGACTTTCCTCCAGGACAAGTCCAACTTGAGATCCCAGGGCTGGCCCACCTGGCAGCTGTCAGTCTCTCTCAGAGACTGAGTCTCTCTCAGAGCAGAGTGTGGAGAAAAAAGTCCCCAGGTGATTTCTTTGGCAGGGAGAGATGGGGATTTCAGCAACTGAGGATCAGAGAAAAATCTCACTCCTGGGAACTTTGGAGACCACAGAAGGGCAGTGATATATCCAAAATTCTGCAGAAAGTCAGAGGCTGAGGCCCACCCCATGTGGAACGTTGAACATCCTTGGAGAGGTCTGCTGTGTGTGAGGCTGGTGACACATGAAGATGGACAAAACCCAGGGCCTTCCTGGAAATGTTTATGGCTCAGTGGGGAGTGGCATTATGACTGGGTGAAGACCTCGTGACATGTCCACCCCATGGTGGAAGGAAGTGGCAGCCTTCCGGCCCAGAGGAGGATGCCGTGCAATTCTGTCTAGCGGGGGAGAGGGACCATATCAGGGAAAGCTCTTGGGTGGGCATGGAAGGGTATGTTTTGCCAGGTGGAGAAGGGAAAAAACATTCCAGAAGGGGAGAACAGCACGACCCAAAGCTCAGAGGTGAGAAGCAGTAGAATGAATGAGTCAACAGCCTAGATTTTGGAATCAAAGTACTTAGGTTTGCATCCTGGCTCTGTCACTTTTTAGCTGTGGACTTTGGCAAGCATCCTAACCTCTTTGTGCCTGCCTCTGTGTCAAAGGGGGGAAAACAATAGTACCCAACTCAAAGGGTTTTTGTGAGGATTAAATAAATACATTCACATAAAAGAGAATGAGCTGCCTATTATCAACTTCTATGATTAATGCTGTAACTGGGCTCAGGGAGAATTTCAGCATGGTGATCCCGGGCTCTTTCCTCTGCATTTGCCTCTATCTTGCTCTCTGGAGCTCTGAGAAACCTGCTCCTCACCTCACTCAGCATTCAGGATCCCTGATGGGTGGCCTGGAAAGGGAGAGATGCCGGAAACAGGCCTATTGGAGCTTTTGGAAAGTCCCAACTATAGACTGGGATCAAACCCCAGGGGTCAGGACATAAGGAGGAGGGGATTCTCTGGGAAGGTGGGAGTGTAGGAAGGGGCACTGCTCCAGATGAAGCACAGAAACATGCCCCTACCCTGAGCAGGGGCCCTCTTGCGTAAGGGCTCCGGAAAACTCTTATGGGACTGGTCAGCTTTAGAGGGAGGTCACCAATTTATGGACTTCTGTAAACACAGAAAGAATTTGCCTGGACCTCCCATGCAGGAACATGGAATGCCCCTGGGGTGGAGAATAGAGGGAAGGGCATAGCAGTCCTGGGGCTTCCTTGAGCAGCTCAGCCCCCTCCTCTGGTCTGGGGCAGGCAGGAGACCTCCAGAGTCAGCAGCCAGCCTTGACCAGCGGGGTGGGTATAGAGCCCGAAGAGGCAGTCGCCTTCCCAAGGCGACTCCAGGGTCAACAGAAGAGCCCCACCTGAGCCAGTGTCTTTGAGAAACAAGATGTGCTCAGGACTTCTGGGGTGTGGGTGTGTCATATAGACACACAGGAAACAGGACTTGAGGAGGTGGGACTCTCAGATCCCTTGGGGGTCCTCCCCGCTCAGGAACGGGAACTCTGTTTCTCGTGCCAGGCACCCCGCTGTCTTTGTGATTCAGCTTCTTTCGGGGTCTCTGAGTCTTTTTCTATGGTGGCTCAGTCTCCCCAGGCTTCCCAGCTGGCTCAGTTGGTAAAGAATCTGCTGCAATGCAGGAGACCCAGATTCGATCCCCGGGTTGGGAAGATCCCCTGGAAAAGGAAATGGCAACCCCCTCCAGTATTTGTGCCTGGGAAATCCCATGGACAGAGGACTGGGGGACTACAGTCCCTGGGGTCCCAAAGAGTCAGACACACCTGAAGCAACTAGAGGGAGAATTTTATTTAGTCTTCCCAGGGCAGCCATGGCGGCCCATCCTCACATCCCTCACCGAGTGTGGCCCCTGCTCACTGCTTTCCCGTGGAAGGTCTTGGCTTCCGTGTCCCTCTCTTCACGTCAGAAGCACAGTGGGGTTTGGGGAGAGGGGCTGACACCCGTCGCCTCCCCTCCCCCCACTCTCTGACAGAATCGTCTTTTCAACTGAGTGGTGATTTAACATCTAATTGAGTTATCTTTTTTAAGATAAATAAATCCTACATTTGTTTTTGAATCAGTATTACGTGTTGTCTTAGTCAGCTGGGCTGCTATTACAAAATAGTGTGAATCGGGTGGCTTACCGACAACAGAAATTTATTTCTTACAGTTTTAGAGGCTGCAAGTCCAAGATCAGGGTGCCAGCACGGTCAGGTTCTGCTGAGGAGCCTCTTCTGGGCTGTAGACTACTGACTTCTCATTGTATCTTCACATGGTGGAAAGAGGGGATGAACTGAGCTTTCAGGCTTCTTATTAAGGACACTCATCCCATGGATGAGGGCTCCTCCCTCAGGGCCCAAGTTCCTCCCTAAGACCCCACCTCCAACATCACACTGGGGATTAGATTTCAGCCTGTGAATTTTGGGGGGACACCAACATTCGGTCCATAACACATGCATGTGGTATAACAGTGAAAACAAACCTCCCTCCCCTCCCCTGACCCCTGGTTACCCTTCCAGAGATAACTACTCTTGCCCATTTCTTCAACAACAACTCTTATGTTGATCTTTGGTTTGAGAGTTGCTGAGATGCTGATGAAAAGTGCCAAGAGAAAGCAGTAGGAAAACAGGACCATGAAATGCCCAGAAAACCTACTTTAGAGGGAAGAGTCTTTTTTTTTTTTCTGGGCCACTTTCCCTTCTAAGGGCTTCCCTTGTGGTTCAACTGGTAAAGAATCCACCTGTAATTCGGGAGACCTGGGTGGGATCCCTGGGTTGGGAAGATTTCCCTGGAGAAGGGAAAGGCTACCCATTCCGGTATTCTGGCCTGGAGAATTTCATGGACTGTATAGTCCATGGGGTCTCAAAAAGTAGGACACGACTGATCGACTTTCACTTTCATGTTCCCTTCTAGACAATGGTAAACTCCCCCTTTCCTGCCTCCCATTTGGGCCTCTCTCTTGGTGTAAGAATTTGGATGTGATTCTACTCTGAGGGTTTTAAAATCTAATGGGACAAGCTATTCCTGCATTCCAGAGCATGCCTGGGCGGGTCTGGGGAAGTCACCATTGGTTCTAAATTTAACCCCTAGTTTCAGCAGTTGTTGCCTTAGTGATGTGCTCAGTCGTTCAGGCCGAGCCAGGCTCCTCTGTCCGTGGGATTTTCCAGGCAAGAATACTGGAGTGGGTTGCCATTTCCTTCTTCAGGGAATCTTCCCAACCCAAGGACTGAACCCAGCTCTTTTGTGTCTCCTGCCTTGGCAGGTGGATTCTTTACCACTGAGCCACTAGGGAAGTCCGCCTTAGTGATAGGTTACTAGTTTTTTGCATATCTTTCCAGAAAGATTCAAAGATTCTAAGCATATACGTACTTGAAAGTCCCAGTTCACTTTTTCCTACAAATAGTATTTTGGACAAGTGATTTAGGTCACCACTTTAACATTGTACTAACTGCCGTCTCTGGGGTCACACAGAGTCGGACACGACCGAAGCGACTTAGCAGTAGCAGCAGTGTGATAGCCAGTGCAATGAGTCAAGAAATAAAAGCCATAAGAATTAGAGGGAAAAAAAGAATTAGAAAAAATAATCATTATTCATATGACTTGATTGAGTATAGAGAACTTTCCAAAAGAATCTATAGACTAGCTATTGGATTGATAAGTGAATTTAGCATGGTCACTGCATCCAAGGTCAATATTCAAAAGTTAATTATATTTCTATAAACAAGAAACTTACAAATAGATACTTAAAGATGAGACGATCATGAAAATTTAACACGTTATACAGTACTATAAATAATTTAAAACCTAGAAATAAATCTAATGAAAGTTGCACAAAGCCTCAATATTGAAAACTGCAAAATATTTTTGAAAAAATTTGAAAGAGACTAAATGAATGGAGGACTATACTATGAACAGAGATTGAAAGACTCAGGATTATAGTCTGCTTCTCATTTCTTCAAACTGAATTGATAGGTTTAAGGCAATTCCAGTCAAAAATCCAGATTTTTTTTTTTGCCTATATATAGCATGTTTTTATTCTTGAAAGAAAAATCTGTTTGAAATATTTAAGAATGTAGTATCACTGAGTATAAGTTACTCTCACTGAAAGAATATGCTGCTTAAAATTTTTTTCATAAAGCACGTACCAAACATCTATGTATCCAATGCGGGGGCTTCCTAGGTGGCTCAATGGTAAAGAATCTTCCTGCCAATGCAGGAGACACAGGTTTGATCCCTGGGGTGGGAAGATATCCTGGAGTAGGAAATGGCAACCCACTCACTCCAGTATTCTTGCTGGGAAATCCTGTGGACAGGGGAGCCTGGCAGGTTGCAGTCCATGGGGTCTCAAAGAGCTCGGACACAACTGAGCATGCACATATATATATATATATAAAACGCAGGAAGAAGTCTTTACATGTAGATGGAAAAGAAGATACTTTTGTTTTTTTTCTGTTTGAAAGCTAGGTTTTCCCAGCTCTAGTATAGCCTTAGAAACACAGTACTACAGGTCTGTTATACAATCCATTACATGTGTCACTCAGGGAGTATAACTTGCTTTCACTGAAAGAACACTGTTCCTAAAATTTCTTTCATGTAGTTTGTAAGAAACATCTCTCTAAATCTAATGTAGAAACATGTCTTTGCCTGCGGACCTAAAAGATGATACATCCTGTCCCTATTTGAAAGCTAGGCTTTTTCTACCTTCAAAGTAGCTTTTAGAACACCAGTGCTCTTAAAAGGGAAGGGATACATATAAACATATATATATATATATAATTATAGCTGATTCTCACTGTATGGCAGAAAGCAGCACATTATAAAGTGATCGCCGCCAATTAAAAAATAAATTTAAGAAAAAACACCAGTGCTATAGGTCTGTTATACAATTCACTGCATGCTTAACTCAGTGGCTATAACTTTCTTTCACTGAAAGAACACTGTGCCTAAAATTTCCTCCACGTTGATGTTTTTGAATTGTGGTGCTGGAGAAGATCCTTGAGAGTCCCTTGGATAACAAGGAGATCACACCAATCAATCCTAAAAGAAATCAGCGCTAAATATTGATTGGAAGGACTGATGCTGAAGCTGAAACTCCAATACTTTGGCCACCTGATTCCAAGAGCTGACTCATTAGGAAAGACCCCGATGCTGGGAAAGATTGAAGGCAGGAGGAGAAGCGGGCAGCACTTCTCCAGTGGATGGCATCACTGACTCAATGGACACGAGTCTAAGCAAACTTCGGGAGATGGTGAAGGACAGGGCAGACTGGCGTGCTGCATTTCAAGGGGTCGCTAAGAGTCAGATACGACTAAGCGACTGAACAACAGCAACAAACTTGTGAGAAACATTCTGCATACATTTAATGTGGGGAAAGTCTGCACAAGGATGCAGAAAACACCTCCTTTTCCTGTTTGAAAGTGAGGCTTTTCACAGCTTCATGGTAACCTTGGAAACAGTAGTGCCACAGGCTTGTTGCAATCCATGGGGTCGCCAAGAGCTGGACATGACTGTGTGACTGAACTGAACTGAACTGAACAGGCTTGTTATACAATTCACTACATGCTTGACTTACTGAATATATATATAAAAAAGAACAGAGTGTCATGATGTCTACAATTCACTTGCAAAGTATTATGTTTTGTTTTTTTACATTATTATAAAAATGTTTTTCCATAATCATTTGAAACATTTTCTTTAATAATAAATTTATTTTTTAATTAAAAATATATTGAAGTATAATTGACATACATCATTATATTTCAGGTGGAGAGCTGAATGATTCGATATTTGTATATACTTGTGAAATGAGCACCATAATGAATCTAGTTAACATCTGTCACCATGTTATAGCTATGACTTTTGGTGACTGTGTAGAGAACTCTTAAGGTGACTCTCAGCAACTTTCAGTTATATAATAAAGTGTTATTAACTATAGTCATTGTGCTGTACATTGCATCCCCATGACTTCTTTATTTTATAACTGGTTTGACTCCCTTTGTCCATTTTGCCCAGGCCTCCCCTGTGGCTCAGCAGTAAAGAAGCCATCTGCAGCGCGGTAGACCTGGGTTTGATCCCTGGGTTGGGAAGATCTAGAGGAGGGCACAGGCAACCCATTCGAGTATTCTTGCCTGGAGGATCCCATGGACGAGCCTGGTGGGCTATAGTCTATAGGGTCACAAAGAGTCAGGGGCAAACACGCTCCCATTTTGCCCACCCCCGCTTCCCATGTCTGGCAATCAGACAACCACCAACATGTTCTTTGTATTCATAAACTTGTTTTTATTTTTAATTCAACATGTGACATTAAAAAGTATTTGTTTTTCTCTGACTTACTTCATTTATTTCACTCAGGATTATAGAATCTATTTCTTGTTTCTTCAAACTGATTGATAGGTTTAAGGCAATTCCAGTTAAAAAAATCCCAGATTTTTTTTTTGCCTATATATAGAATGTCTTTATTCTTGAAAGAAAAATATGTTTGAAATATTTAAGAATGTAGTATCATCACTGAGTATATCTTCCTCTCACTGAAAGAACACACTGCCTAAAATTCCTTTCATATAGTGTGTAACAAACATCTATATATTTAATGTGGGGGCTCCTAGGTGGCTCAGTGGTAAAAAATCCTCCTGCCAATGCAGGAGACGTGGGTTCAATCCTCTTTGGGCAGTGGAGGTGGGGGAGCATTTATGTTTCTGCAAATGGCAAGATTTCATTCTTCTTATGTTTTGCTTGTTTATTTGTTTTTGTTTTGGCCACATGGCATGTCAGAGTCTTAGTTCCCCAACCAGGCTGCCAGGGATTGAACCCATGACCCTGCAGTGGAAGCTCAGAGTGTTAACCACTGGACTTCCAGGGAAGTCCCTATAATGTGATTTGAAAACAAAGATCATAATGCCTCAAGCTTTGCTTTTCTTTCTCAAGTTTGCTTTGGCTGTTTGAGGTCTTTTGTAATCCCATACAAATTTTAGGATCATTTGTTCCCAGGATAGTTTTTATTACATGCAGATTCTAAAACTTCTTTGGAGAGGCAGAAGACTTAACAATGGCAGAAGCAGCCTTGAAAAAGGAAAGCAAAGCTGAATGACTCAACCATCCGATTCAAGACTTACTAAAGCTACTGTGCTTAAAAAACACTACAAACAACCCCCCAAACGTGTTGTATATATCAATTATCCAAATGGAAAAAAAGGAGTATTGACCCCATATCTCAAATTATATATATAAAATCAATTTCAGATTGATTGTTGATCTAAATTAGAGAGGTAAAACAATAACTACTTTAGAAAAAACAAGCATATAGCTTTATGAGTAAGTAGAAGTTCTCTTTAATTGGGGATATCAAAAAACACTAACCATAAGAAAAACATTATTAAATTACACCACATTAAAGCAAACATTTGTGTTCATCAAAAGACACTGTTAAGGAAGTGAAAAATCATGTCAGAGAGTGGTATTAAAAAAACCCTCATCCAGAATATATTGGGTTGGCCCCAAGTTTCATCTGGTGTTTTCGTAACATCTTATGGAAAAACCCGAACTAACTTTTGGGCCAACTCAATATAAGGAACTCCCACAAAAATCAGTAAGAAAATTACAGGCTACTTAGAGGGGAAGGGGGGCAAAATTATTTGAACCAGCATTTCACAAAGAGAATTTCCAAATGGTCAAAGAGACAAAACAAGCAGACTTGAAATGCAGTTCAACTTCGTTGATCATCAGAGGCATGCGAACTAAAACCACTATGGTCACTGCTATGTACTCATAAAAGAAAACGACAGACAGTGCCAAGTGTCAGCTGGGATGTAAAGCAACCAGGAATTTCATCACTGCGGATGGAGATGTAAATCTATAAAAGATCTGGGGAAATTATGTGGCAGAATTTACCACAGCACAATATATGCATACTCTACGATCCTGAAATCCTACTCTTAAACATGCACCTAAAAGAAATGTTTACTTATATCCGTCAAATGATGCTCAAGAATGCCCATACCTGCAGTATTTATAATATCTCCAAACTGGAAACTACCCAGATGCTTATTAATAGTAGAATGAATAAAGAAGTTATATATTCTTTCTTGTTGTTTTTGCAGGGTCTTTCTAATTTCACTTTTAAGTGTAGAATTCAATAATTTTTAGTAAAAGCACAAAGTTGTGCAACTGTCACCACAATTAAATTTTAGCACTTGCATTACTCCAGAAAGATCCCTCATGCTTATCTGCAGTCACTCCACTTCCCCAATCCCCAGTCCCAGTCAACTACTAAATCTAATTGCTGTCTTTATAGATAGGTCTTTTCCGGACATCCCACAAACTGGGAACCATCCAGTGGCCCTTCATGCCTGGCTGCTTTCACTTAACACAGTGCTTCTGAGGTTCATCGAGGTTTTAACAAATATTAGTACTTCATTCCTTTTTATGGCTGAATGTATACCATTGTGTCTGTAAAATACACTTTGTTCATTTATCCATGAGAGGATATTTGGCTTGTTTTCAGTTTTTGGCTATTATGAATAATTCTGCTCTGAATATTCATATTTAAGTTTTGTGTGGACATATCATTTTCCTTTCTCTTGGGTAAATGTTCCGAGGAGTGAATTGTTGGGTCATATAGAAGTTTCTTAACTTCTTAAGAAACTGCCAAACTGTTTTCTAAACTGAATGTACCATTTTACATTTCCTCCAAATTATTGAGGACTCTAGTTTCATCCTTGATATCACTTGTTATTATCTTTTTTTTTTTCATCATTCTTGTGGTATGAAGTAGTATCTCATTGCAGCTTTTATTTCTCTAATGACTGATGATATTGAACACCTTGTTGTTGTTTAGTCACTAAGCTGTGTCTGACTTTTTTTCGACCCCATGGACTGTAACCCACCATGTTCCTCTGTCCATGGGATTTCCCAGGCAAGAATACTGGAGTGAGTTGCCATTTCCTTCTCCAGGGTATCTTCCCAACTCAGGAATCCAACCCAAGTCTCCTGACTTGGCAGGTGGATTCTCTACCAATGAGCCACTGGGGAAACCCCATTGAACATCTTAATATATGCTTATTAGATGTTCATATAGCTTTTTAAATGAAATATCTGTTCAGTTGCTTTGCCAATTTTTAAAGTTGGATTACTTGCTGTGTTCTTGAGTGATATTCTATGAAGTGTTCTTTATATTTTGGATACACATCTTCAAGCAGATGTATAATTTGCCAATATTTTCTGCCAGTGATTAGATTTTGTTCATGGTGACTCATACAGTTTTACATTTTGATGAAATTCAATTAATTTTTAATTTTGTGGATTGTACTTTTGCTGTTGTATCTAAGAAACTGTTACCAACCCTTCCGAGGAGAGCCCCAACAAGGATTCTCCTTCCCCATGATTCTTGTGCCAATAGAAGCAAAACTGAAACTGTTAGTCACTCAGTCGTGTCCGACTCTTTGTGACTCCATGGACTGTAGCCCATCATGCTCCTCTGTCCGTGGAATTCTCCAGGCAAGAATACCGGACTGGGTTGCCATTTCCTTCTCCAGGGGATCTTCCCGATGAAGGGATTGAACTCGAGTCTCCCACAGTGCAGGCAGACTCTTTACCAACTGAGTCACCAGGGAAGCCCTGGGATAGAAGCAAGGGGATGTTTTATTCTTTGATCAAGTCAAAGAAGGGACAGGTATAAGCCCTGACTCTAGTGTACACAGCTCCCTTTCCCACTGAAAGGCTGTGGGCAGGGCTGCTTTATAGGGTTCTTGTCAAGTGGGGAAGGGGGCAGTTCTTAGGGGTCTGCCACAGGAGTGTTGCTCATGCTCCAGATTGCAGTGCCAGGTGAAGGGTCTATGCACATGGCCCTCCCTCTACCATCTTGAATTGAAGTGCCCTGCACACACTTTTCATACAGCCCTGCCAAGCTGGGGGTGTTGGGCACAGCCATTCGTGGTGGAAACTAGTCCCTTGTGTTAGGTGCAAGATCATTTACACGCAAGTGGAAACTAAATTAAGCACAAAAGAAGTGAGGTCTTATCACCTAAATTCTCTTATTTTTCCCTGGGACCCCAGTGGATTTTGCAGGTGACAAAACGTTTACCTAACCCAAGGTCAAAAAGATTTTGTTCTAAGAGTTTTATAGTTCGAACTCTACGTTTAGGTCTCATTCATTTTGAGTTAAATTTTGTGAATGGTGTGATGTAGGGGGTCCAACTTCATTCTTCTTTGTATAGGTAGCCGGTTGCCTCTTCGCTCCTCGGTTGTACAGCAACTGATTGTAAATGTAAGAGTTTATTTCTGCACTCTCGCTTGTGTGTCATTGATCTGTATGTCTTCCGTATTCAGTTCCACACTCTATTGCTGTAGCAAGTTTTGAAATTGGAAGGTTATGTCCTCTAATTTTGTTTATCTTTTTCAAGATTGTTTTTGTTATTCTAGGCCCTTTGCCTTTTAATATAAACTTTAGAAGCAGCTATAGTCAATCTGTGTGGAAAGGAAGCAGACTTGCTTGAATTTTGGTAAGGATTGAGTTAGATCTATTGATCAAATAGAAGAGAATTTCCCATAAATAATGAGCCTTCCAACCCATAGACGTAGAATATCTCGCTATTTAGATTTCTACCCCTCTTGGCAAAGATATAATTTTCACTTTTGAAATCTTGTCCTGTATTTGTTAAATTTATTCTGACGTGTTTTATTCTTTTGATACTGTTGTGAATGGAATTGTTCATTTGTGGGTTGTTCATAAGCATATGGAAATGCAGGTGATTTTTGTGTATTGATCTTCTACGCTTCAGTCAACAGGATTACTACTGCTTCTGCTATGGTTTTGTAGTTTTATTTATTTTTGGTGTTTTTGTAATCCCCATAGAATTTTTTGTACATATTATTATGTTTACTTCTTCCCTTCCAGTATGAGTGCCTCTTATTTCTCTTTGTTGCTTAATTTCTTGACAAGAAATATCCTTGTCTTGTTCCAAATCTCAGGGGGAAAGCATTTGATTTTTCACCATTAAGTGTGTGTTGGCTGTGGGTTTTTCATGGTTGCCCTTTATCAGATTGAGGAAGTTCCCTTCCATTTTTAGTTTGTTGAGTAATTTTTTATTATTAAAGGGTATGGAATGTTGTCAAATTCCTTTTCTGGATCTATTGAGATGATTATATGGTTTTTGTTCTTTATTCTGTTAATATGGTATATTGCATTGATTGCTTTTGTATGTTAAACTAACCACGTATCCCTGACGTAAATTCCACTTGATCATAGTTAATTCTTTTTGTGTTTTGCTGAATTTGGTTGGCTAATTTTTTTAAATTTTAGGATATTTTGCATTTAGATTCATAAGGGATGTTGGTTTTCTTAGTTTTATTAATTCCTTAATTTTTTGGGGGTGTGCTCTGTCTTGCCGGTTTTAGTATCAGAGTAATATTGCCTTCTGACTTCCCAGGTAACTTGGTGGTAAAGAATACACCTGCAAAGCTGAAGACTGAGTAGACGTGAGTTCGATCCTCGGGTTGGGAGGATCCCCTGGAGGAGGAAATGGCAGTCCACTCCAATATTCTTGCCTGCGTAATCCTGTGGACAGAGGAGCCTGGCGGACCACATTTCATGGGATCACAATGAGTCAGACACAACTGAACACACACAAGCACAATATTGGCTTCACTTTGTTACTGACCCAGGAACCTGAACTCTTCAATCAGTGGAAATTGGTAAGAGGCCAGACAAGAAATTCAGGCAAGGCTTTATGGGCTGTAGCACAAGGGAGTGAAGACAAGAAACAAGTGTCCTTGCCTGCTGTCTGAGGAGGGCGGGCTGATTTAAATGGGGTGAGGGTAGTGGGGTGACCGGTGGTCATCAGAGGGATGTCTTGGGCGTGCTGCCCACTCTCTTGGTGGTTCTGTGGGCAGGGATCATGGACAGTACCCTGCTTTTGCTCCTGGCACCTCAGAAATGGCAGTTGGTTTTTGGCTTTCTTGTATCTCATACATAATTTGCCCTACTTGCACATGCATGCAGTTATTTTTAACCCCTTATTGTTCCTTGGTATTCTGTTGCTCCAGGGGGCATTTGTCCAGGTGCAAGCACTCAAGGGAAGGGCCCCGGATGCCAGGTCCCAAGTCCCAGACTATCTCAGTAGAATAAGTTGGCAAGTATTCCCTTCTAGTTTTGGGAAATTTGAGGATTGGTGTTCAGTCTTCCTTAAACTTTTGTCAGAATTCACCAGTGAAGCTACCTGGGCCAGGCCTCTTCTTTGTGGGAAACTTTGTGATCACTAATCCAGTCTTTTGGCTTGTTGTTCTTTATCTATTCAGACTTTCTATTTCTTTCTTAGTCAGTTTTGGTAGTTTGTGTCTTTCTAGGAATTTGTCCATTTCATCTAGGTTATCTAATTTATTGTCATACAATTGCTGACTGTATTTTCTCGGTAGGAATATCTCCTGTTTCATTCCTGATTTTGTTAATTTATGTCTTCTCTTTTCTCCTTGGTCAGTCTGGCTAAAGGTTTGTCACTTTTGTTAATATTTTCAAAGAAGCAACCTTTGATTTCATTGATTTTCTCTGTTGTTTTTCTATTTATTTCTGTTTCAATATATGTTATTTTATTCCTGCAGCTTGCTTTGGATTTAGTTTTCTGTTCTTTTAAATTAGTTTCTCATGATGTAAGTTTAGGTTATTGATGAGATCATTCTCCATTTTAAAAATAGGCATTTACAGCTTTAACTTTCTTCTATGCACTGTTTTAGCAGTATTCTCTAAGTTTCTTTTTTAAAAATTTAGTATTTATTTATTTCCTTTTGCCTGTGGTGGATCTTCAGGCTTTCTCTAGTTGTGGCCAGTGAGGGCTACTCTCTAGTTATGGTGCATAACTTCTCATTGCCTTGTGGAGCAGGGTCTTGGGTAGCTGTGGTGCATGGGTTTAGCTGCCTCAAGGAATGTGAAATCTTCCCAGACCAGAGACCGAACCCCTGTCCCCTGCATTGGCAGGCAAATTCTTAACCACTGGACCACCAGGGAAGTTCTCCTAAGTTTTGACGTTTTGTGCTTTTGTTTTGATTCAACTCAAGGTATTTTCTAATTTCCTCTTGTGATTTCTTTTTTACTCACTGGTTATTTAGGAATTTGTTGTTTAAATTTTAAGTTTCTGAATTTCCAAAAATTCCTTCTGTTATTATATTTAATGGTGGTTGGAAAACATACTTTGGATCATTTCAGTCTTTTCAGATTTGTTGAGGCTTGTCTTATGGCTTAACATAGGGTATCCTGAAGAATGTTCTACATGCACTTGAGAAGAATGTTTATTCTCCTGTTGTTGGGTAGAATGTCTGTAAGTTTCAGTTATTTTATAGTGTTGTTCAGGTCTTGTATATTCTTATTGATCTTCTACCTGTTTATATTAATTATTGAAAATGGGGCATTGAAGTCTCTATTATTGTTGAATTATCCCTTGGATTCTGTCAACTTTTGATCTGTGTATTTTGAAGTATTGTTAGGTGAATATATGTTTATAATGATTGTCCTCCTGATTGATGGACACTTTTATCACTATAAAATACTCTTATTTGACTTTAGTAACAAGTTCTGCCTCAAAGTCTACTTTACCTGATATTATATAGATACCTTAGCTCTCTTTAACATTTATATCTCTTTTGCATTTTATATCTTTTTCATCCTTTTACTTGCAAAGTATCTGTATCTTTGGCTCAAAAGTGTATCTCTTGTAGACATAATATAGTGGGATCATGTTTTTAAAAATCCACTCTTCAAATTCTGCTTTTAATTGGAGAAACCACCTCAATGAGCAACCCACCTTCCGCAGCAAGGAGTAGTCCCTGCTCACAGCAGCTAGAGAAAGCCAGCGTGCAGCAGCGAAGACCCAGCACAACCAAAAACAAAATAAATAAATAACTTATTTGTCTTCATTATTATTTCCTACTTGATAAATCTTTGTCAGCATACTTTCCTTTATTTAAGCATGATCTTTTAGTTCTTTGAGTATGTTTATAATAGCTCCTTGGAGGACTTTGTCTTCTAACATTTGGATCCCCCAACCAGTCTATTCTAAAGGAGATCAGTCCTGGGTGTTCATTGGAAGGACTGATGCTAAAGCTGAAGCTCCAATACTTTGGCCACCTCATGCGACGAGTTGACTCACTGGAAAAGACTCTGATGCTGGGAGGGATTGGGGGCAGGAGGAGAAGGGGAAAATAGAGAATGAGATGGCTGGATGGAAGTGAGTTTGAGTGAACTCCAGGAGTTGGTGACGGACAAGGAGGCCTGGCATGCTGTGATTCATGGGGTCACAAAGAGTCGGACACAACTGAGCAGCTGAACTGAACTGAACTGAAAGAGTTTCTGTTGACTGTTCAATTTTTCATGTATGGGTCACATTTTCCCCTTTGCCTCTCTTGTAATTCTTTTTGTTTACAGCTAGCTGTTTTAGATCATATATTGCAGCAACTCTGGTTTCTGTTACCCCTTCCCCATCACTGGGGCTGTTTATTGTTGTTTTTTCTTAGTTTCTTTTCTTTTTTTTTTGGTGACTTCTCTGGACTAAGTTTATGGATTTTGTTTCCTCCAAGCATGTGGCTGCTGATGTCTCTGCTCAGTTATTTTTTATTCTTGTTTTTATTTTTAAACTTAGTACTAGGAGTTGCCTCTGGGTCAGCATTCTTTGATGGTTAGCCAACGATTGGCCATCAGTTCAGTTCAGTTCAGTCACTCAGTCGTGTCCGACTCTCCACGACCCCATGAATCACAGCACGCCAGGCCTCCCTGTCCATCACCAACTCCCGGAGTTCACTCAAACTCACGATTGGCCATAAGTTGTGCTTAAATCTCTTGAGCCAATAAGACTTATACCATTTGCTGAATGATCTATTTGTGTTTTGATGTATATATTCAGGGTACAGCTAGTTTACAAGTTTATTCCAGATTTTAATTCCTGTGTTTTCAAGGCTCATGCTGAGTAGCTCGCTCTAACCTTCTCTAATATCTCCTGAGATTTGTGCAGTCTTTCGTATGCACATCGCCTGCCAGTAAAATCTTACTGAGAACTTTGACTGTCTCGTTCTCCAGATATCCCTGTTAAAACTTCTGGCTGACCTGTTGGTCTATTGCTTTTCCTAACCAGTACAGAGACCTTAGACTAACTTTGATATCTGTCTCTCTGATTGCATGACACTGAGAACACTATTGTTTTTGATAATGCCTCTGGGCATGGAATTTTCTGTACTCTGCTCCAATGCAGTCACCTCTTTACCACCACTTTGATAGACCTTCTATTAATATATCATGAAGCTGAGGAAGGAGAAATATGGACATAGCCTCAGGCTGAACACCACAGACATATACTCTCCTAACTGAAGTTTAGTTGATTTTCTTGAGTAAATGTTTCTCAAGTTCTTGTATGCTGTATTAGTTTTCTGATGCTTCTATATAAAATTATTGCAAACTTTGTGGCTTAAAATTATAAAAATATATTACCTTATAGTTCTATGGGTCGGAAATATAAAATAGGTCTCATTAAAATCAAAATGGGACTGCTCCAGTGGTTCAGTGGTTAAGAAGCCCCCTTCCAATGCAGGGGACATGGGTTCGATCCCTGACTGGGAAACTAAGATCCCCATTGCCTCGGAGTAACTAAACCCTAGAGCTACAGCTACAGAATTTGGGCTCCACAACAAAACATTCCTCGTGATGCAACAAAGATCTTGAGAGCCGCAAAGATCTAAGACCCAATGCAGCCAAATAAATAATTTTTGGAAAAAAAATAAAAGAAAATCAAGTATCAACAGGGCTAGCTTCTTCGGGAGACCCTAGAGGAGAATGCATTTCTTTACCTTTTCCGGCTTCTAGAGACTGCCCGCATTTATCATATCAGTCAGTTCAATTCAGTTAAGTCACTCAGTTGTGTCCGACTTTTTGTGACCCCATGGACTGCAGCACACCAGGCTTCCCTGTCCATCACCAACTCCCGGAGCTTGCTCAAACTCATGCCCATTGAAACGGTGATTCCATCCAACCATCTCATCCTCTGTTGTCCCCTTCTCCTCCTGCCTTCAATCTTTCCCAGCGTCAGGGTCTTTTTCAATGAGACAGTTCTTCCCATCAGGTGGCCAAAGTATTGGAGCTTCAGCTTCAGCATCAGTCCTTCCAATGAAGGAAGGGCTTTATTTTATGGTCGGCTAATTAACAAACTTAATTCCATCTGCAATCTTAATTCCCCTTTGCCCTGTAACAATGTATTCAGAGTTTCTGGGGATTAGGACATGAACATCTTTGTGAAGTCATTATTCTGCCTACCATGGAGGATTCTGATAAATTTCCAGTTTTCAAATGATTGCTTTTGGCTATTTTGCATAGCTTTACCATTGATCTTTTGGAGTGAGAGCGTTCAGAGGTTCTCAGTCATTCTGGAAATCCCACCCCTATATGATGAATTCTTACAATGGAATGCTAGAGAGAAATGAGAATGAGTAAATTGAAAAAAAAGCAAACAGCATAGCTGAATCTCATTCACACTTTTGGTTTTTTTGCCTCAAGATGTGGCATGAGGAGCTTCCCTGATCAGGGATCGAATCTGCACACACACCCCTCTCCCACAGTGGAAGCTTGGAGTCTCAACCTCTGGACCACCTGGGAAGTCCCCCATCAACACAGTTTTGAAAGAAAGAAGTCAGACACAAAATTATGATTTCTACAAGATTCAAATAGAAAAACTGGTCTAGATATTAGGAGTCAGAATGGGGGCATTCCTTGAGGGAGTACTGATTGGAAGAGGTCATAAGGGGGCTTCTAGGTGCTTATAATCTTCTGATTTTGTTTTTGAAGTGATTTTTAACTTATAGCAATCTTGCAAAAGTAGTATGAAGAATTCCTATATTCCCATCACCTTGATTCATGGTTAACGTTTTGTCACTTTTTTCTTAAATCATCTTCCCTTTTCAGATAAGAGGTACAGGGTTAGGTGGAAGATACAGCATCCCTGGGCAGCAACTCCCTGGAGCTCAGAATAAAAGGTTGCAAAAGGAAGGTTCCTTTACTTCATGGTTCCTCCTTTAGGATCCTTTCCTCAAACAGGCCGTTTTTGACTGCGGGAACAATATTGATCTACATCCTCCTCCTATCCGAAGGCTTCTGGGGATTCCAGATGCCCTGAGTTCCCACTCTACTTCTCTGTAGTCCTCCGTCTTTGAATAGATCACCAGGCATCACAGAAAACAAATCACAAGAAAGCAAGGCAGTATGGAAAGAACCCTGGGCTTGGAGATGTACTTTCTTGGGTTCTTCATTCCTCCTTCCACACCATTCCTCACGCGTTTCTGCTTCCCTCTTCTGAAGTCACCACCTCTTGCCTGGGGACTGTGAAGTGGGATTTCCCTGAGTCAGGCATGTCACCTCTCCAGCTCAGACTTTCCCCAACTGTGAAATAAGCAATGACCATTCATGCCCTTTCAGCTCCAAAGGGCTCTTGTAAGGATCACTGGGAGCAGAGAATGAGCAAGTCTTTGATTCCCCAACAACATGGCCGTGGTAAGGGTTACTCATTTCACAGAATTGGAGCCTGAGTCCCAGGAGTGTGAAGTTTGTTAGCCAAGCTCCTGCTGCCAGTTGGAAGTGGAGCTATGCCATAGTGCTAGTCTTAGGGTACAGCCACACTAGTCACACCCTACAGGTTTTAAGGTGCCTCTTGTTTTTATGTAATACTGAAAAAACAAATTTGGAAACCCATAAACATTTCAAATGGCAGGAGAGGTAAATGGAATGTTAGAATTGTTTGCTTTTCTAAGGGATTTCTTCCCAGAAAAAAACAAATGTGGTTTTACAATGGGACTTGCTCTCTGAATCCAGGCCAGAGCAAGCTGTTCATTCAGGATAAGATGCTGGAGGATGAATCATCTTCTTGCCTGCTCATTGGAAGTCCTTGGAGGACTTCCATTATTTGCAAAGACTGGCTGGCTCTTCATCAAGCCTGTTTTCTTTTCTTCTTGGGCAGTCAGCTAGATTATTTCTCAGCCTTCTTTGTGGTTAAGCAAGGCCATGTGTCTGAATTCTGGTCAATGGAATGTGAGCAGAGCAGATGCACCCCTACTTCCAGGTCTGGACATAAAAGTCTCCTGTGCTTCATTCTCTGCTCTGTTTTCCCTTCTTTGGCTTCCTGTAGATGAGCACAGAACTCCATTAACTACAGTAGAACCACAGATGGAAGGAGCCTGGGTCCTGAATCATCACTTGGAGAAGTTGTTATTTAGTCTCATCAGACTCTTTGGGACCCCGTGGACTGTAGCCTGCTAGACTCCTTTGTCCATGGAATTTCTTAGGCAAGAATACTGGAGTGGGTTGCCATTTCCTTTTCCAGGGGATCTTCCTGACCCAGGGATTGAACCTGTGTCTCCTGCATTGGCAGGTAGATTCTTTACCACTGAGTCACCTGCTCCCACTTGGAGAAGAGCTGCCCATTAATCAGGAATAACTGTTTTGGACTTCACATGGTGGGAAGTCAACTTTTAATCATATCTGAGCCATTATATAATTTGGGGGTTGTTTGTTACCACACCTAGTATTCCATTATCTAATACATGTTCGTTTACCTAATTCCAATAGTTTTTTTAAACCACGAAAGACATTTTATATCCTTCACGTGTTTAACAATTTCTACATCCTACATAGACCAAAAATATCTTCTTTTACCTCTGTCAGTGCCTTTGAAATACAAATGTGATCCAGAGTTTCTTCTCCTCCTCCCCTCTCTGAAGCGGCTCTTCTCTCACGAATCTGCCATCACAGGGAATGCCAAAGAAATCTTTGGAATCAGCATGGGAATAGGAAAGGACAAGGGAACTTGGAAACTGCAGGGATAGACTCTTGTTTTGAGTTTTGCTATAAATGGACAGAATTTCGAGGCAGATGTGGGGACAAGGCACTGTCTTCTTAAGATGCAGGAAGTAACGATGTGTTGCATTCAGATGAGCAAGATACAGTAGAGAGGGGGAAACTGATGATGCAGGAAAGAATAGGAGAACTGAGGAGTAATGTCCTTGAGTAGGAGAGGGGATCAGTCAGAAGCAAGGAAGATGGAAATCCATGGGTAGATGCAGTAGTTGCAGGCGGGTGTGCTTTTCTGGTAACTTCCCTTTTCTCAGGAAAATGGGAATCAGGGTCATCAGTTGAGAGTGAGGATCAGGGAGGAGGGATCAGTGAGTGAAGGGAAGAAAGGATGAAATAGTCTAGGAGGATGCAAAAGCAAACAAGCCAGGAATATACAGCAGGACTTTGGGGCCGAATGGAAGGACCATGGGAGATTAGTGATCTTGAACTTTTGGTTAGCATGACTGGATGCTTCTCTCCAGCCTGGTTCAGCTACACTGCTGCAAGTGCAATGAGTAAAGAGTTGTGTTTCCATCCAGTCATGGATTTGCTAGGATGTAGCAAGAATGGGTAGCAGATAGTTGAAGTTATTTGGGAAAGAGAGTTGAGGTAAATGATGTTTGTAAATGAAAGACCAAGGAAGTTGAGTTGAATAAGGAGAGAAGCAAAGGCCTGAGTGGAGAGCAAGGGACAGGGGAAAGGGATGGGATTGGTTTGAGTGTGGTGGAAGGATTGTTGGAATTGTATATTCTAGCTGATGAGCTGGGCTAGGAGGTGATGGTAGTTGGAGAGTGGGGTGTGTGAAACTGAAATTATGCAACTGCAGTTACTGGTAATGATATGGTCAACATGTGATCTTAGGAGTAAGGGGCTGAAGTAGGTGGAAGATAAGCTTATTGGAGCAGAGAAGGTCATGCAACGGAGAGGCTGGTTATTGAAATCATCATGACTATGACAAGATCATGCTGGAGGGAATGACGATGAGCTGGTAGCTAGTATTATCTGTGGGACGGGGAGTGACTAGAGGTGTACAAGGCTGCAACAAAGGGTGGGTGATGGATGGAGAGTCTGCTGACACGCGTGTCAAAGAATCTGGGAGTTTTATGGAGAAGATGGGACGAATGGCTGGCTTGGAAGTAGCTATGAAGAGTGAAGAGGATCCTATCCCATGCCAGTCATGTGGTGTGCGGTCCTCAGGGAGAGAACCGTGACTTGCTAAGAAGGCTACAGGGGAAGCAGAGTCCTCAAGGGAGAACCCAGCTTAGAGCAAAAAGTGAGCAAAAAGGTGAAGAGAACAGGAAGACGCCGGCAGGGATGTCCACTCATCACAGAACTCTCAGTAAGAGTCAACATCTGGAAAAAACCTAAATGTCCACTGCCAGGGGAATGGATTAAACAAACAATAGATTAGTTCTATTTTGAATTTGCTATACACAACAATGGAAATGAATGTACTAGATCCACATGGATCAATATGGAAAAAAAGCTTGCAAACATAAACTTGAGTGAAATAAGCCAGTTGTGAAAGGTTACATTCAGTATGATGCTGCTTACATAAAATATTAAGACCCCAAAATAATACCATAATAAAAGGCTAAAAAAGGATAATGGCATCCTCAGAAAGGAACCCCAGCAACTTCAGAGTGGTGGTTTGTGGTTACCCGTGGAGACAGAGGGAGGGGAAATGGCTAGGGGTAGGAATAAGAGAACTTTGGTTCTATCTAAACTATTTTATTTCTTTTTAAAGAATAATTTTGTTTATTTATAGGCTCTGCTGGGTCGTCACTGCTGTGCTTGCTTTTTTCTAGTTGTGGTGAGCTGGGGCTACTCTTTAGAAGCAGTGACTTATTGTGGAGTGCATGGACTTCAGCAGTTGTAGCTCAAGGGCTCAGCAGTTGCAGTTCCTGGGCTCTAGAGCACAGGCTTAATAGTTAAGACACACAGGCTTAGTTGCTCCAGGGCACGTGGGATCTTCCCACATCAGGGATTGAACCTGTGTTTCCTGCATTGGCAGGTGGATTCTTTGTCATTGAGCCACCCGGGAAGCCCTAAACTATTTTACTTCCTAATGGGGAAAAAAAAAGTGAACCACAACACAGCAAAATATCAACTGCTATTAAATCTAGGTTGTAGGTTCCCAAATTTATTTTAATTTTATCTATGTTTGAAATATTTCATTTGAAAGTTAAAAAAAAAAACTCTGAGGATATTATTAGAAAATATGGTAGTCATAGCAGAGTAGTATTGGCACAAGGATGGGCATACAGATCAATGGATTAGAACTGAGAGTCCAGAAATGACAGCATACATTTAGGGGCAACTGATTTTTGACAAGAGTGTCAAAAATGAAGAAGATTCTTTTCAGCAAGGAATGCTGGGACTGGGTAACCACATGCAAATGAGTGTAGTTGGACCCCTACCTCACATCACATACAAAGATTACCCCCAAATGAAACAAAGATGGAAATGTAAGAGCTAAAAGTACCAAGAGGAAAACATGAAGCTAAGTCTTCATGCCCTTGGATTAGGCAATGGTTTCTTAGATATGACTCTTTCTTTGTTATAAGCAACCAAATAAAAAATAAGTTAGTATCATCAAAATTTAAAACTTTTGTACTCCAAAGGACACTATCAATAAAGTGAAAAGGCAAGCCAAAGAATGGAAGAAAATAAAGACCAAATATTCAGTTCGTTCAGTATTAGGATACATAAAAATCTATTACAACTCAACAACAAAAATATAAGCAACTCAATTTAAAACTGGGCAAAGGATATGAATAAACATTTTCCAAAGAAGATATACAAATAACCAATATTCACATGATCAGATGCTCAGCATCATTAGTCATTAGGAAAAATGTGAATTGAAATCACAATGATATACCACTTCACACCCACCAGGCTGGCTATAACCAAACGGGAGATGATAACAAGAGTTCACAAGAAAATTGAAAAATTGGAGCCCTCACGCATTGTTGGTGGGAGTGTAAAATGTTAGATCCCCCTTGGAAACACTCTGCTGTTGCTGCTGTTTAGTCACTAAGTTGTGTCTGACTCTTTCTCGACCTCATGTACAGTAGCCCACCAAGCCCCTCTGGCAGATCCTCAAAATGTTAAACATAAATTTACTGTGTGAGCCAGAAATTATTTTCCTACTTAGATACACATATAACATAGATTTATACAAAAGCCTGTACACATATGTTTATAGCAGCATTATTCATAACAGCCAAAAAGTAGAAAGGATTCAAATGGATAAACAGCATATGTTATATCCATAAGGAAATATTATTCAGTCATAAAAAGAATAAAGTGCTGATAATGCCACAACATGGATGCAACTTGAAAACTTAAAATGAAACACACCAAATGCCACCTATTGCCTGATTTCATTTATATGAAATGTCCATAAAAGGCAAACTCATAGAGACAGAAAGTAGGGTCTGGGGAGAGGGGAAAATGGAAAGTAACTGCAGCTGGGTACTGTGCTTCCTTTTGAGGTGATGAAATGTTTTGGAATTAGTAGAAATGGATACATACCTTGTGAATCTATTAAAATACCACTGAATTATATATTCCCTTTATACTCTTTAAAAGGGTGAATTTCATAGTACATAAATTATATCTCAGAAAACAAAATAAAAAACTTAGGGTGACAGAGGACAAGGTGGTTGGATGGCATCACCACTTCAATGGGCACGAACTTGGGCAAACTCCGGGAGATGGTGAGGGACAGGGAAGCCTGGTATGCTGCAGTCCATGGGGTCGCTATGAGTAGGACACAGCGTGGCGACTGAACAGCAGAAAGGATCAAATCCAGACTCCACGTAGCTCCAGCAGCAGCTTCCATTCTTTACACCTTGGTTCCTCATCTTAGGGCACTTACGGTAACCCTGGCTGCACCGGCCTGAGATGGACTCTCAGTTCATCTGAGCCCTTCTAATGGGGCTCACTGCTCTCACTGGTGCCTTTGGTCCTAGTCTGGCTACAGAGATGAGTGATTAGAATGCACCTAGACTCTGGCATCAGACCTGAGTGTAAATTCAGGCCTCACCACTCACTGGCTGTGGACTCTGAGTCTCAGGTTCCTTATCTGAGAACTGCGGATAAGGCTGGTGGCCCCTTCTCAGTGGGGGATGATGAGACAGTTGGCATAAAACACAAGGCACAGTGCATCTGGCACTCAGTGAGTACCAATGGGCTGTCTTCATCTTTTTTTCTCCTTTTCCTTCTTCTTCCTTCTTCCTTCTCCTCCTCCTTCTTCCTCTTATTACTGTAGTGGTTACCACTGTGCCAATTAATCCCCAAATCTTTTACTTCTTCTTCCTCACCCCTCCTTCTCCATTTCCCTCTTGCTTCTCAGTCCACTTGTCTGGCCCAGGTGGAGTTCTGGACTCAGCCACCTCTTGACCAGGCTCTTGACTAATTCTCTCTGCTCACAAAGGCCCAGGCTTGTCCACCTGCTGCCCCAGGCCCTCAGATAAACGTGGACATCCTTCCTTCTACTTGTGGGACAATCTGGGGGTGCTCATATCCTCTCTGCCGTGTAAAGGGATGACAGGCTGTTCCCCAGAAAACTTCAGGGTGGGGATCCCAGCCGCTCAGAAATCAGAAGCCTGGAGTGGTCCTCAGAGCCCTAAGAGGAGCCCTCTCCAGGGCCCCTCCGGTTTTGCTGAAAAGAGGAAGCTCTGAGGCAGCAGCTCCTCAGGGCCAGGACTTTCTCTTTGCCTCTCAGTGGAAGCAAAAGTCCAGACACTACTTCTAGGAATTTATCCACCAGATGTGTTCCCCTTCATGAACAGCAAACAGCATGTAAATCTAAAAGGCTGGAAAACCCCAAAACGTCCATCAATAAGCAGACCAGCTATATTAATTTTGGTAGATCCTTACAGCAAAAAACCAGATGGCCACTGGAAGGAATGAGGCTGATCTCGACTACTGATAGGGACTTTTTCAAGATGCATTTCAGGTGAGAGTAGCAAGGAACAGAACAGTATTAGTGGTAAAGAAGCTGCCTGCCAATGCAGGAGACGTAAAAGACATAATAAGTTCGATCCCTTGGTCGGGAAGATCCCCTGGAGGAGGGCATGGCAAACCCACTCCAGTATTCTTGCCTGGAGAATCCCATGGACAGAGGAGCCTGGAGGGCTACAGTCCGCGGGGTCACAAAGAGACGGACATGACTGAAGCAACTTAACGTACACATATGCTGCCCTCCTTCCCACCTTTCCTCCCTTCATTATTTAGGCCTTTCTCCCATTTCTTTCAAAGAAATGCCTTTGTATATGTGCTTACATAGACTGTTTTTGAAGGACAAATAAGAAATCATCAAGATCGTTTGCTTCTGAGAAAGGGAAATGAAATGTGGAGGGGAAGTCAGAGGTGAGAAAATTGCTTTTCAGCCTACCCTTTTTTTTTTTTTTTTGCTGCATGAATTAAAATTTTTTTCTTTCTGAATAGGTCAATCATGCATATGGAAAAACACTTCAAATCACTCAAAAGGGTATTTGGTGGAAAGCAAAGCTTTCCTCCTCTAAACAGCTGCCCCCATCCACTATCCCAGTTCCCTCCTTAGGGTCAGCTCACGTGATGACTCGTTTGTATCTTTTCAGATGTAAGCTAAGCATTTGTGAAAATACATATTTGCATATAATTATATTTTTGTAGAGGTAATGTATACATAGGGGTTTCCCAGATGACACAGTGGTAAAGAATCTGCCTGCTAAGCAGAAGAGAGTTCGACCCCTGCCTGGGTCGGGAAGATCCCCTGGAGAAGGAAATGGCAACTCACTCCAGTATTCTTGCCTAGAGAATCCCACGGACAGAGAAGCCAGGAAGGCTACAGTCCATGCAGTCACAAAAGAGTCCAGCACGACTCTGCAACTAAACAACAATACGTCTATAACATAAGCTTTAAATCATTTTAAAGTGTACAGTTCAGTGGCATTAAGTACATTTACATTGTTGGGTTACTATCACCACATTCCACCTCTAGAACTTTTTCATCTTCCCAAAGAGAAGCTCTACCCCATCAAATAATAACTCGCCATTCCCTCCTCCTCCAGCCCCTGGCAATCACCACTCTACTTTTTGTGTCTATGGATTTGACCACCTCTAGGTGCCTCAGAGCGGAGAAGGCAATGGCAAGCCACTCCAGTACTATTGCCTAGAAAATCCCATGGATGGAGGAGCCTGGTAGGCTGCAGTCCGTGGGGTCGCTAAGGGTCAGACACGACTGAGCGACTTCACTTTCACTTTTCACTTTCCACTTTCACACATTGGAGAAGGAAATGGCAACCCACTCCAGTGTTCTTGCCTGGAGAATCCCAGGGATGGGGGAGCCTGGTGGGCTTCCGTCTATGGGGTCACACAGAGTCGGACACGACTGAAGTGACGCAGCAGCAGCAGCAGCAGCAGGTGCCTCAGAGATGCCTCTAGGAATGCTACGGCACGTGTCTTTTTGTGACTGGCTTATTTTGCTTAGCATTTGTGTCTTCGAGGTTTGCCCATGTTGTAGCACAGGTCACAATTTCCTTCCTTTTTCTGGTGAGTAATATTCCAATGCGTGTGTGTGTTTCCATTCATCCATTGATGGATATATGGGTGATTTCCACTTTTATGTATTTTTTTAATAAGCAAAAAATAATTTAAAGAGAAGAAGGACACTTGGGGAAAGGAGAGTTTAATCTGGGAGCCCCCCATGTATTGCCAGCATTGCAGAAGGGCAGAAGGACAAGGCGGGTCTACATCTCCACATGAAGAGGGAAAACATCCCCTTCCTTGGTAACTGCCGGGGATTCCCCACCTTCAGCCCGAGAGAAACTCCCCTTTCCTTTTTCTGACAGCTGGTCCCCTGAGCCCTGTCTGTGAACTCAGGGCTCCTCGACTGCAGTACCTGCCTCTCCTCCTGCACAGGGAGAGCAGGTTGGGGGAGCACAGGCTGGCTGGCGCAGGTGTGGCTCACCCTCTTTCCGAGCCCCAGGGAAATGGGGCACTGGGGAGCAGAGGCTGAGTCAGCAGGAAAGGCTGGGGGCCCTGCTTCGTTGCTGGGGACAAAGGTGCTCTCCAGGGGGCAGCCCCTGAGCCCACCCCCTGAGGCCCTGTGGAAGGAAACCCTGAGTTCAGATGAAAAGCCATTAGACCAGTTCTCTGTCTCTCCCTCACAGTCCTCCAGTGACAGCCCATTTTTCACAAGATCGCTTCCACATCTAAAAAATATTTCTTCTTTTCTCCCTGTGTTTTGTTATGAAACATTTAAAATGTTCAGGAAAGTTGTTAGAGCAGTTTAAGGATCACCGTGTATCTACCACTTCACGGTAACACGGTTAACATCGAGCAGTGTTTGCCTTCGCTGGGATATCGCACAGGTATATGCATACACACACACGTGACACACATTTGCACATACATATACACACACGTCTGTCTATATACACACATCAATATGTGCTCATATACATGCATACTTCACCTGAACTGAACTCTTTGAAAGTAAGATCATCATGAATTTCACGCCTAAAACTTCAGGTGCATCTCTTAAAAACAAGGACATCCTCCAACACACCTTTAAAGTCTTTATCATACCTAAGAAAATCAACAATAAAGCCCCAATGTTATATTATACTTAAATTTCCTGGTTTTGGGGAGCTTAGCTCGGTGCTCTATGGTAACCTAGATGGGTATAAGGTGGGTGAGGTGGGGAGGTGGCTCATGAGGGAGGGGATGTATATATTCCTGTGTGCTCAGTCACTTCAGTTGTGTCGATTCTCTGCGAACCCATGGACCACTTCCTGCCAGGCTCTCTGTCCATGGGATTTTCCAGGCAAGAGTACTGGAGTGGGCTGCCATCTCCTCCTCCAGGGGAATCTTCCTGACCCAGGGATTGAACCCACATCTCCTGTGTCTCCTGCATTGCAGGTGGAGTCTTTACTGCTGAGCCACCGGGGATGCCTGGGTATATGTATACATATGGCTGATTCATGTGGTTGTACAGCAGAAACTAACACAACACTGTTAACCAATTATCCTCCAATTAAAATAAAACTTAAAAAATAAAAGAAAAATAAATACATTTCCATGTTTGTCCCCAAAAGATCTTTTATAACTGTTTCTCCAAATTAGGATTCAACTAGTCTATATATTGTACATATTTGACTGTCTCTTAAATCACTTTTGGGGCTTCCTTCATAGCTCAGTTGGTAAAGAATCTGCCTGCAGTGCAGGAAACCCAGGTTCGATCCCTGGGTTGGGAAGATCCCCTGGAGAAGGAAATGGCAACCCACTTCAGCATTCTTGCCTGGAGAATTCCATGGACAGAGGAGCCTGGCAGGCTACAGTCCATTGGGTCAAAAGAGTTGGACACGATTTAGCGACTAAACCAATATAAACCACCAATCCTGATAACTTAGAATGTATATTATGGGAGTGGGTCTGGTAAGATCTTTCTATTGTTAAGTTCTAATCCTGTTATATGGCTGATTCATGTGGTTTACAGCAGAAACTAACACAACACTGTTAACCAATTATCCTCCAATTAAAAATAAAATTTCAAAAGTAAAAGAAAAAAGAAAAATAAATACATTTCCATGTTTTTCCCCAAAAGATCTTTTATAACTGTGTCTCAAAATTAGGATTCAACTAGTCTATATACTGTACATATTTGACTGTCTCTTAAATCACTTTTTTTTCTTTTTTTTTATTTTATAATATTATATTGGTTGGTTTTGCCATACATTGACATTCTTAAATCACTTTTAATCTTCAATGTCCCTAATCCACATTTTGTAAGAAAAAGAACATTGGCTATGTGTTGATCCCCGGACAGCTGTCTTTTAGGAGGCCTGGAAGGTCCCACCTTCTGGAGTTGTGGGATCATTCATCTTCCTCTAGACTCTGTGTTTCTTATAAAATGGGATTCAGGGCTAGAGCTTGATTAGACTCTGGGTAACACCTTTTTTTTTTTTCAAGACAATTTTCTGGAGTGGTTTTAGGTTCACAGCAACACTCAGAGGAGGGTACAGAAATTTCCTGTGTAGTCCCTGCCCCCACCCCCCACGGCTCCTTCCCTATTAACATCCCCCATCAGAGCATACATTTGTGACAACTGATGAACCTACTTTGACACATTGTCACCACCAAAAGTCTATAGTTTATAATATTATGGTTTATTCTCTCTTGCTGTGTGGTGTATGGGTTTGGGCCAAAATTCAGTGATATGTATCCATCATTATGGTATTATGTGGATTATTTTCAGTGCCCTATGCTGGGAGGGATTGGGGGCGGGAGGAGACGGGGATGACAGAGAATGAGATGGCTGGATGGCATCACCAACTCGATGGACATGAGTTTGAGTGAACTCCAGGAGTTGGTGATGGACAGGGAGGCCTGGCGTGCTGTGATTCATGGGGTCGCAAAGAGTCGGACACGACTGAGCGACTGAACTGGACTGAACTGAACCCTCCTCTGTGCTCCACTTATTCATCTTTTCTTCCCTCTAACCCCTGGTAACCGCTAATCTTTTTATCATAGTTTTACCTTTTCCAAAAGGTCATATAGTTGGAGTCATACAGTAGTTAGCCTTTTCAAATTGGCTTCTCTCACTTAGCTAGTAACTGGAAAAGGAAAGGGCAAGCCACTCTAGTATTCTTGTCTGGGAAATCCCATGGACAGGGCTGCCTGGTGGGCTACATGACTTAACAACTAAACAACACTAACAGTAATATGCATTTAAGTTTCCTCCCTGTCTTTTCACAGTTTGATAGCTCTTTTCTTTTTGGCAGTGAATAATAATTCCATTGTCTGAAGTACCACATTTTATCCATTCACCTACTGAAGGACGTTTTAGTTGCGCCTTAAAGAGTCGGACATGACTGAGTGACTGAACTGAACTGAACTGAAATTTTGACAATTAGGAATAAAGTTGCTAAACCATAGGCTTTGGTGAGGACATAAGTTTTCAGTTTTCCTTTGGGTAAATACCAAGGATCATTGTGATCATTGGACCAGACAGTAAAAGCATTCTTAGTTTTGTAAGAAACCTCCAGACTTTCGAGGTGACTGTACTGTTTAACATCCTACCAGCAATCAATGTGTTCGTGTTGCTCCACGTCCTCACTGTTGTCAGTGTCCCAGACTTTGGCCATTCGCATAGGTGTGTAGTGGTATCTCCTCATTGCTTTTATTTGCATTTCCTTGATGACATGAGATGTGAAATATCTTTTCATATGCTTTTGTTTTCTTACTTTTAATTGATAATATATACATAATGTAAAATTTACCATTGTAATCATTTTTAAGTATACAGTTCAGTGGCATTAAATACATTCACTTTTTAAATTATTTAGTTGTGGCTGTGCTGGGTCTCCACTGCTGCAGGCAGGCTTTCTCTAGATGCTGTCCGCGGGGGCTGCTCCCTAGTTGCAGTGCTCAGGCTTCTCGTTGCAGTCGGTGCTTCTCTTGTTTCAGGCTCAGTAGTTGCAGCACCCGGGCTTAGTTGCCCCGTGTGGCATGTGGAGTTTTTTGGGTCATGGATGGAAACTGTGTCCCCTGCATTGGTAGGTGGATTCTTGACCACTGGATCACCAAGTTGTGCCACCATCCTCACCATCCATCTCCACAATGTTTCCACCTTCCCAAACTGAAACTCTGTATCCATTAAAGACTAACTCCTCATTCCCTCTGCCCTCCAGCCCCTGGTAACCACCATTTTAGTTCCTGTCTTTATGAATTTGACGCCTCCAGGAACCCCACAGAATAGTAATCATGCAGTATTTGTCCTTCTGTGACTGGCTTTTGATGAGTTCTTCCAAAGCAATGCTGTGCACTTCCAGTGCAGATCCATCAGGAGGCCCATAGGAATCGTAGCTGAACAGGCCCTGCCTGCCTCTGCCCGCCGGCCTCTCCCACCTGGCTGCCCTCTCTTCCCACCCTCACTCGGCCCCAGCTGCTCAGCCCTCTCACCCTTGACCCTTGCCCTCTCCTCCCTGGTGGGCTTCTTAGTATCATCTGGATGTCACCGCTCATAGACTACACAGCCTGCTTTCCCATGGTCACCGTCTGTTTTTCTCTGTTTCATTTTCTTCACGGCACTCACTGAAGCCTGACATTACCTTGCTTGTTTTTGTTTTTTCTCTGTTTATTGTCTGTCTCCAAGGTTCACTGCTGTGTCCCCAGATCCTGGCGGTGTACGTTGCACATGACAGGTTCTTGTATTAGTCTCCCCTTGCTGCTGTGATAAATGGTGGTTTAATACAACACAAATTTGCTATCTTACAGTTCAGAGGTGGCTCAGTGGGTAAAGAATTTGCCTGCAATGCAGGAGACGTGGATTTGATCACTGGATGGGGAAGATTCCTTGGAGGAGGGCCCAGCAACCCATTCCAGTATTCTTATCTGGAGAATCCCATGGATAGAGGAGCCTGGTGGGCTACAGTCCGTGGGGTCGCAAAGAGTTGGACACGACTGAAGCAGCTGAGCACGCACCCATGCACAGTTTAGAAAGTCAGAAGTCCTAAACATCCAGTCCTAAGACTGAATCAGTCTCAGTGGTATGAAATCAAGGTGTTGGCGGGGCTATTTTCCTTCTGGAATCCCTAGGGGAGACTTTGTTTCCTTGCCTTTCCCACTTCCTTGAGGCTGCCTGCATTCCTGGGCTCACAGCATCATATCACGTAAACTTCTGCTTATGTCATCCCTATCCTGTCTGTATCTGATGCATTTGCTGGCCCTTCTTATAATGACCCTGCAACTGGATTGAGTCCATCCAGTTAATCCTGGAAGTCTCTCTGTTTGAAGGGCTTGAACTTAAACACACCTGCAAAGTCCTTTTTACCATTTAAGGTCACATATTCACAAGTTCGGGGAATTACATGTGGACGTTTTGGGGAGTTCGTTATTTTGTCTACCAAGTGCTCAATAAGCATTTGTTGAATGGATGAATAAACGAATGGCTGGATTCCTTTACAAGTAGAGTACTGCTGAGTCCTGAACTCCAGGCTGGCTCAGCCACTTACTGGCAAGTCCCTTTTTTCTCCTCCATTAGATGTATTCTGAGCACCCACCATGTACCCCACTCTTGGGAGACCCTGGACTGCCAAGACAAATAAATGGAGACCCTGCTTTCCAAGAGATGAATCAATTTGGCTTCTGGAAGGAGCCCAAGAAAGAGAAAATATGATGTAATCTGTTTGAGTCCATGTTCTAGGTCACCCCGGAGAATTTTAAGTCCTGAGGGGGTGTGCTTACCTAGAGGCTGACATTTCAAATGGCTCTAGATGCACGAGTAGGAGTTTATGCAGTAGGGAAGTGGAAAGGGCATACGTGGCCAGGGACAGGCCACAGACCTCTTTAAGGAACTGTGAGGAGAGTGATGTGATTCCTCACGGGAGGGAGACCAGTTTGGGGGGGAGGGTCGTGTCTGGAATAGAGGTCTTGAAGGTCTCAATCAGGAGAATGAGGCGCAGCAGGGTTTTGAAGCAGGTGTGTGGAGCTTGGAATCAGGGCTGCTCCCTCTGGTCACTGCATTGTGGAGTGGGGAATGAGGGTCCAGCACCTGAGCCTGGGTGGAGGCAGCCAGGACAGCGCAGGGACAATGGGGACAGAGATAAGGGGACAGATCTCAGAGAGACTTAGGAAGTAGAATCAGTGGGACGTGGCGGTAGATTGAGAAGTGGGTGGCTGAGGAAAAGCGTAGAGACAGCTGGGAAGAAGGACAGAAAGAAAGTCACTCCATTGTATCTGACTCCGTGACTCGTTGAATTCTCCAGACATGAATACTGAAGTGGGTAGCCTTTCCCTTCTCCAGGGGATCTTCCCAACCCAGGAATCGAATCCAGGTCTCCTGTATTACAGGCAGATTCTTTACCAGCTGAGCCACAAGGGAACCTGGAAATGTAAATGACCATGAACTGGCCCAAGTAGAGACCTTGTGAGAAGCCCTGGAGGATGCTGGTGACGCAGCAGAGAAAATAAGCCAAGGGGTCCATAGGCTTCTCCCTTTGAAGACAGATCCATGATGAAGGTCACCAAGGGGACAAGATGGGCCTCAGTTCCAGGCAAGGGCTTGGGGCTGTTTGGCTCCTGTCCCCATTCTCACTTAATTTACAAACAACCACTGGGGTAAGTCGGTGGGACTCTGAAAACATCTCCCCCATTTCCAGATGGGTAAACTGAGACCCAGAGACATCCAGTGACATGGCCAAGACCACACAGCCAGCAGACCCCAGGGAGCATAGGCCTCCAAGAGGTCCAGCTCAAGGGGGATTTCACATCTCTTGAGACTCAGGGAGAGGTGAGCGTGGGGGTCCCCTTTGAGTGACTCCTGGCCACAGAGAATTTCCTCCTCTTTGAAGGAAGCGGGAGTTCTTCTTTCATAATGTGAATGTCAGAGCCTCTGGCCTCACGGGTGACTAAGAGTGTCTGAGGCTTGTGGGTGTAGCAAGCGCTTAAATACCAGACCTCCCTGTCCTTTGGTGATTGTAGACACCTGAGCTGGGACACAGGTCAAAACGATGGCCAGCCTGCAGACCCCTCTCCTGGCTGCCCTCATCCTCCTGGCTATGATACTTCAAGCAACAGAGGCAGGTGAGATTGGGAAGAGGCAGGGCTCTCTGCAGAAGTCAAGGTCAGACACTAGGGTAGATTCCCCACGTGGTGGAGAGAGTACTGAACTAAGAGCCGAAGATGCCAGTCTGTTGGCTGTTTGGGCTAGTCCCATTGTTTCTACCAGACCTGAGTCTTTACATCCGTTAAATGAGCAGTGCTGAAGGTTTGGAGTCTAGGATCTGCTTCAGCTGGGTTAGGGGTGGTGGTGGGCATGGCCCAGGGTCCCCCTAGAGAATTCAAGGATAGGGTCTTGGGGTGTGGAGGAGTCCCTGAAGAAGGACAGCCTGGGTGGGGAAAGGTAGGAGCAGGGGTAAGGGCTCTTCCCTTGGAAGACTGGTCCTGCCCTCTCACTACCCCATTTTTGCTCCGAAACTTCCCCTCAACACTGGGCTGTTGATTTCTCTTTCCATCTCAAGGTCTGCTCTTCTGCCCTGTGTTGGATAGGGGAATGAGGACTGGGCTGGGAGTCAGGAACAATGTTTGCTCATTTACTGGGGTTCCTGAGCACTTTTCCCTGCATTAAAGGCCCCAGAGAGTAGGTACTATTATACCCCCTGGATCTGAGGAGGAAATTAGGTCTCAGAGATGTTATGTAACTCAGGGTAAAGTGAGACTCGAACCGGGGCTTGGGTGACTCGATTCTGTCTGAGCCCTTGGCTTGACATTCTCCTGGGTTGTGCTGTGTGGTCTGGGCAAATCTGCCTCCTTCTCTGGACCCCAGTCTCACCATTTGCTCCAGGAAGGGGATTAAAGTAGATGTGAGCTGAAGGGAAATTCTCCAAAGACCTGGAGAGTTCTTCAAAGTGCACATCTGATTCAGCCAGGCTGGGACGAGGCACTGAGCTTTTCTGACAAGCTCCTAAGTGATACCAATGAGAGTCCATGGACCTCACCTCGAATAGCAAAGGTCTAAGGCTCCTTCCTGTTCAGAGTCTCTGGGTCCCGTCTAGAGCTTCAGCATTGTTCTGTTTGGTTGGGTTTTGGTGGATTTTTCATTCTTGGCCACACTAGGCATTGTTTTTTTTTGTTGTTTGTTTTCTTTTTTTTTTTCCTTTGGGCGGTGCTATACCACTTAGAGAGCCTTAGTTCCCCAACCAGGGATTGAACCCGTGCCCCCTACAGGGGAAGCACAGAGTCCCAACCCCTGGACCACCGGGAAAGTCCCCTTAGGGCATTGCTAATGCTCAGTCAGTCTGACTCCTTCTCCCTTGAGTTGGCTGATGCAGAATGTAGACTCTGGGTGCTTAGTGGCTTCTTAGAGATCCAAGAGTGGGGTCTTTGAGGGCCCAGAATCCTTTGGACCCCAACCTTCCGCAAGAGAACAGAAAAGCTGAGTCAGATGAGAGCCAAGGGAGACCAGCCTGTGATGCCTCTGAACACCCCTCTCCCCCAGGCCCCTATGGTGCCAACGTGGAGGACAGCATCTGTTGCCGGGACTACATCCGTTACCCTCTGCCCCTGCGTTTGGTGAAATATTACTACTGGACTTCAAATTCCTGCCGAAGGCCTGGCGTGGTGTGAGTAGGGAGCTGGGGAGGCAAGGCCTTAGAGAGCCTGATGGGTGTTGCCTGGGAGGATCCAGGTGCGCTTGAGTGGGCTCCACCTGGGGCTGGAGGAATGCAGCTGGACACCCAGATGTCAGGGGGAGCCCCTGGCTGGACTAGATGGCTCAGCTGAGGCTTGGGTGTACCAAGAAAAAAAACCATGTGTTCATTCGACAGATCTTATCAGGCACTTCCTTTGTGCCAGGCAGCACGTGCCTGGTTCTGAGATCACGGAGGGTGCGTCCGCGGGCATGGTGAGGTTGGTAGTGTAGAGCTGCTGTAGAGTGTAGGGTTCAGGGGGCAGGCAGTAGGCTGAGTCAGCCAAGTTGTTTCTGTCAGAAGCATCTTGGATCCCCAGTGCCCTGAGATTTAGTTATTTGAGGCAGTCCATTCTTATTTTTCTTCTTTTTGTTTATTGGGGTATAGCCCAATAACAGTGTTGTGATGATTTCGGATGAACAGCAAAGGGACCTGTAAAGAGATATACATACACATATATCCATTCTCCGCCAAACTCCCCTCCCATCCAGGCTGCCGCATAACACTGGGCAGTTCCATGTGCTGTATGTAATAGGCCATTGTTGCTCATCCACTTTAAATATAGCAGTGCTTACATGTCCATCCCAAACTCCCTAACTGTACCTCCCCCCGCCATCCTTTCGCCCACTTGGGAACCATAAGTTTGTTGTCTAAGTCTGTGAGTCTCTTTCTGTTTTGTAAGTAAGCTCATTTGTATCATTTCTTTTTCGATTCCACATTTAAGGGACGTCCTATATTTCTCCTTCTCTCTGCCTCCATCCGTGTTGCTGCAAATGGCATTATTTCATTCCGTTTCAATGAGGCAACCCATGCTTGCCAGGAGAATATTAAGAACTGACCCTGAGTGCTTCCTCTGGGCAGGCACTGTTCTGAGCATGACTGTTTCATTCTCATTATGATCCTGCAAGGAGGTGCTATTATTTCCATTTCACATATGGAGAAACAGGCTCAGGATGGGGTGAGGAGAAATGACTTGCTCAAGGTTGCCCAGGCTGGAACCGGGACTCCTGGGTCCTTGTTCTCCTTTGCTGCTTTCTCTCAGCTTCTTTGGTTCCTTTTCCTCGGCCTGGAGTCTGCTGGGGGTGGGGTGTTTGAACCTGGGGATTCACGACCCGCTTTGGGTCTCTGTCATCTTCCCATCTTCATCCTTCTCATTCATCTTCCACCCCTCAAAGGGGTAAAATGCAAGAAGACTGAAGCAGGAAGCCCTGCCAGGGTTCTGGTCACTTCAATACTGGGCCTCAGTTTTCCCATCAGGATAATGGGAATGATCACCTTCATTTATTTTTATCAAATGTGTAGAGAGTACTTGTTAAGTGCCAGTTACTGTTATAAACACTTTATAAATATTAATAAATATAAGTCCTTCAGACAACTCAGTGTAGTAGGTACTGTGAAATCTTTTTACAGGCGAATAAATGGACACAGTGAGTTGTGGGGCCTTTTTGAGCGTCGCAGGACATAATAGTTAGTGGGAGGTGTAATACTCAGTTTCTGGCGTATAACAGATGCTCAGTGAGAAGCGGTTGCTGTTGTTTAGTCGCTCAGTTTCTTAGTTGCTCTTTTGTGACCCCATGGATTGTAGCCCACCAGGCTCCTCTGTCCATGGGATTTTCCAGGCAAGAACACTGGAGTGGGTTGCCCTTTCCTTCTCCAGGGGATCTTCCCGACCAAGGGATTGAACCTGAGTCTCCTGCCTTGACACATGGATTCTTTACCACTGAGCCACCAGGGACACATGTGATGATTGGATCTTGAGCCGGAAGGGATTCTAGAAGGAATGTGATTTGATGAATGGGAAGATCAAAGCTCAGAGAGGGTCCGAGCCTTGTCCCATGCCACAGAGCAGCCAGGGCAGGCTGTCCACAGCCAAGATCAGTCCTGCTTTGCTGCCTTTGTTCTTTCTGTTCATTGGTCATCTGTGTGTATGTGTGTGCACACGTGTGCAGATCAGGGGTGCTTGTTGCAGCTCCAGCAAAAGTGGAAGCCCGAGCCCACAACTGCCACGTGGTCTTGGGCTATTGCTCCCCACTCCTCTCTGGGCTCAGGTCTCTCGGGGGCGGGCCCGGATGGGGACGTTCCCTGAAGGCCCTGCCCCAGAGCGTCCAGTTTACAGCAAGCATGATGAGTCAGGTCTTACCAGCTCTGGCCCTTGGGCAGGTTCCTTTACCTCATTGGGCCTCACTTTCCTCACTGTGAAGCAGATAGAATACTGGAGGCTCACAGGGTCATTGAAGGATTTATGAAGAAAATCAGTGTTAAAAGTTCAGGCCAACACATATCAAGTGAACCTTAAAATGCATTTCAATATACATTCAGTTCAGTTCAGTTCAGTTCAGTCACTCAGTCGTGTCCGAATTTCCGCGACTCCATGAATCACAGCACGCCAGGCCTCCCTGTCCATCACCAACTCCCAGAGTTCACTCAAACTCATGTCCACATAGTCGGTGATGCCATCCAGCCATCTCATTCTCTGTCGCCCTTGTACTGCAAGGAGATCCAACCAGTCTATTCTAAAGGAGATCAATATACATTAGGTGCATCCAAATACTGTTTGATTCTACTTCTGTGAGGTACCTAAGAACAGTCGAATTCATAGTCAGAAAGTACATTGGTAGATGACAGGAGCCAGAGAGTGGGAAGGATGGGTGGGGAGTCAGTGTTCAATAGGGACAGAGTTTCAGTTTAGGAAGGTGAAAAATTCAGGAGATGGATGATGGTAAGAGTTGCACAATAATGTGAATGTACTTAGTACCACTGAACTGTCCAGTTAAATATGGTTAAAATAGTATGTTTTATATTATGTGACTTTTATTAGTTCAGTTCAGTTTAGTCACTCAGTCATGTCCGACTCTTTGTGACCCCATGGAGTGCCACGCCAGGCCTCCCTGTCCATCACCAACTCCCAGAGTTCACTCAAATTCATGTCCATTGAGTCGGTGATGCCATCCAACCATCTCATCCTCTGTCGTCCCCGTCTCCTCCTGCCCTCAGTCTTTCCCAGCATCAGGGTCTTTTCAAATGAGTCAGCTCTTCGCGTCAGGTGGCCAAAGTATTGGAGTTTCAGCTTCAACATCAGTCCCTCCAATGAACACCCAGGACTGATCTCCTTTAGGAGGGACCGGTTGGATCTTCTTGCTGTTCAAGGGACTCTCAAGAGTCTTCTCCAACACCACAGTTCAAAAGCATCAATTCTTTGGCCCTCAGCTTTCTTTATCATCCAGCTCTCACATCCATACATGACCACTGGAAAAACCACAGCTTTGACTAGACGAACCTTTGTTGGCAAAGTAATGTCTCTGCTTTTTAATATGCTATCTAGGTTGGTCATAACTTTCCTTCCAAGGAGTAAGCATCTTTTAATTTCATGGCTGCAATCATCATTTGCAGTGATTTTGGAGCCCAGAAAAATAAAGTCAGCCACTATTTCCACTGTTTCTCCATCAATTTGCCATGAAGTGATGGGACCGGATGCCATGATCTTAGTTTTCTGAATGTTGAGCTTTAAGCCAACTTTTTCACTCTCTTCTTTTCACTTTCAGCAAGAGGCTCTTTAGTTCTTCTTCACTTTCTGCCTTAAGGGTGGTGTCATTTGCATATCTGAGATTATTGATATTCCTCCTGGCAATCTTGAATCCACCTTGTGCTTCTTCCAGCCCGGAGTTTCTCATGGTGTAATCTGCATATAGGTTAAATAAGCAGGGTGACAATATACAGCCTTGACGCATTCCTTTTCCTATTTGGAACCAGTCTGTTGTCCCATGTCCAGTTCTAACTGTTGCTTTCTGACCTGCATACAGGTTTCTCAAGAGGCAGGTCAGGTGGTCTGGTATTCCCATCTCTTTCAGAATTTTCCACAGTTTGTGGCGATCTACACAGTCAAAGGCTTTGGCATAGTCAATAAAACAGAAATAGATGTTTTTCTGGAACTCTCTTGCTTTTTCGATGGTCCAGCGGATGTTGGCAATTTGATCGCTGGTTCTTCTGCCTTTTAAAAAAAAGTTAAAAAAAGACCTTCGGGCCAGCTCCTGGCACAATTATATAGCATCTACTGTCTGCTGTGCACTGTCCTGAGCACTCCAGTTTATATATTAATTCATCATATCATCAGTTTCCCAGGAAGTTGGACCACAACTATCATGCCCATTTTACAAATGTGAAAACAGAAGCTCAGAGAAGTTAAGGGACTTGCTAACAAGTGGCAGAGCTAGAACTTTAATCCAGATAAGCTGGTTCCAAAGTTCATGCTCTTGGCCACCCCCCAATACTCTCTCCCAAGACAGTGTCAGCAGTGATTATGAGCCTCTTGGGCATTCTATTTCCTGGCCTGTCCTGGCACTTGGGTCTGGGGCTGAAGGTATGGGAAGTCCTTGATATTTATTTCCCCCTGTCCTTCTTAAGACATGTGAGTCACCTGCATTTATGAGTCACTTGCTGTATGCAAACAGTCTGCAGTGCACCACGGCATCCTTGCTGCATGCTAATGAGGCTTCCTTCTCCCCCTGGTGTTTCTGCCTTCCAGCTTGCTGACCATGAAGGACCGAGAGATCTGTGCTGACCCCAAACAGCACTGGGTGAAGAAGATTCTCCAGAAGCTGAGCCAATGAGGCAGGCCCTGCTCTGATGACCGTGGCCTTGGTTCCTCCAGGAAGGCTCACGGATCCCGACCTCCCTTCTGTTTCAGTGGCTTCCTGACACGAGCCTGTGCCAGTGACTCTCTCAGTGCTGAGAGATCTTAATCCCTGCAGCTGTCACCCTCAGTCAAGCCTCCAGCTGTGACTCTCATCTCCCCTCTTACCTTCCACCCCACCCTCTGCCCCACCAAAGCCAGAGGACCCACCATCCTGGTCAGTTACTCCTCCGCTCCAAACCCTTCCACGGCTCCCCACTGACCTCAGCTGAGGTCAGAGCTCCTGAGGCTGGCCCCACAGTCTCCAGTCCTGCCTCATTTCCCTTCATGCATGTTGGATTCCAGCTTCCTTTCTCCCAACCCATGTCATACCTTTCCACTTCTGTCCTTTTCCTGGGCTGCTCCTGATACCCAGAATGTCTTTCCATTTTCTGCACCTGTCCGACCCCATCTGTCTTCCAGGGCATCATCACTCGACCTAAGCTACCAGTAATTGAGATTCAGTTTTTAAAATTTCCATGGGCCCTCTGCCTCCCTTTAACAACACTGATCTCCATCTGCCCAGAATTCTCAGGACTTGGGAGCTTGTCCTCCAACCCGACAAGCTAGACCAATATCCACACCTGAGTTACTTCGGTCTCCTGGCCTCCAGCACAGAGCACAGGGGATGGTTCAGAATCAGAGCTCAGTAAGAGGCTGCAGACTGAGTCAATAAAAGTAGTTTCTCTCTCCCACCTCCCAAAGGCTCTCATGCATCAATACAGAGACTTAAGGTCATCTAGAGAAGGGTTGGTGGGGTCCATTCAGTTCAGTTCAGTTGCTCAGTCGTGTCCAACTCTTTGCGACCCCATGAATCACAGCATGCCAGGCCTCCCTGTCCATCACCAACTCCCAGAGTTCACTCAAACTCATGTCCATTAGGAAGCCTCAAATTTGCCCAGATTCACCTTTCTTCTGCATTTTACCTGTATATTAGCAGTCTTTAATCTTCTTGCTTCCCTTGGGTTTTTACTGCCCCTCCAACCTCCAACATCCAGGCCTGATCTCTTCAGAGGGACTCTTCAGAGTCCCTCATTTTTTCTTCCTCTTTTCCCAAATAACTAATAATGAAATTCATGCCACAGTGTGAATGACAACACTTGGCTTGATATTATAAGCTCTAGTTATATTTTTATAAGTAAAGAGGGCAAATGCTTCAAAGGCCAAATAAATGACAGGAAAAACTTTTAGGAAATGTGTGGGAGGGGAACAAGGCAGTGATTTCCTGACCCCTGGAGTGAATATGTGGGGTATAGTTAAGGGAAAGAGCCTTGAATGGAGGTTGTTCTCAGGTGGCTGTGGCCAGGCTAATGACTGGGATTTGGGACTTATCTGCACCTCTTTGGGGACAACAGTTTCCCCAGATATCTGTGCTTTTTCCTTTCTGAGGGACCCTGATGCAACATGGCAGGGTGGTTGTCACTGTGTGACCCTGAGGAGAACATTTAACCTCTCTGAGCCTCACCTGAGAATGGGAATACCCATCTTAAGGAGTTTGCTGTTAGGCTCAGGTGGAAGCCACAGAGAATGTGGCTTTGCCAGGCATAAAAGGCAGTGTCTTTCAGGGCTTCTGTCCCCTCCTAGAGCCCAAGGGCATTTGTCCACTACAGGTACTAGAAGTGTTAACCTGCCTGTTGCCCATGTACATGGCCTTCAAATGTTCTGGGATCTCCCTCCACTCCTGTCCTGCTCTTGCCCCTGCTCCTCAAGCCTTCTGGAAAATAAATCCTCTGCAACAGTGTCTGCTTTGTCCCTTGGCATGTGCTGTTCCTGTGAGGTGGGGCAGGAAACCCACGGTCCCCTCTTTCCCGGTGGAGAAGCCCTTGACATTGATACATGATCTGGCTTGCCCAAGGTCACCCTGTGAGAGGGTGGGGAGTCTCAGCCAGACCTCAGGACCTGGGAAGTAGCTGAGCAGGTGCCAGCAGGGAACGCCAGACACGTGTCCACTCTGGGACCACTTGACAGGAGGAGTTGATGAAATCATTCATCCAGTCCTCAAGTCTAGATCTTTGAGAAGCATATTCATTCACTCATTCAATAACCCAACCTTAACCTTCCCCCTTCAAGGGAGAACACAGAGGAGAGTGTATTAGTCAGGAAATGCTACTTGTAAAAACAACCCCACAAATCTCAGTGGCTCAGTCGCATACAAGGTTTTGTCTTCTCACATGAAGTCTAACTGGGCATTCCTGGTCTGTGGTGACCTTCCATCCATGTGGTCATTCGAAGACCGAGGCTGCTTCCTTCTCATGGCTCGAACCTCCTCCAGGACCAGGTCTCCTATCCATCATCCAGAAGATGGGAAAAGAGAATGGAAGCTTGTGGGAGGACTTCATGAGTTGGGCCAGAAACAGGGGCTCATCGCTTCTGCCAACGTGCCATTGGCAGAACTCAATCACATGACCTCCCTGACAGCAAAGGATGCTGGGAAGTACAGCCAAGCTGTGTATCCAGGAAGAAGAGGGAGTGGATTTGGGGAGTACCCAGTTCATTTGGTGCCGAACTTCCCTGGGCCCTCAAATGGGTCTGCTTCCCAGGAGAAGTTCCTGGACACAGCTTGCTCTGCCAAAACAACCAGAAAAAGGACTTCTCTGCTCTTGCTGCATCTTCATTATCTCCTCAGTGTCCATTCTGTTCCATGGACATCTTGGCACAAGTGGCCTTTGCTCCCTTTTGGATCTGGCTCTCACACTGAGATTTCCAGCGTTGAGGCTCCAGACACCTGGAACACTGACTGAGAGGCATGGAAAAGCATCATGAAGGGCATAGGTCACAGGTTCAGACAGACACAGGAACTCTCAGCAGCTGTGTGTCTGGAACAAGTTATTTGGTCCCTCTGAGCCTCAGTTTCTGCCTCTGTGAATAGTGGGCAATAAAAGCACATGGTACATATATTTATGAGAATCTGATGGCATAAAAAGGTACAGACAGCCCAATAACAAAATGGGCAAAGACTTGGATGGACAGTTCTCCAAAGAAGATACTCAATTGGTTAATAAGCCTATTCTTAGTGGGGGCAATATTTGCCACTCCAAAGTGTATCTCCTTGACATGAGGATTAATTCAGGCTGATTATTTTTTTAACACTGAAAACATTTTTATTCTACTACTTGGGGACTAATAAAAATATTTTCAGTTTTGTGCATATTCATAAAAAGCAACCACTTTAAAATACTCCTTGTCTAATATGCAGGAGTAGAAGAAATGGAGTAGCCCTCATAGTCAACAAAAGAGTCTGAAATGCAGTATTTGGGTGCAATCTCAAAAACAACAGAATGATCTCTGTTCGTTTCCAAGGCAAACTATTCAATATCACAGTAATCCAAGTCTTTGCCCAACCACTAATGCCAAAGAAGCTGAAGTTGAACGGTTCTATGATGACCTACAAGACCTTCTAGAACTAACACCAAAAAAATAAAAAGGATGTCCTTTTCATCATAGGTTACCGGAATGCAAAAGTAGGAAGTCAAGAGATACCTGGAGTAACTGGCAAGTTTGGCCTTGGAGTACAACATGAAACAGGGCAAAGGCTAACAGAGTTTTGTCAAGAGAACACACTGGTCATAGCAAACACCCTCTTCCAACAACACAAGAGACGACTCTAAACTTGGACATCACCAGAGGGTCAATACCATAATTACATTGATTTTATTCTTTGTAGCCAAAGATGGAGAAGGTCTATACAGGCAGCAAAAACAAGACCAGGAACTGACTGTGGCTCAGATCATGAACTCTTTATTTCCAAATTCAGACTTAAATTGAAGAAAGTAAGAAAAGCCACTAGACCACTCGGGTATGACCTAAATCAAATCCCTTATGATTATACAGTGGAAGTGACAAATAGATTCCAGGGATTAGATCTGATAGACAGAGTACTTGAAGAATTATGGACAGAGTTCGCAAATTGTACATGAGGCAGTGATCAAAACCATACCTAAGAAAAAGAAATGCAAAAAGGCAAAATGGTTGTCTGAGGAGGCCTTACAAATAGCTGAGAAAATAAGTGAAGCAAAAGACAAAGGAGAAAAGGACAGATATATCCATCTGAATGAAGAGTCTGTCATTGTTTCCACTGTTTGACTGTGTGGATCACAACAAACTGTGAAAAATTCTTAAAGAGATGGGAATACCTGACCACCTGACCTACCTCCTGAGAAATCTGTATGCAAGAAGCAACAGTTAGAACCAGACATAGAACAAAGTACTGGTTCCAAATTGGGAAAGGAGTATGCCAAGGCTGTATATTGTCACCTTGTTTATTTAACTTATATGCAGAATCCATCATGCAAAATGCTGGGCTGGATGAAGCACAAGCTGGAATCAAGATTACCGGAAGAAATATCAATAAACTCAGGTATGCAGATGACACCACCTTTATGGCAGAAAATGAAAAGAAACTAAAGAGCCTCTTGATGAAAGTGATAGAGGAGAGTGAAAAAACTGGCTTAAAATTCAACATTCAAGAAGTGAGGATCATGGCATCCAGCCCCATCAATGCATGGCAAGTACATGGGGTAACAATGGAAACAGTGACAAACTTTATTTTCTTGGGCTCCAAAATCACTGTAGATGGTGGCTGCAGCCATGAAATTAAAAGATGCTTGCTCATTGGAAGAAAAACTATGACAAACAATATATTAAAAAAGCAGAGACATTACTTTGCCAATAAAGGTCTGTCTAGTCAAAGCTATGGTTTTTCCAGTAGTCATGTATAGATGTGAGAGTTGGACCATAACAAAGGCTGAGCACCAAAGAATTGATGCTTTTGAAATGTGGTGTTGGAGAAGATTCTTGAGAGTCCCTTGAACTGCAAGGAGATCAAATCATTCAATCCTAAGGGAGATCAGTCCTGAATATTCATTGGAAGGACTGATGCTGAAACTGGTTCAATACTTTGGCCACCTGATGTGAAGAACTGGCTCACTAGAAAAGACCTGGATGCTGGTAAAGATTGAAGGCAGGAGGAGAAGGGGTTGGCAGAGGATGAGACAGTTGGATGGCATCACCAACTCGATGGACATGAGTTTGAGCAAGCTCCAGGAGTTAGAGATGGACAGGGAAGCCTGGTGTGCTGCAGTCCATGGGGTCGCAAAGAGTCGGACATGCCTGAGTGACTGAACTATTATGCAAATCTACAAAAGTAAAGAACTGCTTCTATCTTTCTTATTAACATTCATTTAAATATTATACATCATTAATATATTTTGCTTATAGCAATTTTACTATATCCTCTGACATTTAACAGAAATATATTTTTTCAAAGAATTCTAGAGCATTACATTTCATGGTCTCATAACATTATCTCTTTGGAAAATAGAATTCATTCTTTATATCCTACAGGCTGATTTATTTACTTTATTTTTGGCCGCTCTGGGTCTTTGTTGCTTTGCATTGGCTTTCTCTAGCTGTGGCGAACTGTGTCTACTTTCCGATTGCGGTGCGTGGGCTTCTCATCGAGGTGGCTTTTCTTGTGAAGCACGGGCTCTAGGTTGCTGGGGCTTCAGTAGCTGCAGCGCACAGCTTAGAACTCTCAGGCTTCAGTCGTTGCGAGATGTGGGCTCGGTAGTTGTGATGCACTGGCTTAGTTGCTACGTGGAATCTTCTCGGACCAGGGATCGAATCTGCGTCTCCTGCATTGGCAGGCGAATTCCCATCTACTGAGTCACCAGGGAAATCTTAGGCTGATTATTTTTAAGAAACAGAAGACCTGGGAAATTTTTTGGTTACTCCCCTTGACTGCCTGAAAGAATTTAAATAAAGAACCCGTGACAGGAATAGAACTATCACTAGAGGTATCTGCAAAGAATATGGAGCTAAGTATGGTCGGGGAAATGGTGGAAGGTTTAGAGATCAACATCCAGCCTGTGTCCCGTTGTTTCTGCATGATGCAGCAAGCGTTTATTTACCAAACATTTGCACTTTAATTTTTCCTCCCTGTGAATTGTCTTCCTCCTCTTCGAAGTCTCAAATTGCTACCCCCAACATTCTCTTGTCATCAGCTGAAGATGGTATTTAACATGAGGGCTTCAGTTCTCTTGGCAAGTTACTCAGTTTTCCATGGTCTCCCCTGTGAATATAATGTTATTAAACTCTTGTTTGATTTTCTCCTGTTAATCTGTCTCATGCCAATTTAATTCTTAGGCCAGCTAGAAGAACCTAGACGTGTAGAGGAAATTTTTCTTCCTCCCCAGCAGCAGGAAAAGATGCTTAACATCACTAACCATTTAGGGAAATGCAAATCAAAACCACAATGAGATACCACTTCAGATTCATTAACATGGCTATTATGAAAAAACAAGGTTGGTGAGGGTGTAGGGAAATCGGAACCTTTGTGCATTGGTTATGGGAATGTAAAGTGGTACAGTCGCTGCAGAAGACAGTATGGCTGTTTCTAAAAAAAAAAAAAATTAAACATAGAACTACCATATGATCCAGAAATCCCACTTCTGGGCATCCACACACAAAAATTGAAAGCAGGGACAGGAACAGATATTTGTACACCCATTACTCACTTCAGCATTTTCTGAAATAGCCAGAAGGTGGAAACAACCCAAGCACACATCGATGGATGACTGCATAAGCAGAATGTTGTCTAACCATACAGTGGAATATGATTCAGCCTTAAAAGGAAAGAAATTTTGACACCTGCTACAACATGGATGAACTTTGAAAGTGAAAAAGGGCAGTCACAAAAAGACAAGTACTGTATGATTCCTCAAGGTGTCAGACTCCTAGACACAAAAAGCAAGCTGGTGGTTGCCAGGAGCAGGGGAAGGAGGAAATGGGCGTCATTGTTCACTGCGTCCAAACTTGCAATTTTGCAAGATGAGGAAATTCTGGAGATGGATTGTGCTGATGGGTACACAGCAATGTGAATGTACTTCATGCCACTGAACTGAACACTTAGAAATGGTTAAAATGTTAATTTTTTAGGTGATGTATGTGGTTGTTCGTTAAGTCCCATCCAATTCTTTGAGACCCCATGGACTACAGCATGCCAGGCTCACCTGTCCTTCATCACCTCCTGGAGTTTGCTCAAATCCATGTCCGTTGAGTCAGTAATGCCATCCAACCATCTCATCTCATCCCCTCTCCTCCTGCCCTCAGTCTTTCCCAGCATCTGGGTCTTTTCCAATGAGTTGGCTCTTCGCATCAGGTGGCCAAAGCCTTGGAGCTTCAGCATGAGTCCTTCCAGTGAATATTCAGGGTTGATTTCCTTTAGAACTGACTGGTTTGATATCCTTGTAATCCAAGAGGCTCTCAAGAGTCTTCTTTAGAACCACAATTCGAAAGCATCAATTCTTCAATGCTCAGCCTTCTTTACAGTTCAGCTCTCACATCTGTATATGACTACTGAAAAAACCATAGCTTTGACTAGACGGATCTTTGTTTGCAAAGTGATGTTTATTTTACCCCAATAAAAAGAGGGGGTGGCCAAGCACAAGCACCAATGTTTCCTGTGTGTCAGGCACCATGAAAGACCGTGAAAGTCCGTGATAGTCCTTAATTTTGTGAACTCCCCAGATAGAGGGAAATGTCTGGAGCATGTATGTTGCCCTCTTTAGTGGTCAGAAAATGTGAGCTGGGTAGGGCTGGCTAGGGCAGGGAGTGCGGCCCCCAGGGGGACCTGGAGAGACCATCTCACCGGCCACCACATTCCTCCTACCATCCTGGGGTCCCACAGGCGTGCCCTGGGCTCCCCACCCCATTCCCCACTTGTTTCTGTCCTGCTTCCTATGCTGGGAGAATCTCCCATGTTCCACAACAGAGATGCAGCCTCCCTGCTCTTTGGGGCACCCATGCAGGGTCCCAGCCACCGGTGGGTCTGCAGAATATAGGTGGGAATACCTCTCTCCCTGCCATCCCACTGACCCTGCGAAAACCCTCTTTCCTGCCACCCAGTGCGGCTCTGGTAATTCCTCAGCTCAGAAGATTCCCAGCTTCCTTTTTTCCCCTGAATAGCATCCTCTTTTCTCACTCCAGCTTCAAAGTGTCTAACAGCAGACTTCCTGCCCCTTCCTTCCTCGGAGACAACACACAGTGAGAAAAACAGTGAGCGAGACAATGGTCTTGACTCTTCAGGAATTCAATCATGAAAAATGTAATAGAAATCTAATGTAGGATTAATAGAAACAACCATAAGCAATGCACGAACCTACATTGGACCATGGCTCAATAGTCGATAGATAGGAAGGAAGAAAGAGAGAAGACAGGAGGAGAAACTCAAAGTACATTTCGGGACAATTGGAGAAATTTGAATATTAACTAAATGTCATAAGAGATATAGGATTTGTTAGTTTTGCTAAGTGCGGTAATACTATCCTACTCATGTAAGACAATGTCTTTATACAGTGGAGGTACATGCTGAAGAATTCAGGGGCAAAGTATCAGGCAACCATTTTGAGATGGCTTGGCAAAAAGAGGAAAGATGAATCGAATATGGAAAAATGCAGGAAAGCTCTTTGTTTCATCCCTTTTTTATTGTTTACAAATTTTTCAAAACAATAATGTAAAAAAACAAGCAAAATTCTGCCCACTTTCTGGCTGAAATATCATCTCTCATTCCTACCTTTGTTGATTCCCAGACAAGAACAAAGGCTTCTCTCTCTCCTAAGACCTGCAGCCTTCGAATCTCTGATATGACTTGCATCTTCTTTCTACTACTGAACTGGGGCTCCTTAGGGCAAAAACTTTGACTTATTTCCCTACCTTCCCTCCTGCCCCGCACCCCCCAACCCCCCACCACAGGGCCAGGCACTCATCAGGTTGAATAACAAACACCAATGGTTCCTGTGTGTCAGGCACCCTGAAAGTCCTTAGTTTTGTGAACTCCCCAGGGAGTGAGTGATTCAGTGAGAGGTCTATTAGCATCCCATTTTACAGATGGGGAAGCTGAGGCTCAGAGAGGCTAAGTCACTTGCCCAAGGTGATACCCTTCATAAGTGGTTGAGTCATGGTTGTCTCAGGTCCCACCAACCTAAAAGCCTGGCTACTGTGTCTGAATTGAATCTAAGCTCAGTTCTTAACACCCTGATGAGACAGGTGAGGTGACCATTCCAATTTTGTGGGAGCAAAAGCTGGGCTAGAAGAGGACAGGGGACATTCCCAAGGGCTGGACAAAGAAAAGCAGTGCTATCTGTATTTTGGTACCTGTTCCGTTCCAGACTCTGAACCGGTACCTTAAGGGCACAAACTCAATTCCCACAGCAGTCCTCACTGTGGGGGTGCAGGGAAAGGTGTAATCTGGAGTCAGGACTTCAGACTCGAAAGTCAGCTGGCTGGGGCACATCTAGGCTTCCCACTTCTGGGATGGTGATACTCAGAAAATTCCTAAACTTTGGCATGCCTCAATTTCCCCATCCACAAAATGGACCATGATAATGGCATCTTGCTTCCACCTGGGTTTGGTGTCATAATTTGCTGAATTAGTTATACAAACCACTTAAAACACTGCTTATCTCAGAGTAAGTGTGAAATCAGAGAGGCAGGGTAGCTGTCCAAGATAGCATGGAGATAGTGCCAGAACCAGGATCATCTGATCCCAAAGCCCTTGCTTTCTAAATCCTTCTTTGGAGCATAGTCTGAGAACAAGGGTCTCTACCCCCAAATATTTAGTCCAACCTGGTTCTTGTCCTTTATGAAACGTGGGGTTTCCCAGGACTTGCCTCTCCCCTTCCCCCCTTCCCTATTTCTCTCCTTCTTCTCCTCTTCCTGGGCTTTCCCAGTGGCTCAGTGGTAAAGAATCCACCTGCCAATGCAGGAGACATGGGTTCAGTCCCTGGGTCGGGAAGATCCCCTGGAGGAGGAAATGGCAACCCACTCCAGTATTCTTGCCTGGGGAATCCCATGGGCAGAGGAGCCTGGCAGGCTAGTCCATGGGTCGCAAAGAGTCGGAGAGGACTTAGCAACTAAAAAATGTCCTCCTAATACTTGTCCCCTTCCCCGGCCCCTCCCTGTTCTTCCTCCCGACCCCCCCCCACCCCCGCCACTGGCTCCTCATCATGGGTAGAACAGAAAGAGCCTGGGACTTCAGTTTGTGTCACTTCTTGTCCCTCTTTGGGCCTCAATTTCCCCAGCTATACACTGAGGGATGTGAAGTTTACTACTTCATGTCTGCATGGGCTGGACAGATTCTCTGAGCTTGAGTGGACATTGACTAGTGCCAGGGATGCCCCTCCCTGTCATGGAGGGTCCAGCCTTCTAGCTCCACACCCCAGATAGCTTTACGGTAAAAGAGAGGTGCCCCGGGAGCTATGACCCTCTGCCCAGCCCCCCCAGACCAACTGGCTCCATAGCCTGCCGCCGTAGCTCACAGACAGACTGACTTTGCTCTGGCTGCCAGCCCGGAGTCACCTCGATGGGAGTGGGTTCACAGTTAACTCCTGCCCCAGACTGACTGGGCTCCTGCTAGAGTCTCCTGGAGTCTTGGGGATTATTGCCACTGCCCATCCACACCAGCAAGCTCTGAGACCAATTTGGTGGGAGTTGATGGCCAGTCGTGCCTGCACCTCTTGTCATGGGCTCTGACAGAGAGAGAGCCTGGGAAGTCGGAGCTGGGAAGCCCCCTCCTCAGTGATCAACCCAACTCCCTCCTTGAACAGATGGGAGAACGGAGGCCTCACGAGGGGCAGGGATCTTTCAGGGCATGCTGCCGAGTTAAGGACCACCCGAGAGGCCCCGAGTTACCAGGGGTGACAGCCATGAGTTTCCCCTGGGCTCACAGCGGGTGGGTGGGTGATGGGAGGGGGGAGATGAGGAGAGTGCAGAAGGGGAAAGGAGATGGTGGGGCCGGAGGTGGGGAAGCCGGGGCTCTTTGCTGTGTCCTGAACTGCCCACCCCCTGGGCCTGCCTGCTCTTCTCTGTGGCGGCGGAGGTGGGGTCTCCTCTCTGATGCTCTCTGTGGATGACTTGGCCGCCTCTCAGGGCTTCAGTTTCCCCATCTGCCCCTGTGAAGTGGGGCTGGCTCTTTCTTTCCACAGGATTTTGCTGTATTGAGCCCCTACTGTTTGCCAAGTTCCATGCTGCTTGGGGAACACCTTGATGAACAGGGTCCCCCAGGTGCTTGGGCGTTGAGAGGTAAGGGTTAGAGGTCCTTTCTGGCATCAGAGAGCTCCCTCCCAGACCAGGGGAGACTGTATCAGACCCCAGATGGCGGGACCCTCGAGTCCTCCTGGCTTGCCTGCCTGCCGCCGGCACTCTCCAATCCTCTGTCCTTTTGTTTTCTGCCCACTTAGGAGCTAGGGCCCCAGCTCAGACACTAGGACATGTGCCAGCTCCCAGTAGGAAGGCGGCCTCAGCAGATGGGAGGAGAGGAAGCCCTTTGAACCCTGGTCTAGCCTCCCAGGCAGGTCCCCATATGAGGAGCCAGCCCAGTCCCCCCATGACGAGCTGCTCATCCAGAGCCAGGGAGCTGCTCGCTCGCTTCCTTGGCAACATCCTGAGGAATCCAGTTGCTGCACACGCTCCCTTCCTCTCCCCTCCCACCGCCTGCCTGCTGCCTGCGGGGGTTGGAGGCGGAGGCGGAGGCAGAGGAGCCCCATTATAAATCGCAGCAGAGCTCAGGCGGCCAGGGGACAAGAGCTGAGCTTCGACAAGGGACCCTGCCACCTGCCTGGTGGCCCTGGACCCCCACCCGCCCCAGCCATGGGTCTTCCGCCTCTCTCGTGGCTGCTCTGCTTGGCTGTCCTCTGCCATTTGGTTGCGCTGCTAGCCGGTGAGTGGGGTGGACTCAGGCATGAGTGGGCTAAGGGGAGCCCCTAGCCCCACTTCTGCCCCTCAAGCCTGACATCAGGGCCCCCAGAACCTTCCCCGGGTAAGGCTGAAATCCCTGGCAGCCCCTTCTTGACATATATGCCGGGTGGGGGAGGTAGGAGCTGGGTGCGGGGGTGGGGGTGGGGGGATGCGGTGGGCACCTCTCTGGTTGTGTGGTCTGCCCTCCGGCTGGAAAAATTCACTCTCACCGGAGACTGTCCCTGCCTGGCCCAGTAAGCAAGGTGGCGACCACTTGGCAGTGCAGGAAGGTGGTGTGGGCAGCAGATGATGCCAGGTGTGGGGTGCCGGGAGAGTGGGGGTGGTGGGAAGCCTGAGGAGGCTCTCGGTGGGCACTCGGATGGAGCCCTGGCAGACTGTGGGCTCATCTCCCTGTCTGGGGTTAATATGTAACCCTCGATCCTGATTCCCGTAGTCTCGGCTTGGCCCCAGGCCAGGCCACAGTTGGGACTTTCTCCTGCCCGAATTCAAGGCCTCCCTAGAAGGGGCCCAGGACCAGTGGAGGTCATGGTCATTGCAGCTCATGAATTAGGCTCATCACTGTGCCTCTGGTCTAGCCCCCAGTCCCCCTGCCCACGTCTGTCCCCTCCCCCCCGCCACCAGGGTACTGTCTTTCTCCCCCAAAGCACAGTTTAGAAAATGTTTTCACCTTCAGTCACTTGCTTTCTGGAGCCTGGGACCTGGGAGGGCATGATGTATCGATCCCACCCAACATGAGTAAGATGGAGGCCCAAGGAGGGTGAGAAATTGACCTGAAGATACACAGCCAGCAAGTAGGACAGAAGAGGGTAAGAGTGGGGACAGGAGGGAGCGTGGATGCACGTGCCTGCTTCTGTGGATCTCACTGCCTTCAAAAGCTGTTTGAGTCAGTCCTATCCTCTGGGAATACCCAGGCCATCTGGCAGATTGAGGCTCAGAGAGGGCGGGAGGCTGCCTTAGGGCACACAGCCAGTCTGGGAAAATGGGCACCAGTCTTTGGCTTCCAGGACTCCATGGAGCGCACTGTCCCCCGAGTCCCTCTGGGGAAAAGCCACCGGTGGGGCAGAAAACAGGTGAGTGGAGATGGTGCAGGCCAAGCGCTACTGGCCTTCCTGCTTCCTGGGCTTGAACCCCTGAGCCCTGAGGTGCATGGGGACAGTGAGGACTGGAAGATGAGGAGTCAGGTGAAGGTTGCTTGGCCATAGCTGTGACCCTGAGTACGGTATTGCCTTCTTTGGTCCCAGCTGCTGCACCTTTAAATGTAGCTATTGCCTATATGTGCGTGGTGAGGCTGAGGACACTTTGCAAGTGAGAGAAAGAGAAGGATCGCTTCTACTAAGCTGGGTTGGTGGGGGGGGTCTTCTCTGCTAGGATGGAGGAGGGATCCTGGGTGGGGGGCACTCTGGAAGCTCTATCCAGGAGCCTGAGACTTCAAAACCATAGTCAACAAAGGGTGGTGTGGAAGATGTTGAGATTTTGGCCCACCGTAATCTTGGCCACTGGTTTTGCTGGGAGATATTCCCATTATTCCAACCTTTCTGAGACTCCATCTCTCCTGCTTTACAACTGGGCATTTGGCCAGGTTCATCTTGGAAGTTCTTAGCCACGCTGACATGTGTGGCTCAGCGAGACCACCTGGGAGCCCCTACAGGACTTAGGGATTGGATCACAAGCCGGAGAGGCCGGGAGGGAGGGGAAGCTGGGGACTTTGTGGCTACTGCCCTGGCTGGTGCAGGGTGGCTGCGTCAGTTCCCAAATGTGGGTTTGCGGGGCTGTGTCAGGCAGGAGGCTCCTCTGCTTTATATAACAAACCTGCAGATACAAGTCAGAACAGAGAATTTTCCTCCCTGAGCACTGACGCATTCACTCCCACTCAAGCTCTGACAAGAAAGAGGGAAAAAAAAACTAAATTAAGCTGCTGTCGTCTACTCCCCCTGATTAGCAGTAGGGGTGGGTGGGAAAGGCAGAGGAGGATAAATCGAGAGTGTCAGATCCAGGCCTGGGTCGAATCTAAATTAAAAATTCCTCTATTTCCTGTTGGTTGGGATTTTACATGTACAAAGTGGCTTGTGCATTTTGTTGATTCATTTGGTAGATAAGCACCTACTATGTGCCAGGTACAATTCTAGGTGCTGGGGCCACATCAGTGAATAAAACTGCCAGTGATCCCAGCGTTGGGGTTGCTAAATATCAACTGGAAAAGACAGATAATACTCAAAACGAATTAGGAAAGGATTTGGTCTGTTAGAAGGAAAAAAAAATGCTGTGATTAAAAAAAAACAGGGATCAAAGGGTGGTGTGGAAGATGTTGAGATTTTATGTAGGGAGTCGAGAAGGGGACATTGAGGGAGGCAGGGGAGAGAAACATGTGGGTATCTCTAGGGCAGGGGTCCTCAGTGCTGGAGTTGGCCCCCAAGGAGACATTTGGCAATTTCTGGCCGCATTTTTGGTTGTTACGTTTTGGTTGGGAGGTACTCAGGCATCTGGTGCATTGAGGCCAGGGGTGATGCCAAACATCCTACGGTACACAGAACAGCCTCCACACCAAAGAATCACGTGGTCCAAAATGTCACTGGTGTTTGCTGTTGAGAAAACCCTGCTCTAAGGGTCCAGGTATTATTCTTATAACCATCCCATGAGGCATTTATTATCATGTCCATTTTACAGAGAAGGGAGGCTCAGAGAACCTGAGTGACTCGTCTGAGACACACAGCTGAGCAACGGCTCAAGCTCTCTCTCCATCACCCAAAAACCCAGAGACCCAGAATATTTCCATCTTTTCCTGCCTATAACCCTCCGAAAAGTCCTTGAGCTCCAGCCTAACGTACACTTCCTCCAAGAAACCTCTGATCACTTGTAGTTGGAGGTGGTCTCTCCTTCATGTAAACCGTGGCTTCTCTGAGGTCTGTTCTGGAACATGGTGTTTTTTCTTGGCATTTAAGGCAGCCTAGAATAGCGGACTGTCTTAGGGGCTGGGAGGAAAACCGGATTTGCCACTAAGCAGCTGTGTGGCCTTGGGAGAGTCATTAAACCTCTCTGATTCTCAGCTTCCACTTCTTTAAAATGAGGATGAAAGTGATCTTTTTGCAGGAATTAATGACAGCAGATGTGTGTGGGCTGAGCGTAGGGTCCAATACACCATAGGTGGTCTACTAAGAAAAGTTCTGATACTCTGTGGTTCTGTCTTAGCCGTCCATCAGGTTGAGAGACTTCTGAGGCTGAGATGGGCCTTCTTCATCCCTTTACTCCTCACAGGGCTTGGCCAGAGGCAAGTTAGCATTTGTTGGCTGACCGAGTGAACATGGTGATCTGATGGCATTTATTGGGATTGAGGTACTCTCTCCGAGCTCAGCATCAGCACCTCTGGGAGAAGGAGTTCAGAGTTAAGGACAAGAGGGCCTGGGTCTTTGTAGATACTCAAAAGTAACTCAAACAGATGTTGGCTGACTCAGGGATTGGATGGATGGACGAAGGATGTGTGAGTGGGCTGGAGAGAGAGGGAGGGATGGGTGGGTGAAGGGGTGGAGGATGCCTAGGTGGGCAGGTGGTCGGTCAGTGAGTGGGGCACGGGCAGATTGATGGAATGGAGTGAGTAGGGATGGGTGGGAGGCAGACAGGTGGGTGGCTGGGAATGGGGAGCAGATTGACAAGAGGGGGCAGATAAACGGGTGGATGGATAGACGGGTAGGGAAGTGGGTGGAGGGACAAGTAGACTGAGACATTATTTCATTCAATGAATATTTATACCCACCTTATGCTTGATGATGAGAAACACTGTGACACCAAGACATCAAGGCCCCTGTCCTCCCGCATTCACACGACAGTTAATAGATGACTGGCTGGTTGAGACATTATCCCCAGTTACAGAAAAGAAAACTTCAGTTCCTAGAAGGAAAGCCCGCTCAGTTTGTTATACCACCTCCCCAGGCTAAAGCAAGACGAGAACCTGGCCAAAGCACCGTGGCAGAGTGTGGGGACTGTGAGACAGGCTGCCTTTGTGGCTCATTAAGCCCTAGAGGTGGGCATAGTGGATGTAGAGTCAGAAGAGGGCACTGAGCTTCCCTAGTTTGTCCCTTCTGCCCACTGGGCAGCCTCCCCCTGGTTCCAGGTCATCAGGGGCACCATTTTTCTGGGGATTCCCCCCGAAAGTCACCTGCCACTCCAGTCCAGAGGACTGACTCTTGACTCTGCTCAGCAGGACCCGGGGAGGCTGCTGCTGAGTCATTCTGAGGTCCCGCTGCGGGGAAAGTAGGGTGATAAGGCAGCAGGGAAATTTTCACATCCTGGTTCCTCAGAGAGAAAGGGCAGCTGGTGACTCAGGGACCAGCTGCGGGGAGCCCCCTGCCCACCTCGGGGGCTACTAGTGATGCCCCCTGATGGCTTGGCCCTGAACTTGCAAGCCCTGACTCCCCCTACTCCCCACAAGGCAGGGTGAGCTGAAGCAGGGGGCGTGATGAGAGAAGGGGAGGCAGATTTTAGAAGGTGTGCGTGCACGCGTGTATTTGGGAAGGCGGAGCATATTTGGTTTGTGTGTCCATGTGCATTAAGTATTTGTGCAAGAGTGATGTGTGTTTTGGTGGAACCCCGGGGATCACTGGGGACCACCCAAGCTCTGCAGAAATAAAATAAGTTTGTTCTCTTGGCTCCACTGCCCTGGAAGTCCTAACCTCTAGATTTTTCAAAACCCTCTGAGGTCTTGCTTCAGCTGCAAACGACCTTGACTCCGATCAGAAACTCAAGCTCTTCATTTTTTGCCCTGCCCTTCTCGAACTTATACAAAGCAGAGTAAATTTTGCTGGAGATTTTCGGGGAAGGTAGAGATGCAGTGCAAACCACTTTGAATGTTTATATAAAATATCTGGGTTCTCAACTGTCTGTTGAGTCACCGTCGTTCTGTCCTGGGGTTTCTGGCTGACTCCACGTGGGACCCAGCCATCTTAAGGCCCCGCCTATCCCATTCTGCCCCCACCCCATGCACAACCCCATCTCTATCCCTCCTCCCTATTCCTGCTCCCCCAGCTTGTCTTGGGAATCCAAATGGCCCATTTGGTTCCTCTCAGGAGCTGCTTCCCAACTCATCCTGGCTTTTTCTATAGACAGTTTTTAAATTTCTGTATTCACTGTTTGGCTGTGCTGGGTCTTCTTTGCTGCACTATGCCTTCTCTAGCTGAGGTGATCAGGGGCCACTCTCTTGTTGTGGGGCTCAGGCTTCTCATTTCGGTGGCTTCTCTTGTTGCTGAGCACAGGCCAGAGGGCACTCAGACTCAGTAGTTGCGCCCCCCCGGCTGTAGGGCATTGGCTCAATAGTTTTACTGTGCAGGCTTAGTTGCTCCACAATATCTGGGATCTTCCCTGATCAGGGATTGAACCTGTGGCTCCTGCATTGGCAGGTAGATTCTTTACCACTGAGCCACCAGGGAAACCCTCATCCTGGCTCTTAATGGCAGAACAAAGGATTGTCTACTCAGCACACTGCTTAGAAGGTGGTTATTGGTATATATTTAAACTTTTTTATCTGCTACGTCGGCCTGGTGGCATATATGCCTTTATGTGGTTTTTTTTTTTTTTTTTTTTGCTGGGCATATATGTGTCATTACGGTAGTTGCTGGTGGCCAGAATGTATACAGGGAATACACGGGATGTGAATGGACAGAGATCTAGGGGTGTCTCAGAAGCTGTGGAAATGGATCAGGCTGAGATGGAAGGATGGGATCCTGATGCGAGGGGGTGAGAGTTGAGCAGGTGACTTACTAGAGTAAGAGCATGGTGGGGGGAATGGCAGCCTCACAGGTTCAGAAGGGCCGGGAGCCAGGCCTGGCAGGAGAGCCTGATCCGTCACTTGCTGGCTGTGTAACCTCAGATAAATCCTTGTCAGTTTCACACTCCTCTCCCCTTGTGAACCCACTCCAGGGACTGAATTTTAAAATTAAGATGTGCCAGACAATAAGAGCTTTATAAGAATTCATTTTCCTCCATCCTTACAACAACCCTGTGAGGTAGATTCTATTGCTGTCCTTATTTTACAGGGGGGGAAACTGAGGCCTAGAGAGGTTTGGCCGGGGACAGGGGGCTGAGGTCAAGGGTGTGGGGCATTGGTTCTGGCTAGGAGGGTGCGGCTGGGACAAGCTGGCATGGGGCTGGGAAGCCAGATGTCCACGGACAGTCCGGCTGACTGGTGGCCTCTGTGGGGTCAGGACAGCAACACGGTGTGAACAAGTGTAACTTCTCCTGCAACAAAATGATCCAGAAGATTTCCGTGTCTCGTCTAGTCGGCTACCAACGAAATCGGGAGTCCTGCAATGATGGAGCTGTCATGTAGGTACTGCCCTCTTGGCCTCTGCATTCCTTTCAGGCCCCTGGTCTCTGCTAATCCACGTCCACATCCTATCACCCCAAACTGGGCTCCTGGCCAAGGGCTTTCAGCAAGTGTTCCTCTTCCTCCTGACCTGCTGGCCTCCTCACTGACCTTAATATCCATGCCCTGAGCAAACATGATCCGTGGCTTTCCTGAATGTCCTGGAGAAGCCACCCGGAGTGGTAATTCCTACTGGGCTAAAGGGTGTTTTATGCAGCGCTGGAACCTGCTGGGTTTCATGGGAGAGGAAAAGCATGGTGTTCTGAAAGTGCAGGCTCTAGATGCCAGCAGATCCGGTGTGAATGCTGCCTTTACCACTTACAGTCTGGGTGGCCCTAGTGATCTTATCTACCCTCTGGGCTCTGCTTTCCTTATCTGTTAAAATGGGTAGTTTCGAGGAGAATGAAAGGAGATAGTGAAACTAAGGCTCTTGGCAGTGTGCCTGGAAGCTGCTGACAATAGGCGAGGCCAAGGTTATTATCTCCATTGAACAGATAAGGAAACAGAATCCCTCCCAGACTTCAGACTTCCGAGAGGGGTCAAGCCAAGCCAGCTTCCCCTCTGGGTGTTGGGACTCCTGGCCATCTTGGCTGCTTGCTCCGTTGGGGTCCCTCTTGGGTACTGCCCAGTTGCCCAGCCTTGAGGCCTTTCCCCAGGACTGACCTTTGGGTCCTAAAGCAGTCTCAGCCAGACCCTGACTCCTGGCAACAGGAAACAGCCTGTTTGAAGCAGGGGCCCAGCTAAAGAAAATTGTACTTCCTCCCACTGATTACTAAGAGGGCAAGTGCGCTACAGCCTGACCTCTCTGCTCACCTGTCAAACCTCACTTCCCCCACACTACCCTATATGTTTGCTTCTCTTTTGTAGGCGAAGGGGAAGTGGGATGCTCCAGAGAGGGGATGACAGCGCTGGGACAGCACTGCGCCTGTGGGTCCTTCAGGGTCATGCTCGCTTTCTGGACCTCTCTGGCTTCCTAGCCTATTAGAGACAGGCACATTTATATTACCCCTCTAAGCCTCAGTTTTCTAATCTGTAAAATGGGGATGTATGTAGTAGCCATCTTGCAGAAAGGGTATGAAGTTTAACCAGACAAAATTTCCAGCACAGGCCAGGGTGTGGAGCACGGGTCCCAGCCAGCTTTGAGCTGTGGTCTTGGTACTAAGCCACACGCAGGCTTCAAAGGAAGCTCAAGATTTGGATGGAACTCAGGGTCCTGAAGAAAGGAATAGCTACCCACTCCAGTATTTTTTGAGCTTCCCTGATGGCTCAGACGGTACAGAATCTGCCTGAAATCCAGGAGACCTGGGTTTGATTCCTGGGTTGGGAAGATCCCCTGGAGATATGAATGGCAACCCACTCCAGTATTCGTGCCTAGAGAATTCCATGGACAGAGAGGATCCTGGCAGGCTACAGTGCATGGGGTCACAGAGTCAGACATGACTGAGTGACTGACACTTTCACTCACATGTCACTTTCAGGGTCCCATCAGGGCCACCATATAGAGGGTTGTAGCACCCTAGGGTCCCTTGAAGCCTGAGGATACACTCTAGGAGAGGAGAGAGGCCCAGAGGGCAGCCTTCAGCTGAAGGAAAGGAGGAAGAGGAGGTTATGACATTGAGTGTTTTCCACCACCAAGCTTGCCAGTCACACAGCTGGTGGCAGAGAACACTTGGGGTATCTCCCAATCAGAAAACTCACAGCGAAGAGCCCCCGTCTTCACATGACATTATGACTTACATTTTTATTATCTTTCTGGTCAGGAAGATCCCCTGGAGTAGGAAATGGCAACCCACTCCAGTACTCTTGCCTGGAAAATTCCATGAACAGAGGAGCCTGGTGTGTATCAGTCCATGGGGTCGCACAGAGTTGGACATGACTGAGCGACTAAGTTCTCACGCACGCACTCTGAACCAGGTGCTTTACATCCTTTTCATTTTTTACAATAACACAGAAGCGGGTGACCAACTTGTCCTGGTTTGCCGGAATTTTCACAAAAAGACCCCTTCAGTCCCAGATTTTCTGGGATGGTTGGTCACACTGCAGAAGACAGGACTCTCTTTCCAGTTCTCAAGTGAGAACACAGAAGTTCTGTAAGCTGAGCTGCCCTGGTTAAGAAACTCATAGCTCACAGCTAGTAAGTGGTGGGGACTTGATTTTGAGCCAGGTTGGCTCACCTACTGAGATTTTGTGTGATGCTCCTACTCCACATGGCGTCTAAGCATCACTGGCTCCCTTGTCTTCCTTCCTTGTAGCCTGAAGACTGTGAAGGGTAAATCACTCTGTGCTGACCCAAAGGAGAAATGGGTCCAGGATGTCATGAAGCAACTAGACCACAAGGCTGCTGTGACTCAAAAGAGCGGCACATTCGAGAGGCAAATCGGTGAGGGTGAGCCCAGGACCACCCTGGGCGCCGGGGAGATGTACTGGTCTGCTGCCTCAGAGGTGAACTTCACGGGCGAAAGCAGTGGTCTGGGGGCAGAGAGTGCCTTGGGGACTTCGCCAGGAGTGGCTGGTTCCATGGGGACCAGGTCCTCCTCCACTTCAAAAGCTCCAGATGGAGGGACTCAGAAAACTGAGCTTTTCAACAAGGCTGCCGTCACCACCGCCACGTCTTGGCAGAGTTCTGCTGCTGACCAACCTGGGGCAGGCCTCTGGACTGAGGGGAGAGCCTCTGAGGCCGTCTCCACCCAGGCCCCCTCCACCCAGACCTTCTCCACCCAGACCCTCCCCACCGCAGTCCCCCCCACCCAGACCCTCCCCACCACAGTCCCCTCCACCCAGACCCCCTCCACCCAGACCCTCCCCACCCAGACCCTCCTCACCCCAGTCCCCTCCACCCAGGCCCCCTCCACCCAGACCCTCCCCACCCAGGCCCTCCCCACCGAGACCTTCCCCACCTGGTTCCCCTCCACCCCGGCCCCGACTCTTTCCCACACTGTCTTAGAGGACAGCACTGGGCCTGGAAGCCTAACTGTGGGAATCAAGGTACAGGACTCATCAAAGAACTCTCTAGGGTCCAAAGAAACGAGTCGCTCTTCAGCTCACACGGATGCCTTCCTGGGGTTGGCCACCGTGTCCAGTGTCTTCAACATCACTCTATCCTCTGAAGGGAGCCCTAGCATGGATGCACTGGCCTCAGGCAGCTGGGCCCCCAAGACTGAGGAGCTCCCTAAGGCCAAAGAGCCCATTCTCACCACCGCAGGCCCCCGGAGTCTGGGCATCCTCATGACGTCCATCCCCGACTCCCAGGTGGCCACGCGAAGGCAGGCTGTAGGGCTGTTGGCCTTCCTTGGTCTCCTCTTCTGCCTGGGGGTGGCCATGTTTGCCTACCAGAGACTGCAGAGCTGCCCCCGCAAGACAGTGGGGGATGTGGTGGAAGGGATCTGCTACGTACCCCGGAGCTGTGGCAGTAACTCGTACGTCCTGGTGCCAGTGTGAGCTCCCCTCCTGCCTGCGTCCATCCAGTCATTCAACTCAGCGGCCTGGGGTCCCCCATCCTCACACTCACCCTCACCCAAGGGCCTGGCCCAAGCTGGGATGATTGGAGCAAGGAGGCAGGGTCATCTGGGTGGGTCTGCTCCCAGCTCTTGGAGGCCACCCTTGACCAATCATGACCTACTGTGGACAGAGCAGGTGGCCTCCCCAGCTCACTCCAATGTCCCAAGACAAAAAGCACCCCTCTGCTGTTGGCTGGTTAGAGGGTCCCTTACATACCATGCCAGCCCACGTGAACAATTATTTACTGATCGCCCAGCCCCTTTGACCCACTCCACCTGTGTTACCGCAGTCATCCCGTCTCGAAAATGAGCCTCAGGTCAGGCCTCTTCTGCCCACTCCCTCTGACCTCATCGTCTCTTGGTCCTGCTGTGGTCGCCAGCCACCCCGGCCACCTGCGGTGCTAGTTTTCCATGTCCCTGTACAGACCCCACGCCCCAGGCGGGGACCTGTCTTTTCTTGCATGAGGTTAGTGTGGTGTTTCCTGGGACTGCTCCCAGCAAAGGCTCTGCCCTTGGGCAGGCATTTTGGGAACGAGAGATGAAGTAATCTGCTGGCTTTGATTCCACCCTCACCACCCCCCAACCCCCACCCCCCACCCCCAAGCTCCGCATCTATGAAGGAACATTGCCTATGAATGTGAAGGCTGGGAGTTTAGTCCCAGGCCCTTACCAGTCCATCAAGACATTCATCCCCCTGGTGTCTCATCTGTGAAAGGGAAGAGGGATGGTAGATATCTGGCAATAGCCTCTATTCCTGTCAGGCATCACTAGTTGAGCCAGAGACCCCTTTCTGCAGACCCTGGGTGCAACTTCTCAACCTTCAGCAGTAGAGATGCTCTCAACCATCCATGACACAGGCACGTCCATGGATGCTGTGACCAGGAGGTCCTGCCCCCCGCACCCCCACCCCGGCAACTTGTGACAGCCTACCAGGTCACAAGTGACAGGCTATAGGAGGAGCGGAGGCCTGTAGGCTCCAAGAAAGGAGCCAGGGAGCCGCTGCAGGCAGTAGCCACACCCCTTCCTCCTCCACTCCTTCATGAGGGACCCAGGTCCAGCGTTTTCTCTTTCTTTCCCGTGGCCTGGGTTCCTCTTCCACCTTTCACTCCTTGAAAACACTGTCCTCTGCACTCTGAGCTCTTCCTGCCTCCCCTTCGCCCCCACCGCAGGCAGGACCAGGAATTTCCATGATGTTTTCCATGAGATCAGAATCCACCATGGAAACCAGAGGTTCCCATGTTCATTTCTGAAAGGGACTCTGTCCTGTAGGGAGGGACAGGCAGGGGAGGGGAAGTTGTGGGCATGATGTCAGAGGTTCCCTTTTAGGCACTGAAGACTCAGGCAGGCCTGGGTGGGGCTGAAGGCTCTCTGGACTGGGCAGCTCCCCACCATCAGAGCCGGACCTGCAAGTCCCACCCCTCAGGGTCTCTGGTGGCAGCTCCCCACCTCCCTCTGAAGGTATTCTTTGCACCCCACCAGAGGAGCCTCCCAGGGGCTAGGCTCCTCCATGTACAGGTGGCATGCTCCTTTGCAGACAGATGCTGAGAGAGTGCATGCGTGGTTCTGGTCCACAGAGAGAGGGAAGCTGGCTTTGCCTGTCTGTCTGGCCCTCCTCCATGCCTGTGACGGCCTGGCTCGGGTTGGGGGCACTCTCTGACCACTCAGAGAGGAGGACAGCAGATCTGAATGCACTTTTTGGGTTCTTCTTGATGGGGAGCCTTCAAGGGATGGGGCCCCTGTGACAGGGCTCCCACCTGTGACAATGCAGCTGGGGAACAGGTCCCCCTTCCACAGACTTCGTGAGGTCCTCTGGAGAAGGACAGGGAGAAAGACAATTTGGGGAGGGTTTTGGAAGGAGTTGGTTGATCCTTTTGCTTTTCCAACCCTATCGCCAATGTCTGTGCCATTTTGTATTTTACTAATAAAATTGAAAAGTCTTGTGGGTCCAATATAGTTGTTTTTCCTGGGTCAGACACAGCAACCGGGGCCTCTGGGAAGATGGAACAAAGGAGGAGCCAAGACTCTCTGGGGAAGTGGGACTTCTCCAGTGGACCAGTGGATATGACTCTGTGCTTCCACTGCAGAGGACATTGGTTCAATCCCTGGCCCCGGGGTCCTGCATGCTACAGGGCGGTGTGGCCAAAACAAACAAAAGACTCTCTGGGGAAGCACTGGAGACCCCTGGGGTAGAGGGGCAGCAGGAGAAGGGGCCCTGGGAACAGGGGTGAGGACGACTGAGCCTCTGCTGCTGCTGCTAAGTCGCTTCAGTCGTGTCCGACTCTGTGCGACCCCACAGACGGCAGCCCACCAGGGTCCCCCGTCCCTGGGATTCTCCAGGCAAGAACACTGGAGTGGGTTGCCATTTCCTTCTCCAATGCATGAAAGTGAAAAGTGAAAGTGAAGTCGCTCAGTCGTGTCCGACCCTTAGCGACCCCATGGACCGCAGCCTACCAGGCTTTTCTGTCCATGGGATTTTCCAGGCAAGCGTACTGGAGTGGGTTGCCATTGCCTTCTCCGGACTGAGCCTCTAGCCTGGCTCTACTCTGCCCAGGTGTGTGACTTTGGGCATGCATAAAATCAGGTGAGACTTCGCTCTACACCTGAAACTAACACAACACTGTTAATAACTATACTCCACTGTAAGAAGTTTAAAAAATTTTTAAGTTTTAAAAAAAATCAGGTGAGAGATTTCCAGCAGCTTCCATCCCTGGCAGGAATTAGATTCCCTTATGAAGTGCCCCACCCTGCCCTCTCCCACTGCCCAGGCCTACTAAACCACCATTTGAGGGCCTTGGTATCACCATTAGGGATCTAGTGACCCACGGGAGCAAACTGGGCCACATTTTCCTCTTTACTGCCTCAACTCACTGCTGGTCCAGATAAAGATCAAAGCGGGATTACTTCTCAAAGGACTTGGGTACTCAGAGGTGTGACTCAAGTGTGAACCGCCAGTGCCCAAGGTGGCATCATGAGCTGCTCTGTGCAGTTATGGAGACTGGAAACTGTGCAACGTGCCAAAGGCCAAGTCCAGCTTATTGTACAGTATTGCATCAGTCCTGAATATTCACTGGAAGGACTGATGCTGAACTTGAAGCTCTAATACTTTAGTCTCCTGATGTGAAGAACTGACTCATCTGAAAAGACCCTGATGCTGGGAAAGATTGAAGGCAGGGTGAGAAGGAGAACAAGATGGTTGGATGGCATCCCCAACTCAGTGGACATGAGTTTGGGCAAACTCCAGGAGATAGTGAAGGACAGGGAAGCCTGGAGTGCTGCAGTCCATGGGATCGCAAAGATTTGGACATGACTGAGCGAATGAACAAATAATTGCATGGATTCTTAGATACACTTTTTTTCATGTTGTAATACCTCTGGACTCGAGATGTGTCTTATAGTCAATGCTACTGCTGCTGCTGCTAAGTCGCTTCAGTCGTGTCCAACTCTGTGCGACCCCATAGATGGCAGCCCACCAGGCTCCACGGTCCCTGGGATTCTCCAGGCAAGAACACTGGAGTGGGTTGCCATTTCTTCTCCAATTCATGAAAATGAAAAGTGAAAGTGAAGTCGTTCAGTCATGTCTGATTCTTCGCGACCCCATGGACTGCAGCCTACCAGGCTCCTCTGTCCATGGGATTCTCCAGGCAAGAGTACTGGAGTGCGTTGCCATTGCCTTCTCCGACTTACAGTCAATGACTTGTCACAATTTAATTAACAGGTCTTTTGTTCTCTACTAGTAGCTTATTAAATATCAGAATGTCTTGCATTAGAGGCATTTTAGGTTTGATATCTACATGATATTTTTTTTAATTAGAGGCAACACTTAAGAAACAGGAAATTACGCACACCAGCCTGCTTTCCTAGGCTCTCTTAAGTGATTCGGAAGGTCTAAGCCCCACTGTGCACTCTCACCCCCAAGGTGACGGTGGGTGGGGCCTGAGCCGTGGCTGCCCCTGGAGATGGAGCAGGCCAGGGTGACAATCCTGAGTTCTCTGCCAGCCCTTCCACTTATTGGTGCTCCGGATTCCAGTGGCCATGTCAATTGCCATTTATCATCACCCTTCTCTAGTTTTTCTCATAGAGAGGATATTTTTCTCTGAGCCCAAGTCTTCATCAAAAGCGGGACCAGGAAAGACAGCATATGATGGGCCCTTAATTTTTCTTACATGCAGCTTCCCTCATTTCACCACCTGCCGAGCCCCATAGACATTTGGGTTTGAAGTTCCTGCAAGAATCTGAGATTGCTGCCTCGCCACTCAGCTTGTAGGATCTTACTTCCCAGGCCCAGGATAGGGCCCATGCCCCCTGCAGTGGGAGCCCAGAGTCCTAACTATTGGACCACCAGGGAAGTCCCTGCAAATTCTAGTACTGCCCTTAGCAGCACACAATAGCTTTCCTGTTCCACCCCAACTCCAGTCCCTCCTGCTTTTGCCCATTCCCAACCCCAGGAAGGAGCTGGAGGCAAAGTCATATCTCCTCAACACCTGAACACCACCCTTTCAGCAATAGGCAACACCAGCAGTGGCTTTGAAATAAAAATATTTGTCCCTGATCTTTCATCACATTCTCAGATAAGGTTAAGCTCTTCATGTTCCAGAGGAGAATGGACAGAAAAAACAAATTTTTATTCTCCTTCAGTCCAGATCAACTCCCTAGGGATTTTGGGTTTAATTTTTCTCTTTCACTTGTGGAGCTCAACTTTAGCTGAAGTGATTCCCCACAGTTAGTGCAGAGCTTGATGGAGACTTGAAAGTGGAAATGAAAGTCAGTCAGTCGTGTCCGACTCTTTGTGACCCCATGGACTATATAGTCCATGGAATTTCCGAGGCCAGAATACTGGAGTTGGTGGCTGTTTGCTTCTCCAGGGGATCTTCCCAACCCAGGGATCGAACCCAGGTCTCCCACATTGCAGGCAGATTCTTTACCATCTGAGCCACCTGAGGCCTCTGAAAACTTTGATAGAGTGATCAGGGTTCTGAGACATAATATACTATTACTAATAATATAATATTATTATTTATATTATTATCACTGTTGCTGTTCAGTCGATGTGACCCCATGGACTGCAGCATGCCAGGCTCCTCTGTCCTCCACTATCTCCTGGAGTTTGCTCAAATTCATGTCCACTGAGTCTGTGATGCTATCTAACCATCTCATCCTCTGTCACTCCCTTCTCCTCCTGCTCTCAATCTTTCCCAGCATCAGGGTCTTTTCCAATGAGTTGGCTCTTCACATCAGGTGGCCAAAGTACTAGGGCTTCAGCATCAGTCCTTCCAATGAATATTATTATGTTATAATATTATTATAACATAATAATATTAATATTATTATTGTTATTAAAATAGCTATTGTTTATTTAATGTTTACCACATGTCAGGCAATATACTAAATTCTTTATGTACAAGGGCTTCCACTTGCAGATGATGAGAGTCAGGTTTGCAAAGTCCATGGGACTTGCCTAAGGTCAAACAGACTGTAAGCAACAGAACTGGAACCTGAAGTCTTTCTCCAGGACTTGAATCTTAACCACTGTTTCTGAATTTGTGAGCCACAGATTGTCAAAAGTAGAGAATCCCGAGCCCCACTTCAGTCCTGCTGAATTCAGGGGTGGGAGAGCTGAGAGTCTGCACTTTCAAGCAGCTGCCTCTTTCCTCCCTCCTTCCCTTCCTCTCTTTCACTCCCCGCCTTGCTCTCCCTTCCAGACTAGGGGATTTGGCACCGAGCCAGAGTTTTAGAGCCCTCCGCAGGCCGGCCTACCTCCACCCCACCTAGGCTTGCAGGGTCCTGTGGGCGACAGCTACCTGCAGCCCTCTCACCCTCTGCCCTTTGCTGTTACTCCCCTTTGCGTCTCCTGTGTCCTCTGTACATTCCCCAAAAGGGTGAGGCCAGGCAGAAAAACACCAATGAATGGCTGGGAATTTCCAGTGTGAGGCTGAATAGAAAGCGCCTGGGAGCCATGAAGTGTGTGTGTGTGTGTGTGTACACCTGCCCTGCTGCTCCTGTGTACTGGGATTAAAGAAGAAATCTAGTGCCAGGCTGCCTTTCCCCAGAGGACCACAAACTTCAGCTGCCAGACCCAGGCAGGATCTCATCAACCTCACCAAATTGGCTAGAGGTGCTGGTATCGCTGAACCTAGGAGGATTCCAGAGCAGGGCACCTGTGGGAAGAGATGCCTCTCTCTTACCTTCAAGGGATCTTTTGTCCCCAGGGAACAGAATAGAATTATTTCTAATGAGCATCTTGCTATTTAGCAATACAGAAGTGGGATATAACATGGTGATCTTTGGCTGTGTGACTTTAGGAAAGTTGCTTAATCTTTCCAGACTTTTGGTTCTACTTTGGTAAAATAAAATTCATGATCAACGAGTTTTAAATGTCCCTTTTCTACTCAGTTTTGTTATTGGTTACCCAAATAAGACTATGGAATTATAGGATATATAAATATATATATATCAGTCTTCTTGGTTTTCAGTAAAGGGAGATAAAGACATGATATAGTGTCAGCAAGTAGATAAAAATAATTTGTGACTTGCATAATTTTTTCCCTAAGCTAATGGATGCTGTTCAAGTTGGTGGAACTTTTTTCCTTCTAAATTGCTTTTGAACTTGGCAAGGTCAAAACACTGGCATCCTAACTAATTAGAACCAGACTAGCAAGATGTCTGAATCTGAGACTTGGACAGAAAGGAAAGTTAGTTTCAACATCAATTTCTCCGAGCATTTCTGGCTAGTTGCCCCTAAGTACTCAAGAGGGCCACTCTTCTTGCTCCCTTGGGGTTGGTGAGGTGCCAAATAATCAATTCTGAGCTGGCAGTGGGAGTAAAGTTTGTCAAACCAGATTCAAACATTTAATTATTGGTGAGAAACCCTTGAGAACTTTTAGTTCCTGGAGCCCAGAACTTGGCGATATTCCAGAGGATGACTGACTGGTCCATTACCCTGGGTCCCAGAGTGAGGGTGACTCAGAACCTCCAGCCACAGAAAGAGCCCCAGCAGCTCCATGTGGAAGAAACAAAGCTTTGCAGTTTTAAACTACTGAGAGTTTGAGGCTATTGTCATTGCAGCGTAACCTAGCCTATGCTGATTGGTGCAACAGTCAGGAAGAAGAAATATATTACTTTGACTAAGCAGGAATGACTTGTCAGTTACCTGCATGATACTGTTGAAAACTTGAACCATTCCTTTAACTGGGGTAAACAGGCTTTCCAAGATCAAACTTACCCCTCTATCCTTGCTCTGTTTGCACACAAGATGAAGGCCACCCTTAGCCTGCCAGCTATTAATGGATTTAATCTGGAATTCTTACTGAGTGGAGGTGGAAAGAACGGTTTCGTAGTTCCTCTGAAATACACTGATGCTGCAGAGTTCTAACGACTCAGACATGCTGGTGATCCCTGTAGCAGAAAAGGAAGTAAATGTGGAGAAGAATATTAAAATGATTGAGCACCAGCTGTTTGCCAGATTATCTAGACTAGCCAGTCTTTAACATAGCTCCTAAACCGAGAAGTCCAACCAGGGTAACCTTGGCCTCTTGGCTCAGAAATCTGGCACAGGTCTAGGGACTGACAAGTTCGTTTCGGTGTTTTTGTTTTCCTAGAGCATTTTAACCATCCTGCTGGCTCCAGTTCATTTCCCTTGATGTTGATTCCCCCATCCTCATTATAACCTTCACATGACCTGGCTGATTTCTGTAAGATCCGTGGGAGCAGGCATTTGTGTGTCTTGGTCTGTGCTCCAGTAACCACCACCCACCGCAGGTCCTGGAAGGCGAGAAAGAGGGGCGGAGCCAGGCCCACAGCCATCTGCGTCCACTGGCACTCTGACCTGATGCCTGTGGCACGCCCCTTCTGATTTATGGAGGCCTGCCCATCCATGCGTGGGCGGGGGGAGGTACATTTCAAGGCCTTTCCTGGTGAAAATATTTAATTGTATCCAAGGGATGTCAGAGACTGAAAGTGGCCTTCTGTGAAGACATGATCACCCCAAAAGCCCTCTGAACCTCCTCCACCACATCCTCATCAATAAATTGCTCCTCAGGCCCAACAAGGACCCCCAGGAAGCCTGGACTGGGTCAAGGCTCTGATTGTCACTCAGACCCACAGAGGAGTGAGCAGGGGAATCTAGCAGCCCTGGGATCTCAGGCGTCTCACTGTGGAGGCTTCTGCCTGCCTGGACACTTGCCTGGGTCTCCCTTCTCCTCCCCACCCCTGGTTCTCACTGTACCTGTGCAGACTGTTTCCTCTTTCTATAAATCATCATGACTACCGTTAGCCTGACAGAGTTGGAGTTCCATCTGCATGAACGCTGAGATGCCCAGGAGGCAGCCCCAGGTCCTCTTTTCAGGGCGTCAGGATTAGAAGCAGTGGGGCTCCTGGGTGGGTTGGGGAGAATGGGAAGGAGGAGGAGTTTATTTATGGCTGGAGACACCGATGACTAAGACACTGGCCTCCTCATTGGGAGGTTCACCGTCCCTGTCACACACCACTGTGAGTCTTTGAATGAATTTTCTCATTTAATCCCTGTCCCAGCTCTAAGAGGAGGTCCATAGAAGTCCCATTTTCTAGATGGTAGTGCTGAGGCCCAGACTGATTAAGGGCACTTACCTTGACCAAGCTGGCAGACAATCCAACTTCAAAGACCCTACTCTTCTTTTTGTCAGTTGTAGCATAATCATTGTACTGAACAGCATACAATGGTAAAAGCAAAGAAGTACTTTGGTACCTGTCCACACACATGACTCTCAAGTTCAACACTGCAGAATGTGAAAGCATAGATATCATATGACAGTATTAATAGGAAGCATAAAGGCATGCATAAACAGTGATATATATGATCTAGGGACACACACATATTAGTAAAATAGGAAGAAATGCATGGGACCTGTGGGTGCCCCATCCAGGGTCCTCTAGTCCATAGAGGAATGGATTAGGAGAGAGGCATGGGGCTTCCCTGAGCAGGAGTATTGACTCTTACCTGGTGATGGGCACATGGAAATGGTTAGCTGTGCTGGTCTCCCTCCCAGAGCCCCACTCACTTTGGCTGCTGTCACTTCTAACTCTCACTTTAGAGCCTCTCTGGGGCCAGGAAGAAGCTCCCTGGAGGAGTCACACCTTCTCTGGGCTTCTGTCCCTTTGCTGCCCTCATTCCCATGCTCTTCCCCATCTGCCCCGTCTACATCCTAATTCCCCATCTACATCCTTAATGAGCCCAACCTCAGACAGTGAAGACAGCCAGTCCCCCAGTCCCCAGCCTGCAGCCCATGGGAAGGGCAGGGATGAGGAGGGGCTGCCTGGAGGAGGAGAGGTTGGACAGGCTGAGAGAGGCTTCAAGGAGTGGGTGGGGAGTGGGTGGGACAGACGCCCAGCTCCCTAAGGGCATCTATACTTTCAGTGTGATCCCCCCAAAGAATGCCAAATTATTTTTGGAGTTAGTGTGGCTAGTTTTAGTTTAAAAAAAATTGAGACTGGAATGTTGAAGGAATGCAGACAAGGCAGGAAGGAGTGGGGATGCTGAGGCAAGTCAGGTTGAGGGGAAAGCCCCGTGTGTGGCAGGACAAGCCACGACCCACCTGGCCAGCCCTGGAGTGCTGTGAGTGCTGGCTTCTCTCTAGAAAGGGAACAGGGCTCCCTCCTCTGGGGCCCATACTTCCCAGGTCTGGGTCCTGCTCGGATGTGGCCACAGCTTCTATGAACTCTCCGCCCCCACCAGGGGAGCCATAATCCACGTCGGTCTGTTCCACGTGTCATATGGCCCAGTGATGCTGGCCTTGTCCCTGATGGCTTGTCTGCAGTGGCTGAGACTGGTCAGGAATGTGGGGAAACCCCTAGCCTTTCAAAGAGGCCAGGTTCACCAGGCTCCTTAGACGAGATGCCATGTTCTTTTCCCAGGATGCTGGGCTCTGAGAGCTGACCCTGGTGCCGAACAAACCTTGGGAGCACGAGCGTCAGATTGGATAAGAAGGACCCTGCCAGGCAGTCTGCCAGGCTCAGAGCAAGCTGCTGCAGGCTTCCAACATCCAAACGAAAGGTCTGTCATTGCTCCTGAGGGCTAAATGCCTTGGACTGGCAGCCCAGGCTAGAATGATCCCAGTGCCTTCAGGAGACCAAACACCTGCCTGTGAAAATACTTGGAAACTGGGATAAGTGCTCCCTTGAGAGAGACAGTTGGATTCTAGCAGTGAATAAAAGGAACTGACTTATAGGGCTGGAGCGGGAGCCCAGATGAAGTGCTAAAGCCCAGGCATGAGAGAGATTCCCCTCGCTCATCACAGGGAACAGAGAGATGCCATGAGAAGTGCTTCCATACTCTGCTCCTGGAACAATACCAGCCGTTATTCATCCTCTCATTGGACAGGATGTATAGCGGGCCCTCCATGTGCCAGGGGGTATGCTTCACTGAAAGGCCTTTGTCCCTGGGAACTTACATCCCAGTGGGGATGGGAGTAGGAGATATGAGGGGGAGACAGGCAAACAGCAGCAGGCAGAATAAATAAGCCAATGGTATATAGTGTGTTGGAGGGTAGTAAGTATTAAATATATGGCAAAAAGCAAAAGAAAAAATTGAGCAGAGGAAGAGGTGGGGTGGGTTGCAATTTTAAAGAGGTTCAGTTCAGTTCAGTTCAGTCGCTCAGTCGTGTCCGACTCTCCGCGACCCCATGAATCACAGCCCGCCAGGCCTCCCTGTTCATCACCAACTCCATTGAAAAGTGACATTTAAATAAAATTTGAAGGAGGTGAAGGAATGAGTCACACAAGTATCCAGGGAAAGAAAACGCCAGAATTAGCAGGGTCGGGAGGCAGGCAGAGCACACAGGACCTTCTGGCTGCTGTGGGGTCCTTGATTTTTCCTCTGAGTCAGATGGAAAGCCACGGAGATGCTCTGATCAGAGGACACTCTCTTTCCCTTTGACAACCGTGCTGACAGGAGACTGTAGGAGGTGAGGAGAGAGGCGGGGAGATGATGGAGAAGGCAGTGCAGGAATCCAGGAGAGGGATGCTGGGCTCTGAAGCATCTGAAGGCAGAGCCAGGCGATCACCAGACAGATGGGAAGTAGAGGGTGAGAGAAAGAGGCGTAAAGGATGGCACCCAGGTTTCTGGCCTGAGTAGCAGGATGGAGGGGTTGGCAAAGAACAGGAGAGGAGCAGGAATGGGGTGAATGGGAATGGGGAATGCAGCTTCGGACTTGGTGGTTTGAGACGTCTGTTTGACACGTTGAGTAGGCAGCTGATATACAAGTCTGGAGTTGGCAGGAGGAATTTGGGAGCCAGTGGCATATAGATGATATTTAAAGTCAGGAACACATACTATTTGCCAGACATAGTGCTAAGGCAGCTGAAGCAAACCCAAACCTTCTAATGCACTTACTATTATTATTTTCATTTTAAAGATGTGAAACCTAGGCTCAGAGAGGAGTGACTTCTTGAAAGTCCCCCAGCTTGCTGATGGCAGAGCTGAATTTAAACATGGGTTATCTGACTGCCAGCCCCTCGGCTCCACAGTAACCCTCTTGCTTAATCTTTTATGGCATGCCATATATAAGAAATGCTAAAGAATCTGCCTGCAATGCAGGAGACTGGGTTTGATCCGTAGGTCAGGAAGATCTCCTGGGGGAGGAAATGGCAACCCACTCCAGTAATCTTGACTGGAGAATTCCGTGAACAGAGGAGCCTGGTGGGCTACAGTCTATGGGGTCACCAAGAGTTGGACACGACTAGTGACTAATACATATATAGATAAGAAATGGATAGAATTTGGTTTGGGGATAGGAGGTAGGTAAATCCAGAAAAAGAGAGAACAGGAGCTGCAAACCCAGGCACAGAGTAGAAATTGAACCCTGGGGAAACTCGAGATGAGACTGACCAGGGAGGAAGGGGCCAGACTGATGGCAGGGCTTAAAGAGTGGCCTGAAGAGTTTCCAGTGGAGGTGGAAGGAAGCAGGGAGCCAGTGATGGTTCTTGAGGGTGGGCAGTAAGAAGTCAGAGCAGTGCTTGAGAAATACCCACCAGACACTGGCAGGCAGGTGGGTGGTGTTTCTACAGGACCAGAGAGGAGGAAATATACTGGGAGTGTTGGTATACTGTCTGGGTGTGAAGGATGTGAGTTGAGCCAATGGGAATGAGGAGGAAGTGAGAAAGCTGAAAGCTGCCTGAAGACATTGCCGAGTGGAGTCTGTGCCTGATGCGCTGTGGGGGCTGGAGGCGAGCAATGAGTCAAGGGCAAAGTTTCAGACCAGTGAGACATATGGGGAGGTAGGGAATGAGGCTAACTTACACAGAAAAAAAGGGAAGTCGGCTGAGAGGGAACTTGGTTCTGCCTTTCTGGTTCCTGAGGCTACGAGAACCACGAGGGGACAGTTTTCTGTCTCTCTGGAGCCCCCAGTCCAGTGTGGGTGACAGACTTACACAGAACCAGCTAGATGGCAAGGCAGAGAGCTAAGGCATCTGGCAGCGCAGACAAGAGAAAGACAGAGGAGACAGCGGGGTCCTGGGGTGTGTGTTTATCTGTCAAGCTGCGGAGAGAGATTTAAGAAGCATCCGTGCTTAGATCAAAGGTCTGAGTGGAGACGCCTTGGAAGGAGAAAGGGTTGCTTGAGGTGAAAACACATCCTAGGACAGAGTCCCAGGCATACTTGGACCACGAGCTAGCTCTGTGCCCTTGGACCCATTTCTCAACCATTGCGGTTGGTCCCCAGTTTCCTCATCTGTAAAATGTAGATAAAAATAGTTCTTACCTTCTAGGGCTGTTGTGAGGACAAAGGAAACTAATCAACGTAACTGCTAAGAACCCTGCCCCGCCCGTGGTGAGAGCTCAGACACCTTACTGAGCAGTGTGAGTGCCTGCATTCTAAATCGCGCTTTGGGGCCCCATGGACTCTAGCCCGCCGGGCTCCTCTGTCCGTGGGATTCTCCAGGCAAGAACACTGGAGTGGGTTGCCATGCCCACCTCCAGGGGATCTTCCCAACCCAGGGATGGACCCCAGATCTCTTCTGTCTCCTGCATTGGCAGGTGTGTTCTTTACCAATAGCACCACCTGGGAAGCCCATTACTGAGAAGAGGAGCCCACAAAGAGCTCAGGTGAGAGAAAAGCATGTCCTGAATCCCACAGGGAGGAATGTCAAGAAGGGAAATGATGTCAGTGATGACAAGGGGACTCATCCATCCAGCTGGAGACTTAGAACTTTACCTTCATCATCTCAGTTCATTTTCCCAGCAATACCATGAGGCAGAATCTTACCCACAGGCCCATTTTACAGACAAGGACAATGAGGTTCCTAATCTTGTTCACGGGGTCACACAACCAGGAACAGGTAGATGATGGACTGGGGCCCATGGCTATAGACACTGCTTCCATAGCATCTGCTGGTCACCACTGCCCCATGCTGTCCTCTGGGAAAGGATGAGAAGTTCAGGGAGTGGCCATGGGGTACGGGGGTTGAGCTGCCCCAAGAGAGTCACATCCCTGGAGTGTCAGAACCAGAAGCCACATTCTAAGAATTCAATCACATGTGGGCAGAGAGGAAATTGGTAGTGGGAGGTGTAGACCACACACCAGAGAAGTTTGGTCATATTCATAAAAGGGGAAATAGGAGGAAAGCATGCTGGAGGCTAGGGGAGAGGGGAGTTGGGGTCAAGGAGAGGTTTTATGGAAGCAGACAAAAGGGATCACATTGTCAGCAGAGGGGATGGGGACGCTGGGGTGGGATAGTGTGAGAAGCCGGGGAGGGGAGCGTATGGAGGGAGGAAGACCCTTCTAGGACGAAGAATGAACGTGATCAAAGCCACGGTTGAAGCAGGAAGCAAGAAATGGCCACCACCCACAAGGAAGCTGTGAACTAGGTAGAAAAAGTCAAGAGTGCCTTGGTTGGTTTCCGCCACCTCATTCATAACAGAGGAATCAGGTGTATCTCATGAGCTGAGGGGAAACATACACTGGATCAAAAATCACTTGTTCAGGAGTGAAGAAGCCCCTGGGATAGAACAGAAGCTGAGTCCAAGCTATACTTCAGAACTGTGTAAGTGTCCATCCATCCATCCATCTGTGAAGCCACTTACCCAGCCACACATCCATCCATCCATCCATCCATCCATCCATCCATCCATCCATCCATCCATGAAGCCACTTACTCAGCCACACATCCATCCATCCATCCATGAAGCCACTTACCCAGCCACACATCCATCCATCCATCCATCCATGAAGCCACTTACCCAGCCACACATCCATCCATCCATCCATGAAGCCACTTACTCAGCCACACATCCATCCATCCATCCATCCATGAAGCCACTTACCCAGCCACACATCCATCCATCCATCCATCCATCCATCCATGAAGCCACTTACCCAGCCACACATCCATCCATCCATCCATGAAGCCACTTACCCAGCCACACATCCATCCATCCATCCATGAAGCCACTTACCCAGCCACACATCCATCCATCCATCCATCCATGAAGCCACTTACCCAGCCACACATCCATCCATCCATCCATCGTCCAATCACTCATCTGTTCACCCGTCCATCCAACCACCCAACCCTTCATCCATACAATAAACATATTTTATGGTGTATCAGCTGGGTGCTAAGTCCTGGAGGTACAAGTTGAAAGAAAAAAGAGTTCCTGTTTTCAAGGAGTTCACAGCAATAAGCCAGCTATAACAATGCAATGAAAAGACAGCATAATGGGGAAGTCAGTGACCTTTGAGGACACAGAGGAAAGTTGGGACTGAAGGAAGGAAGTAAAGGTTTAAGCTGTGATCTGAAGGAGCGTAGGAATGAACGGAGGTGGGGTGTGGGGAGCAAGAGAGTGTTCTAGACAGGAAGCAGGGGTAGGGCAGGCTTGTCCAAAGGCTTGAGTAGTGTCAGTGAGAGCCTGGCCTTTTTCAAGGAACTGAAAGAATATTAATGTGGCTGGAACAAAGTGATGTGATGGGTGGCAGGGCTAGGGGCAAAAGTTGAAAAGTTGGTGGGAATCTAGACTCCATCCTGAAGGTAATGAGGGGGCATTGAAGGATTTGGGAAGGGGAGAGCCTTGCTGAGATTTGTGTTTGTGGAAGATGACTGGGCTTTAGTGAGGATGAACTTGGAGAACAAGGCTGGGAGCTGGGAGATGGATGTGGGACTGTGGTCCAGCAGAGAAATGGAGGGGTGGCCATGTGGATGGTGAAAAAGAGATGGATTCAACTCATCTCTAGGTGACTGACTCAGTAAGGTGAGGGGAGGGAGACCGTGGGGCAGGGACGACCCTTGCGTTTCTAACCCGAGGAATCAAGCAGACCCATAACCTATCAGGAACAATTGATTCATCAGTGAGCAGGTCAGATTTTCAGGACAGGGGAGTGGGACACATCTTGGGATTGGAAGATGGAGATAAATTTGGGGACTGGAGCACCTCAGCCCCCGGGGCGGGGCAGGATGAACCTCGCTTCCGCTGCCACAGGATGGAGCTGAGTGTCTACAATGCTACATACATCTCCTGCAGGAGACAAGTCATCGCACCTCCTGAAGCCTCAACTGACACAAGTAACCCACGTGAGAGCTTTGCCAGCCAAATGCAGTTGTCACGTGCAATTGGAAGGTGATGAAGAGCTTCACCGCAGCAACCTGGTCCCTGCTCTGTGGCTTGGGGCTAAGTTTCAGGAGGTGTGACAGCTGCATCTATGGTCCCTGCCCAGCCTGTGGTAGAGCCAGAGGTGGGGCAGGACCCCTCCCCCCTACCTTTCAAGTGGAGGACCCAGAATCACGCTGGTCTGACCCCTTCAGGCTAATGCTGGGGGGATGTTGAGCCCTCCACCTGGTTTGATCCTCAAGGCACTCCCCATGGCACCAGTGTTAGGACAGGAGGGTTGGTAGGTGAACAGGCAGGTGTCTGACCAGCTTGAGTCAGAGGTGTTAAGACAGTCCACATCACTGCTTCCTCCCCTTCAGATCTAATTCCCCCTGATGCTCTTCTCCCAACAGGCCTGCACCTGGCCTGCTCTCCTCCTGTGCCCATTCCCTTCCTCCAGCTGCAGCACCCCTCCCCTACACCCCTTCCCCTGCACCCCTCTCCAGCAGCCCCTCTGTGTCGCTTCCTCCAGGGAGCATTCTTGGTTCCCCCACCACCACCCCAGACAGACCTTGGAGCCCCAGAGTCCTCATAGCACCTCAAAGGTCTTTTGAGACCCTGATCACAGGCCCAGACTCCAGGACACTCATCTGGAAGGTCCCTTGGAGTTTGTCTCACAGCTGGGAGAACCAAAGAGGAATAAATGGGTTAATCCCCAGTGAGGAAACCACCTCAAAAATGTCCCTGGTCTCCTCTGCCTCCCAAGGAAGGCTAAGAGATGCACTCGGCCCTCTAGGACTTCTCCCGTTTCTGCTCCATGTCACCAACTTCCCTTTCCAGCCTGTGCTCACTCAGTCGAGCCTCATTGTGGAGCCCGCTGGGTGGCAGGCGCCATGCTTGGCACTGGCGACACACATGGTGGTAAGCAAAGCAGACACGCTTCTGTTCCCACGGAGCTGACTGTCTCAGCGTCACACCCAGACCATTTGCTCCAGCAGCATCCCATGCTCTTTCCCCCCGTTTATCTGTGCTCCGTGCTTCCCTGGTGTGAAATGCCCACCCTTCCTCCCCTTGGTATGAATCCTTCCACCCACCCGGCCCAGCTCACTGGCTGCAGCCTCCTTGTGGCATCCGAGGTGGCCAAAAGCAACATCTCCCCACTCCAGGCCCCTTGGCCCTTCGTCTCACCTGCATGTTCCCCTGTGGGGCCAGGCCTTGTCTCTCCATCCTCATCTCCTGTGAACTCCCCTGGGGTCAGGGCTGGCCTCTGAACCCTGTCTGTCCATGGCCCCAGCACAGCACTGGGCACCTGACAGGGGCTCCCGGGCACCTTGGTTGCTCTGCTCCCCGTCCCCAGCGAAGCAATCTGCACCCGCCTGAAGCTGGTCCAGAATCCTTTGCGCCTTCTCTTGTAACCTGTTCCTTGGAAGGGGCAGGGGAACTTGGCTTGTTCCAGAGAAGAGTTCTGAGTCGGTGGCAAAAACAAAGGGGACTCGAAACCCACTCAGGGAGTTTCCCCAGCCGTGGGGGCAGGGGCAGCCTCATGGTTAACAAACTGCTAATCATCATGGTAACAGTTCCCTGTTGTCCAGCAGAGAAAGCATGGGGGCCTCATTGGGAGGTGGGGCAGCCATGAGATGGTGGGCAGAAGCCACTGGGTAGAGGGCGTGCTGGGTCTAGAGACTTCCCCCCAGGAAGGCCTGCATCAGCAGACATGCTCCCTCTGCCTCCTCCTAGGATGCAGGCCCTCCCCAGGCAACTCCGGGCTTTTGTGTTTCCTCTGGGCTCCAGGCTCTGGCTCCAGGCCAAAGTTTGCCCTGGGGATAGGAGGATATGGAAAGTGGGATAGACTGGGGGGCAGAGAGAACCCTCCTGGGCTGTGGCTTGAGGAATGGGTGGGGCTAGGGGGTCTCTGACATGTGATGTGACTCTAAGAAGCAGAGAGATTCTTGTGTGAGCTTCTCTAAGGGCAGATCCCATCTTTCTCAGATCTACAACCTTGGTGGGGCCCCTGAGTCTCTCTGCAGGTAATGAAACTGAGGCCCAGAGAGGGTCTGTGAACTTCCTGAGGTCACACAGCAAAGCCATGATAGAGGATCCTGCCCACAGGGTGGTTCTGCCATGGAGGGGAGGATTCCCCCAACCAGGAACTGAAGCAGTCCAGCCTCCCAAAGTGGCCTTGGGGGAGGAGAAAGAGGAGCACCTGACCTTATCCTATGGTCTACTTGAGCATCATGGGTTCCTTTCACAGGTGAGCCATGAGGGCTGATGCGGTTATAGTCTGAGCACTGCTCCTGTTAGAGCTGGCTTTCAACAAACGGCACCTGATTTTAAACTACCTTACAAAGCTGCAGTCAGAGAACGCAATGGCACCCCACTCCAGTACTCTTGTCTGGAAAATCCCATGGACGGAAGGCTGCAGCCCATGGGGTCGCTGAGGGTCTGACATGACTGAGCGACTTCACTTTCACTTTTCATTTCCATGCATTGGAGAAGGAAATGGCAACCCACTCCAGTGTTCTTGCCTGGAGAATTCCAGGGACAGGGGAGCCTGGTGGGCTGCTGTCTATGGGGTCACACAGAGTTGGACACGACTGAAGTGACTTAGAAACAACAAGAAAACTGCAATACAGACTTCCCTGGTGGTCCAGTGGTTAAGACTCCAGATGCAGGGGGCCTGGGTTTGATCCCTGGTCAGGAAACTAGATCCAACATGCCACAATGAAGATCGAAGACCCTAGATGCCACAACTAAGACCCGGCACAGTCAAACAGATAAATAATATTTTTTAAAAGCTGCAGCAATCAAAACACTATGATACCACACAAAAATGGATGCATCGATCAACAGAACAGCCTAGAGAGCCCAGAAATAAACTCAGACTTATGTGGGCAATTAATCTATGACAAAGGCAGTAAGAATATGCAACAAGAAAAAGACAAACTCTTCAATAAATGATGTTGGGAAAACTGAACAACTGCATGCAAAAAAAAATCAAACTGTTTAAAGTTTGAAAAAAAAAATCAAACTGGGCTACTCTCTCACACCCTATACAAAAATAAGCTCAAAATGGATTGAAGACTTAAGTGTAAAACCTACAACCATAAAGATTCTAGAAGAGAACATAGGTAGTACATTCTTTGACAATGGCCTCAGTAATTATTTTTTGATATGTCTCCTCAGGAAAGGGAAAAAAAATAAAAAACAAAGAAATGGTCAGAATAACGATAGTAAAGATGATCAAAACTCTGAAAACAAAATGGAGAAAATGCAAGAATCAATTAACAAAGACCTACAAGAATTAAAGAATAAACATACAGAGACTAAGAAATGGGACTACATCAAACTGAAAATCTTTTCATAGCAAAGGAAACTAACAACAAAACAAAAAAGCAGCCTACTGAATGGGAGATTATATTTGCAACTGATATATCTAATTAGGGGTTAACATCCAAAATATATGGGATTCCCTGGTGGCTCAGACAGTAAAGTGTCTGCCCGCAATGTGGGAGACCCAGGTTCGATCCTTGGGTTGGGAAGATTCCCTGGAGAAGGAACTGGCAACCCACTCCAGTACTCTTGCCTAGAAAATTCCATGGATGGAGGAGGCTGGTGGGCTACAGTCCATGGGGTCACAAAGAGTCAGACATGACTGAGCGACTCCACTTTCACTTTCTTTTTTTATCCAAAATATACAAAGATCTCATACAACTCAATTAAAAAAAACTGATTAAAAAAAGTGTGTGTGTGTGTGTGTGTGCACGCTAAGTTGAGTCAGTCATGTCCAACTCTGTGTAGCCTTATGGACTGTAGCCCACTGGGCTCCTCTGTCCATGGGATTCTCCAGGCAGGAATACTGGAGTGGGTTGCCATGCCCTCCTTCCAGGGGATCTCCCAACCTAGGGATTGAACCAGTGTCTCTTCTGTCTCCTGCATTGGAAGGTGGGTTCTTTACCACTAGCACCACCTGGGAAGCCCCCCAGAATGGGTAGAGGAACTGAAAAGACGTTTTTCCAAAGAAGACATACAAATGGCCAGTTGGCACGTGAAAGCGGCTCTGCATAACTAATCATTAGGAAAATACAGATCAAAACCACAGTGAGACATCACCTCACACATCAGAACAGTTATTATCAACCAGACAACAAGTGACAATATTGGTGAGGATGTAGAGGAAAGGGAACCCTTGTGCACCGTTGGTGGGAATGTAAGTTGGTGAAGCCACTGGGGAAAACATTCTGGAGTTTCTTGAACATTTAAAAATAGAACTACCATGGAATCCAACGACTCTAGTTCTTTCTTCTACTTCATCTGAAGAAAACAAAAACATTAATTTGAAAAGATATTTGCACCCTTATGTTCCTAGCAGCACTAGTTACGATAGCCAAGACATGGAAGCAACCTAAATGCCTATCGAGAGACGAATAGATAAAGGTATGGTATATAAACATTGGAGGACTTCCCTGGTGGCTCAGTGGTAAAGAATCTGCCTGCAATGCAGGAGACGCAGGTTCGATCCCTGGGTCAGGAATATCCCTTGGAGGAGGAAATGGCAACCCACTCCAGTATTCTTGCCTGGGAAATCCCATGGACAGAGGAGCCTGGTAGGCTACAGTCCATGGGGTTGCAAAGAGTCAGACACCACTTAGCAACTAAACCAGCACCATCACCACCACGACCGCCACCACCAGCCCTGTGTATGCAGTGGAATATTACTCAGCCACTAAAAAGAATGAAACCTTGTCATTTGTGACAACATAGATGGATCTAGTGGGGACTGTACCAAATGAAATAAGTCAGACAGTGAAAGACAAACACCGTAAGACTTCACTCGGATGTGGAATCCAAAGAACCAGTCGACAAACATAAAAGAACAGAAACAGACTCTTAGACACAGAGAACAAACACGTGATAGCTAGAGGGGAGAAGGGGCAGGGGGAGTGAAGTAGGTGAGGGAGATGAAGAGGTACAGCCTTCCAGGTTGCCAAATGAATGAGTCACCGGGATGAAATGTGCAGAGTGGGGGGTACAGTCAATAATACTGTCATAACGTTGCACAGTAATGAATGGTAACTAGATTTATCATGGTGATGACTTTATAATGCATAGAAATATTGAGTCACTTTGCTGTGCTCCTGGAACTCACATAGTGTTATATAGATCAACTAACCTTCAGTTAGAAGCAAAAACACAAACAATAGTGCCAGCTGTTGTTTTCATCACTGGTAATGAAATGATGATAATGGCTCAGTGAGTAACACAGAGCTGGCTGTGAGGGGGTCAAATGCACCTGATACCCTATTGCAGACGTGGGTGTGTGTCATTCTGAGCTGCCGCTCGTTGCTCAGGGACAGGGTGCAGCCAGGCTTAGATCCTGCATGTCAGAATCAAAGTCCAGGGTGGCCCTATGAGATTAGGTTGAGGAGGAGGGTGTGGGACTCTTCTTCTAGGTAAGGGACTCCCGTAATCTGGTCTGGGGAGCACTGAGCAGACCGTTGGCCATTTTCTCTGCTGGCCAGGAGACCAACCCACAGCCCACGGGGTTCATGGAATGTCTGCCCAGGGCCTGACTGAGGACAGACCCTGATCATGTGTTCCAAGCTGACTTGACTCTCCTAGGAGCCAGAGGCATTCTCTCCCAAGGATCCTTCCCTTCCGTTCTGCAGCCTAGAGTGAGATGCCCCATTTGGGGGAACTTGGTTTCCCAGTCTCTACAGATTAGGACTAAATGGCGATTCAAACCTGTTGCGAGGTTTCCCTGGTGGCTCAGGGGTAAAGAATCTGCCTGCCAATGCAGGAGACAAGGGTTTGATCCTTGATCCAGGAAGATCCCTCATGCCACAGAGCAACTAAGCCTGAGCGCCACAACTGTTTGTAGGGAATATGCTCTGCACAGGCCTGTACTATAATTAGCAGGGCTTCTTTGAAAAATAAGAATGACTTTCTCATCACCCCCAGGCAAAGGGCTGGGAGCAGGAAAAAGTACAACGTGGAAAAACATCTTGAAAACAAGATGTTGAAGTACTGATGTGACTGATGGAAAACCATTAGGGACTGTTCTCATGACCAGAGCCTTGAGGGAGTTGCTGAGAAAGGTTGCCACTAGCTGATGGACTAAACAGAGTCATGAAAGGCCTGAAGGTTTGACGTTGAGGACTGTGCATTGTATATCCTTATCCCCAATCTGAGATAGTAAAAAACAGATTATCTCTAGAGCACATACAAGAAAGTAGATGTTAGCAATAAAAGCACGCAAGGATTAGGATATGGGCTTTGGCCTGTGCATTTTTCTTTATTCTTCTGCAGCACCGCTCCCTCAGGTCAGTTCGTTATTGGGCTTGTCCTAACATTTGGTGCCCAAACAGGCACCTGAGCATGTAAATAGCTTTCAAGGCTTTTTTGACAGTGCCAAAAGTCACGGAGAATTCTAGCCGAGAGATCGGAGACAGTGAAAGTACTCGGTGAGGACACCCCTGTGGATTTGTCAATCCGGGACACAATGGGGCGATCTCCTTCTAAGCATGCTGACTATATTATGCTTCTAAAAACCTTACTACGTAGCTCTGGAGTGCAAGTGAAAGAAGAGAATTTTCGGGAATTATTTCAGGCAATTCAAAAGCACTGTTACTGGTTGAACCCAGAAAAAGGGACTTTGCGTCTTAATGAGTGGAAAGAATTGATGTGTTGTTTGTGTAGAGCCTATCAGTCTGGGGAACCCATTCCTATAAGTGCATGGTCTCTTTGTAACCTTATATACTACTTTGGCTCTTTTACTATCTGAACAGTCTGACTCTTCTGATTCGGAATCTAATAATCCTACTTCTCCTGCATCTCAGGAGTCATTTGTCTGGCTACTTCATATTTATGAAAATCTGGATAAAGGGAAATATAATCCTTTGGAAGAGGAGAGAGAGGTTCAGTTTTTGAGTCCTAAATCCCACATTAACTCTGGTACAGGACAACATCCTGAAGCTTTCCCTTTATCACCAGTCTCACAGCCTTTGGCTCCTTGGATAGAGCCCTCTATAGGTCAGGAACCCCCTCCACTAGATCCTGATACACCACGGGATGATGGGGTACTTAGAGCCGCAGTCACAATACCAAAGATGTCTGCGCCTACTCTCTCATCTTTTCAACAACCTGTACAAGCAGCGAGGCGAGAAGTTGACCTTGATACTCTGGTTTTGCCTGTTATCATGACTGAGGTGCCCCCTAATGCTGAACTTTCACAAGGCAGGATACAATTTGAACATACTCCTCTCTCTTTTAAAACTATTAAGGAGATTAAACAGGCATGCACGCAATACAGAACTACATCTCCTTACACCACAGGTCTTATTCAGGGGTTGGCTCAGTCTGAACAACTCATCCCATATGATTGAGAAATGATTGCTAGAACTTGCTTATCCACTTGGGAATTTTTACAGTTCTGAACATGGTGGCAAGATGAAGCCTCTCAACAGGCTCAAAGAAATGCAGCTGCTAATCCTCCTCTTAATATTACTGTGGAACAATTAATGGGGTCAGAGGCATATCAAGGGGTTCAGAGACAACTACAATTCTATGATCAACTTATAAGTCAAATAAGATTTATTTGTCTTAGGGCGTGGGAAAAGTTTAGCCCCCCGGGACAGGCTCATCCTTTTTTTGTTAAAACAATCTAATGAAGAACCTTATACTGATTTTATCACCCAATTAAGACAAAATCTGGTGAGAACTGTTGCTCAAATTGAATTAAGGGATATACTATTACCGATGCTTGCCTGCTGCTACTGCTGCTGCTGCTAAGTCACTTCAGTCATGTCCGACTCTGTGTGACCCCATAGACGGAAGCCCACCAGGCTCCCCCGTCCCTGGCATTCTCCAGGCAAGAACACTGGAGTGGGTTGCCATTTCCTTCTCCAATGTGTGAAAGTGAAAAGTGAAAGTGAAGTCGCTCAGTCGTGTCCGACTCTTAGCGACCCCATGGACTGCAGCCTACCAGGCTCCTCCATCCACGGGATTTTCTAGGCAAGAGTACTGGAGTGGCTTGCCATTGCCTTCTCCAGATGCTTTCCTATGATAATGCAAATTCAGAATGTCAAAAGGTTTTACAGCCTCTCAAAACACAAGGAAAGCCTCTAGAGGATTATATTAAGGCTTGTCATGATATCGGATCAGAACCCTATAAGATGCACTTGTTGGCTCAAGCCATTACGGGCTTCAAACAATAAACGAGTCAGCAGATTAAATGTTTTAGTTGTGGTAATAGAGGACATGTGCAGAAAAGTTGCAAGACTAATAAAAAATACACCTAATAAGCCTACTCCGTGGTGCTGGAGAAGTCTCTTGAGAGTCCCTTGTACTGCAAGGAGATCCAACCAGTCCATTCTAAAGGAGATCAATCCTGGTTGTTCATTGGAAGGACTGATGCTGAAGCTGAAACTCCAATACTTTGGCCACCTCATGTGACGAGTTGACTCACTGGAAAAGACTCTGACGCTGGGAGGGATTGAGAGCAAGAGGAGACGGGGACGACAGAGAATGAGATGGCTGGATGGCATCACTGACTCTGTGGACATGAGTTTGAGTGAACTCCCGGAGTTGGTGATGGACAGGGAGGCCTGGTGTGCTGTGATTCATGGGGTCGCAAAGAGTCGGACAGGACTGAGCGACTGAACTGAACTGAAGCCTACTCCCACCAATGAAAAGACACCTGGATTATGCCTTCACTGTAATAAAGACAATCATTGGGCTAATCAGTGTAGATCTAAATTCATAAAAATGGATCCCCTTTGTCGGGAAATTGGAAGAAGGGCCCCGTTCAGGGCCCATCAAACAATATGAGCTCTCAACAAACCTGGAACGCTGTTCCTTTTGTGTAGCCAGCCAGCGAACAGCAACCTCATCCAGCTCTTTCAAATCATACACCCGGGTTGCCGACCTCCTTCCTGAAACATCCGGAAGTGCAACATTAGATATCCCCACCATTGATAATTTACTTCTTATGCCAGCTATGGGAATTTATAAAATCCCCATAGGAATTAAAGGTCCAATACATAAAGGAAGTGTGGGATAATTATTAGGACACAGTAGTTTAACAAGTAAGGGAGTTCAAGTCCTAAAGGGGGTTATAGATGATTATGAGGGCAAAATTTCTATTATGATGAAAACAGTATCCTTATCAAATAATAAAAGGAGATCGTATAGCTCAATTGTTATTATTACCTTATATCACTACTAGTAAATCTCATATTTAAAAAACTGGGGGATTTGGAAGTACAGGAAAACAGGTATATCGCAAACTTTTGTATCTGATTCTAGACCCACATTATCTGTATATATTAATAACAAGCAATTTTTAGGACTTGTAGATCGTGGAGCTGATGTTTCTATAATATCTAAAAAACATTGGCCAGTTTCTTGGCCTTTAACAGATGTCCCTATTATGTTAACTGGAATTGGAACTATGCAAAATATTCAAAAAAGCACAAATATTTTGACCTGTTCAGGCCCCGAACAACAACCTGCAACTTTACAACCTTTAGTTGCAGATATCCCTATTAATTTATGGGGACGATATCTATTGATGCAATGGGGAGCTTATGTAACAATTCCTACTATATCTTCTCAAGCTAAACAAATTATGGCAAATATGGGATACAATCCTGTTCAAAATACACAGGTTTTTTTAATGGGGGCCACTGCCAAACAACAAAAAACAGCACTTAAATTGACATGGAAATCTGATGAGCCTATTTGGACAGAGCAGTGGCCCCTATCACATGAAAAGTTACAGGCTCTTGAACAATTAGTAGAGGAGAAGTTATCTCTTTATCATATGGCCTCAACTACAAGCCCTTGGAATTCTCCTGTCTTTGTTATTAAGAAGAAATCTGGGAAATGGAGAATGTTAACAGATTTAAGAAAAATTAATGCTATAATCAAACCTATGGGTGCTTTACAACCAGGAGTTCCAGCACCTTCTATGATACCACAAAATTGGAAAATAAAAATCATCGATCTTAAAGATTGTTTTTATACTATTCTTCTATAAGAGTCTGATGCTCTCTGTTTTGCTTTTACTGTACCATCAATTAATAATAAAAAAAGAGTGTCTCGATATTACTGGAAGGTATTACCACAAGGAGTGCTTAATAGTCCTACATTATGTCAATTATATCTCTCCCAACCACTTGAATTTATTAGAAAACAATTTCCTCAAGCTTATATTATCCACTATATGGATGATATTCTTTTAGCTTCTCCTTCTGCCAAGAAACTTCAACATATTTTCTTAAATACAGAGATTAAATTAAAAAAATATGGGTTACATATTGCTGTTGATAAATTACAAGAGCAGGAACCATATACCTATTTAGGATATATATTCCAAAGAAATATTATTAAACCACAAAAAATACAAATTCAAACTGATTCCTTGAAAACTTTAAATGATTTTCAGAAATTATTGGTGGTGGTTTAGTCACTAAGTTGTGTCCAACTCTTGTGACCCCATTGACTGTAGCCTGCCAGGCTCCTCTGTCTATGAGATTCTCTAAGCAAGACTACTGGGGTGGTTTGTTATTTAGGAGATATAAATTGGTTGCAACCATCATTAGGAATTCCCAGTCATTCCTTAACACACCTATTTTAAATCCTACAAGGAGACTCTGATTTAAATAACCGCCTGGTACTAACAGAAGAGATTAAACAGGAATTGGATCTTGTAAATCAAACTATCTAGCAAAGACACCTTAAACAAGTAGATCTGACTGTGCCAATTTCTTTACTTATTCTTCCTACTTTAGATTCCTCTACAGGAATATTATGGCAGCCACAGGGCATCCTTGAATGGGGATTTTTATCCCACACTCCTAAGAAAATAATGACTACTTACATAATGCTTTTTTTTTTTCATATTTCAAAAATGAGAACCAGATGTATACAACTTTTCTGGTTATTATCAATATGAAATTGTTCTTCCTTTCACTAATGATCAAATCTATTGATTATTTGTTACCAGTATGGATTGGTAAATTGCCATTGCTGATTTCATAGTTGAGGTTCATAACCATTTTCCAAAGTCACCTTTGATTACTATTGCTGCTAAACACAAATGGATAATTCCTATTATTACTAAAACAATTCCTCTTACTAATGCCCCTGTATATTTTACTGACACAAATAAAACTCTCAAAGCTGGTTATACTGGACCCACAACAAAGGCTTGACAATCTAGCCATGCCTTTGTTCAACAAGCCGAATTAGAGGCTATTGCTACCTTATTACAGGATGTTTCTACAGCATTAAATATTATATCAGATTCTCAATATGCTGTATGGATAACACAAATTATTGAAACCATATCTCTACCAAAGGCTTCTTCTAAATCATCTATTATTACCATATTATCTCAATTACAAAATACAGTAAGGCTTCGTTCTACCCCTTTTTACATTACACATATCAGATCTCATTTTCATTTGCCCAGACCATTGGCAAAGAGCAATGATCCCATGGACTGTTTGCTAATTGCATTTCTTACTCCTTATAAATTTCATCAACTCACACATTCAAATACACTGGCTTGATGAATAAATTTCAATTATCCAGACAAGGAGCCCGAAATACTGTTTCTGCCTGCCCTACATGTACTCTTACTCACCACGTTCCTACAACTACAGGGGTTAATCCCAGAGGCCATCATCCCCACAATATTTCACAGACCGATGTAACTCATGTCCCTTCTTTTGGACATTTGGGAGCTGTTCATGTTTCCGTGGATACTTATTCGGGCATGATTTCTGCTTCTGCTCATTCTGGAGAAACATCTGCTCATGTTATCTCTCATTTTTGGGAAGCCTTTTCTTACATGGCCCTACCAAAACATGTTAAAACCGATAATGGCCCTACATATGGGAGTCATGGTTTTGCAACTTTTTTATCTGATTGAAATATTTCTCATTCTATAGACATTCCATATAATTCTCAAGGCCAGGCTATTGTTGAATGCACTCATCGTACTCTAAAAAATAAGTTATTTAAACAGAAAGGGGGCGAAAAGTATGGCATATTGATGACACCAAAAGAGAAATTAGCCCAAGCTTTATTTATTTTAGATTTTTTGGATTTATGATTGGATCATACAACGCCAGCAGCAACATTGCATTTTTCAGAACACGTTCTTAGTGAAAATTATACTCCTAGTCAAATGATTGCGGCTAATACTCCGGTATGGTGGGAAAATGCTATGAACAGCTGGTGTAAGGGCCTGAGACTTAAGAAAGGACGAGGTTATGCTCTTGCCATTTCAGATGATGGACAACACCACTGAGTACCAGGAAGGCAGGTCAAAGTCAGGAAAGAAGAGGTCATGGCTCAACATCAATCCTCCCAGAGAGCCGCCAGTGACGGCGATCACAAGGCTGACGATCAGCAATCACTCCGAACCGGCTCCAAGGACCAACAAAGCCAAACCGCTTACTTGGGGTCAGTTGAAGAAACTGACCACTGAAAGGGAAAAATTGGTCAAAGAACAGGGACAGCCTTTGACCTCGGCTACCTTGCTCTTGGCTATGTTATCTGTGGTAATTACCACGGTAGGTGCCAATCATACTTTTGAGCATATGTGTCCAATCCTCCCCTATTAAGACCAATTACGTGGGAGGATTCTTCTGTTCCAGTTTTCATAAATGACTCTTCTTGGTTACCTGGACCTTTTGACCTGAGCCTTCCTTTAAAACCAGAAGAAGAGGGCCGACAACTTTCAAATGTTAGTGTTAATTATACTGTGGGAACATATCTTACCCCTATGTGTATGGGAGTGGAAACTCATTGTCTTAAAAGAGGATTACAAAGTTGGTTATCTATAGTTAAAGAATCTCAGGGGAACAAAACTCATTTTTTCTTATTAGAGGCATTTTCCTTTAATATCATAGGAGAAAATATTACTATGTTTCCACCCCATCTACCTAACTGTGTCATTTCTATAAAATCTGGACTAGGACTTTGGGTACAATGGAAATTATGTAATGCTAATACTTGACATATTATGGCCAATTCTTCTGATGGAGAAATTATTGATTGGAGTCCCAAAGGAGATCCTTTGGATAAAAATAATAATTTGGATTTGCCTATATTGTTAAACAATACTTTCGACTCCATGAATAATATTGTTAACACCTGTATATATTGGCATGGAGGGGGTTTCTCCCCTCTCTTACCTCAATTACCTTATATGCCTTTACAATCAGAATTGTGGAAAATATCAGCTGTCTTCCAACCCATAACAGCATGGAAGGGGCAATTTAATTCAACAATATCCAGTCATTTCTTACACTTTGATAAAAATTCAACCCATTGGATTAAAGCATTTGTTCGTTTACCTTTTGTATTTTTGATAGGACCTACTTTTTATAATGCCTCTTCTGGGTTACTTACTTGTCAAAATTGTTCCTTTTACACCTGTATCAATTCTTATCTCCAATTTCAGAATGACTATTCTCTATATATTCTGAAAACCAGATCTGGAGTATGGCTTCCTGTAAAAATGAATAGACCATGGCAGGATAGCCCCACAGTCTATATTACAGATGAAATCCTTAAGAAGGTGTTAACATGCACTAAATGGTTAATTGGACTGTTAATTGCTGCCATTTTAGGAATTATTGCTATAGCTACTACAGCAGCTGTAGCAGGAGCAGCATTGCATCAGAGTGTACAGAATGTGCGCTTTGTGCAGGAATGGCATAAAGACTCTGATGTTCTCTGGTCTACCCAAAGACAAATAGACAGAAAATTAGCTGCACAAATGGCTGGTTTACAACAGGCTGTACGCTAGTAGGTGATCAAGTAAACAGTCTGCAAAAACAGACTCACCTTAAGTGTGACTGAAACATTACTTCTTTTTGTGTCACTCCTCACAAATATAATGAATCTTCATTTCACTGGGACAAAGTTAAACAACACCTCTTAAATCAAGGTAATCTATCTCTGCATAGTAATAATTTATAGCAAGAGATTATGGAAACTTTCTCTCAGAAACTACACCTTTTGCAAAGATCTAGTCTGCAAGAAGCAGCAGCAGATGGGATTTCTCAATTAAATCCCATTCCTCACTTGAAAACTATCGGAGGATCAATGGCTGGTTTTATGTTAACTTTTATATGTCTTTTTTTCTGTTTCTACATAGTTTGGCAATAAATCACCAAGAAAGTCAGCGGACAGTGACAGCAATTAGCGACTATTGCTTTGGCTTCTATGATCAACAATAATCATCAAAAATAAGCTTCTAAAAATAAAAAAGGGGGATATGTAGGGAATATGCTCTACACAGGCCTGTACTATAATTAGCAGGGCTTCTTTGAAAAATAAGAATGACTTTCTCATCACTCCCAGGCAAAGGGCTGGGACCAGTAAAAAGTACAACGTGGAAAAACATCTTGGAAACAAGATGTTGAAGTACTGATGTGACTGATGGAAAACCATTAGTGACTATTCTCATGACCAGAGCCTTGAGGGCGTTGCTGAGAAAAGTCGTCACTAGCTGATGGGCTAAATAGAGTCATGAAAGGCCTGAAGATTCGACAATTGAGGACTGTGCATTGTATATCCTTATCCCCAATCTGAGATTGTAAAAAACAGATATCTCTAGAGCATGTACAAGAAAGTAGATTTTAGCAATAAAAGCACCCAAGGATTAAGATCTGGGCTTTGGCCCGCGAATGGCTTCAGCCCCCTGATCCCCACTTTATTTCTGAGTCTTATTTTTCATTATTCTTCTGCGGCACCACTCCCTCAGGTAGATGCGTTTTGGGGCTGGTCCCAATACTGTACTTCCCAACAAGAACAGCCACCGCCATGAGAAGCAACTAGAGAGTAGCCCCCGCTCACTTCAACTAGAGAAAAACCCACCTAGCAACAAAGACCCAGCACAGCCAAAACTTAATCAATAAATGAAACTATAAAAAACAAAAACCTGTAGGTCTCTGGTCTGCTGTGGTCCAAAGCCCAACTTCGTAAAGGACCCACACCCAGGCTGTCTGGGCCCCAGGCCTTTCTCAGGTTGCAATGGAGCTACCCCTGCAGAAATATGCCCGTGCAGCCTGCTGACTCCTTGAGGAGGCCTTCCCAGCACCCAATAGCTCCTCCAGGTGGGCAGTCCCTCTTGGCCCCAGCCTGGCTGCCCCTACCCCTTGCCCAGGGCACGCCAAACAAGAAGGAGGTTGGCCAGCCTGAGCAGGTATGCAGCCAGCTGAGGATGGAGGCGTCTCAGTTCTGCTATTTGAGGAACCAAGAAATGTCCCCTGTGAAAGGAGAAGTGTGTCACGGCCCCCGGACACACATACCCCACCTCTGTCCCCAACGGAGTGCCCATTCTCTGGAAAGCCACAAACATTCCAAGACTGGACTTCTGCTGAATCATCTTGAATTCTTTGAACTCCACGGGTCTAGGGAAGGATGTGGGTGAGATGATCAGAGGCGGGGCAAGATCCTCAAAGAGGTTAAATAGGTCACCTCTACCCTTGGAGTTCACCCTGGTCTCCCATGAGCAGAGGGACCCACACGTAAAGACCTTCTCCCCGGCTCCTGGCACCATGGCCCCCCTGAAGACACTGCTCCTGGTCACCCTCCTCCTGGGGGTTCTCCTGCAGGACACCCACGCAGGTGAGAGCAAGGGAGAGACACAGGAGGAAGGGGCTCCGGGCAAGGAGGGGCAGGGCCGCGAGGACCACAGCAGCTGCACACGCACGTTATTCCTGTACCCCACTTACTCCTACAAAGTTGTGAGAGGCTGGCAGCAACAGGATTTGGAGGGAGGCATTCAAAGGAAAATAGTGATGATGAAGGGGAGGAGGAGGAGGAGGAAGATGAATGTCCTAGGATTTGGGGCTCAGCTTCTGAGGAAAAAAATTGCTTTCACATCTCCCCCTGCAAATGTCATGAGGCAGTGACTGTGATTGTGTTTTGACAGTGGGCAAGGAGCAATTCTCACAAGTATTTGTTAAGAGTCTGTTTATTTAATCGGTTTTTATATACATTGAGGGGCTTCCCTGGTAGCTCAACTGGTAAAGAATCTACCTGCAATGCAGGAGACCCCGGTTTGATTCCTGGGTTGGGAAGATCCCCTGGAGAAGGAATAGGAAAATTTCAGTTTTCATGGGCTTTCCTGGTGGCCCAGAAGGTAAAGAATCCTTTCGCAATGCGGAAGACCTGGGTTTGGAAGATTCCCTGGAGGAAGGTATGGCAAGACTCTCTAGTATTCCTGCCAGGAGACGCCCCGTGGAAAGAGGAGCCTGGCGGGGCTACAGTCCATGGGGTGTCAAAGAGTCAGACACAACTGAGCAACTAAGCATAGCACAGCGTATACAATGAGAGGGCTGGCAAAAAGGCAGGAGGAGCACACAACCCCAGCGCAGGTGGAAAAAAAGAGATTTTTATACTTAGTTGGAAAAGGAAGGCTGAGCTAAGATTGCTATTTTAGAGAAACAAAGCTGGTTAGCGTCCCGTGTGGTGACAGAGTGACAGGGCCACAGTCTTCAGGGCTAGCTTAATGGGGTGACCTTCACAGTTGGCTGCATGTCTCACTTTTGTAAAAGTCTGGGCCTGGCCAGCTCCGTGTCAGTCAAACCAAGTTCCACCCCCAAGATGGTGAGAGGACACTCCGAGGCTTCTTAGAAAACACCTTGTGGTGATCTGAACTGAAGTCACAGATCATCTGTTTGTTGATTTGCAGATGTTGGATATTTTTTCTTGTGCAAAGATGGGGACACCGAGCCCCCGGAAAGTGTGTTCACACCCGGGCCTCCACTTTCTCATCTGTAGAATGGGGTAGTGACAGCACCTGTCTCAAGGTGTGCTTGAGGACTGAAGGAGTGGCTGCGGCAAAGGGTCAGCCCAGAGCCTGGTCCAGAGTCAACATTTGGTGATTCGGGGCTGGTCTGAGCGTGAGCACACATGGATGCATACACAGGCAGACACACACATATACGTGCAGACTCCCCAAACATACAGATCCACATGTGCACACATATCTCCACAGGCAAATGTGCACACGCACAGAGATGCACACACAGGCATGTGTGCACAAATCCTCTCAAACACATACAGACATGCACAGACAGACACACACAGCAGGGCCCCTCAAAGCACACACACGACCTCATGCACACAAACGCATACACTCTGACACACACAGACACACACACAGACACAGGTGCAGACCCCTTACATACTCCCCCACACAGAAACACGATCACAGAGCCCCCCCAGGAGACTCCTGCCAACCACACAGACACACACATGCAGAAATGCACACGCAAGGACCCACACGACACCACATGCACATATACCAACACAGACACAGACACACACACACAGACTCCTCACTACAGACACACACACACGTGCCGGCCCTCACACGTCAGACATGCGCACACATCCCTGTTCCTGCTTGGCCTTCCCCGCAGCTCGAGCAGGCAGCGTGGGCCGGGAGTGCTGCCTGCAGTTCTTCAAAGGGCCCATTCCCGCCAAGAAGCTGGTGGATTGGTACCGGACCTCAGGCGATTGTCCCAACAACGCCATTGTGTAAGTCTGCCCCTGCCGCTCCCCTCTGCCCCGCTGCTTACTCCAGGGGCTGAGCGTGGGAGAAGGCGGACCCCAGAGCTCCCAGAAGGGCCACTGAGGAGGGCAGAGGACGGACCCGGGCCTTCATCTCTTGTCGCCCTGGTCCTGCTCCTCAGGGCCACTCCCACCCCACGCTCCGTGAACCCCCAAAGGACCTCAGGCTGTGCAGTCTAAGCTCTTCACACATTTATGAGGAAACGGAGGTCCTGAGACACATGGGACAGCCCCATGCTCAGGGGCAGGCAGCGCCTCACGCGGTCGCCTCTGCGGCCTGGGCCTGAGCCCCTCCCGCACACCCCTCATCCCCAGGGTTACAGGGGTGCAGATGGTCTGAGGTGGGGAGCAAAGCTGTGCAGCCCTGGCTCCCTGGAAGGGACGGGAATCACTGAGGACAGAGCCTGGGGTCCCAGGACTGCCGCTGCCACTCTGGGTGACTTCAGGCGAGTTCCAGCCCCTCTTGGGGTTTTGGGTCCTGATCATCACAGGGCAAGGCTGTGCCAGGACTCCAGAAGGCCTCCCTGCCCTGACCCCCCACCATCGTGTTCTCCCTCCATGTAGGCTGGTGACTCGCCATGGCAGAACCATTTGTGCAAACCCCAAGGACACAAACGTGAAGAAGGCAGTGAGGTACTTACAGAAACACATGAAGTCACCTAATCTGCCCCTCCAGCAGTCCTGACCTCTCCCTGGACCTCTTGTAGACCTCCTGCCTACATGTTCACCACCCCAGCCCCCAGCTCCTGGAGCCAGAGGAGGCCCTGCAAGGATAAAGAGGCCTCTTGTCCCTTTTCTGATTAAAGTCTTTCTCCCCCAGTCTGGGTTCAGCGTGTTCTGTCCACCCTGGCCTGTCGCCCTGGAAGGGCCCTCAGAGAACATCTAGTCTCTCCCTGTTCATGTTAGAGAGGGAAGCTGAAGCTTCGGGTGCAGACCGCCCTCAGGGAGAGGGGGCCCCGGGAGAGAGATGGGGGCAGGGGTGGGGCTGAGGGATGTGGGATGAGCAGGGCAGGGGTGATAAGAGTCCGGTTGCCCCTCTGCTGCATGAGAGCAGGAAGAAGCCCCGGGAAGGGGCTTCCAGCTCGCCTCCCGTCTGATCTGCCCCTGGCATCCTCCCAGACCCGCCTCATTCTCTTCCATGACGCCACCTGCTGATGTGGAGCTGAGGACACACTTCTCCTTAAGCATCTGATCCCAATTCCACGAATGTTTCCAGGATTCTTTCCAGGCTGGGGTTCTGCCAAGTACTAGGGAGCTCCCTGGCGCCAGGGACTCCTGCAGCCCCTTCTGCATCTTGCCTACCTCTCAGCCCTCTAACCACACACAGCAGCCCAGCCAGTCCCAGAGGGTCTTTGTAAGCCCAGCTGCGCCCCTCTCTCCTGGCTCCAACTCCAGGCCGGCTCCCAAGGCTGGAGTTACTCCTCCTTGTCCTGAGTGCCCCGCCCCAGCCTCACCCCTGCACCCACTCATCCCCATGGCCCCCAGCCCTCATCTCCCATTCCCATCAGGCTGCTTCCCACATGGTCCCGTGATTCCTGCTGACCTGAAGTGTGAGCCCCGCCCTGCCAGGTGACATCACACCCAGCCTCAGCCCAAGCCAGCCTGCGGGAAGCCATCCCGGCTGCCACCCCTCCCGCCTCTCCTGCTCTTATGGGTAGTAGGGCAGCCCATGGGGTTGTTTTCCTGTTGACTCCTGGGGTCTGTAGTCCTGATTCCTCCATCATACTGGGAGCTCAGTGAGTCCCCCTAGAGAATCCACAGCCCATGGGCTCAGAAGGATGGAGGACCCATCCCCAAACCCCTCTGTCCAGGCCCAGCTGAGGACTGGCGTCATGGGGAATGGACAGAAGTTAGGATCTTCAGATTCTAGATCTGTCTCACTCTCCTCACCAGCCGTAGGCCTGTGGCTTTTCTCTCTGGGGCAGTTTAGGGCCAGGGGCAGTGCGTCCTTGTCTCCTGTTCAGTTCAGTTCAGTTCAGTCGCCCAGTCGTGTCCGACTCTTTGTGACCCCGTGAATCACAGCACGCCAGGCCTCCCTGTCCATCACCAACTCCCGGAGTTCACTCAGACTCATGTCCACAGAGTCGGTGATGCCATCCAGCCATCTCATTATCTGTCGTCCCCTTCTCCTCCCGCCCCCAATCCCTCCCAGCATCAGTCTTTTCCAGTGAGTCAACTCTTCACATGAGGTGGCCAAAGTATTAGAGTTTCAGCTTTAGCATCAGTCCTTCCAATGAACAACCAGGATTGATCTCCTTTAGAATGGACTGGTTGGATCTCCTTGCAGTCCAAGGGGCTCTCAAGAGTCTTCTCCACACCACAGTTCACTGTAATTCAGTGTTATTTGGCTAGGCTGCAAATGAGAGTTCTTTTCAGGCAAAATTTATGCCCTCTGCTGTCCCCTTGTGGTCAATTGTTTTATTGACGGGCAGATATCAGAGCCAAGCCAACTTTGAGGATGGGCACGAATAAAAGTGATGATAATAATAAGGTTGATGATGGAGGTGAATTATCTTATCCGTGACCTCAGGGTCTTCTCATCCACAGGTGGGCTCTTTCTCTGCCCCTGGTCCCAAGGAGTATCCCTCTGATCCAGAGTTTTTGGGGGCAGCCCTGTCTGAGTACTTTGTGGGAAAATGTTGTCTGCATCCACAGTAAGGAGTGGGGAAAAGATAATCTCAAAATGAGGGGAGGCAAGGAGGAGCCCCTGGGACAGCAAGGGAGAACAAGGGCTGAAGCCTATACCCCCTCACCCTGCAAGAAAGACAGTCAGAAAGTTCCCTGATGGTCCTGTGGTTAGCTCTTGGTGCTTTTGCTGCTGTGGTCCAGGGTTCAATCCCTGGTCAGGAAACTAAGATCTTGCTAAGCCACGCAGCACAGCCAAAAAAGAAGGAGGAGACACCATGCATATAATCCCAGTGCATTGCAAACTCGCCTTAAAAGAATAAGAACTTTTTTCCTAGTGAAATCTTCCTAGAGGCCCTTATTGTGAACTTGGATAAGTAGAGGACTATGAACAGGTAAGGGGGCCTGAAGGTCACAGAGCAAAGGGGTGGATGGCTTAAAGTCCCTCAGTGGAGGAGAGGTGGAGCCAGGACTGGCAACAACATGCAGCATTCGGAATCCAAGTGTTTAGTAGCAGGGTCAGGTGCAAGGTGGGTGGGGGGAAGAGGCAGGAGATGGAGCCAGCCACCATGTTCCCCTAGGAAGAAGACATTTTAAGGAATCATGACAGGGAGACTTGCCCACAAGTAGGGAGGCAGGAAGCAAGAGGACAGGGCAGGGACCAGAGAACACCGAACAGTTGGGAGGCGCACTGGACTCTCATTGTTCCTTCCACCTGGAAGGTGCTTCATCTCTTCCACATCTGAATTCCAGCCCCCTTCTGAGCTCAGCTCAAACGCCGCCTCCCTCACGAAGCCCTCCCTGATCTCCGTGGTTGCAGTCGACGTCCCACTCTGTGTCCTCCTCCAGCGCCCTGCTTTCACTTTCGCTTTACCACACCGTCCCCTGTAAATACAGTTACTTGCATGATGAGCTCCTTGGGGCCGGTATTTCTGACAGGCAACCCGGTACTTCCCGATCCATTTATGAGAACGGGGAAGTCCTTTGTGCATAGGGGACATTTGAGATATATATTTTCATCAACAAGGCCCCGTGTGACGTGAGGAGCACGTCAAGAAAGAAGCTCCCAGAGGAGCGGCGCCTTCAGTCTCGTCATTGACGTGGAATTCAGAATTGCGCTACTCTTCAGAATTGCGCTACTCTTCAGTTGCCCATCAGAGGGCGCTCCAGCTCTCAATAAAGATGGATGTGCCTGACCACCAGGGCCCCGGCCTCAGCGCGGTCCCCAGGAGCTGAAATCACCCACGTCGGATTATAGCTGCTCAAGGACTCGGGTCAGCGTGTCTGTGGCTGGCCAGCTCTTCTCCTGAGGGAGCTGCGCAGGGAAACACTGCCAGGGGTTAACAGGATGAAGAGGAGGAAGGAAAACCACTGCTAGGAATTGCAGGGCCGCTGATCCCAAATGTACCTTCAGTTCAGTTCAGTTCAGTTCAGTCGCTCAGTCGTGTCCGACTCTCCGCGACCCCATGAATCACAGCACGCCAGGCCTCCCTGTCCATCACCAACTCCCGGAGTACACTCAAACTCATGTCCACAGAGTCGGTGATGCCATCCAGCCATCTCATTCTCCGTCGTCCCCTTCTCCTCCCGCCCCCAACCTTTCCCAGCATCAGAGTCTTTTCCAATGAGTCAACTCGTCGCATGAGGTGGCCAAAGTATTGGAGTTTCAGCTTTAGCATCAGTCCCTTTAGGCAGTGCTGAAAGCACTGAGCTGCTAGAGGCTTTTTCAACGTGTTTTTTCAGATTCTGAATTTGTCTATTTGGCATACACTTGTCACAAGTTACACCTCCCCTGTGATCTGGCTCTCTAAGGGACGCAAAAATCATACTGCAAACTCTTCAACCAATCCCGAGTGCCCCCAGTCATCCGCTTTATATAACTCACTTCCCAAACCAGTATTTCCTCAAATCACCAAGCGCTGAGTACCAGACAATGAGGGACTGCACCAGCGCTCCAAAACCTGCTCTCATGACTCCCACAGGCCAGCGCTCAATCGCGGCCCCACCCATGCCTTGCTTTTTCCATGGAAACCCAACAAGGGTTGTGGTCTTGGCATTCCCCACGCTTCTCCTTCTGCCCTGTGTGGGCTGGCATGGCCCCTCCTCTTGGGAAAGGTAAGTAATAATGGCATTGAGACACCTCAGTTCAGTTCAGTCGCTCAGTCCCGTCCGACTCTTTGCAACCCCATGAATCACAGCACGCCAGGCCTCCCTGTCCATCACCAATTCCCAGAGTTCACTCAAACTCATGTCCACAGAGTCGGTGATGCCATCCAGCCATCTCATTCTCTGTCGTCCCCTTCTCCTCCTGCCCCCAATCCCTCCCAGCATCAGTCTTTTCCAGTGAGTCAACTCTTCGCATGAGGTGGCCAAAGTATTGCAGTTTCAGCTTTAGTATCAGTCCTTCCAATGAACACCCAGGATTGATCTCCTTTAGAATGGACTGGTTGGATCTCCTTGCAATCCAAGGGGCTCTCAGGAGTCTTCTCCAGCACCACAGTTCAAAAGCATCAGTTCTTCGGTGATCAGCTTTCTTCACAATCCAACTCTCACATCCTTACATGACCACGGGAAAAACCATAGCCTTGACTAGACGGACCTTTGCTGGCAAAGTAATGTCTCTGCTTTTTAATATACTATTTAGGTTGGTCATAACTTTCCTTCCAAGGAGTAAGCGTCTTTTAATTTCATGGCTGCAATCAGCATCCACAGTGATTTTGGAACCCAAAAAATAAAGTCTGACACTGTCTCCACTGTTTCCCCATCTATTTCCCATGAAGTGATGGGACCGGATGCCATGATCTTTGTTTTCTGAATGTTGAGCTTCAAGCCAACCTTTTCACTCTCCTCTTTCACGTTCATCAAGAGGCTTTTGAGTTTTTCTTCACTTTCTGCCATAAGGGTGGTGTCATCTGCATATCTGAGGTTATTGATATTTCTCCCGGCAATCTTGATTCCAGCTTGTGCTTCTTCCAGCCCAGCGTTCCTCATGATGTACTCTGCATGAGTTAAACAAGCAGGGTGACAATATACAACCTTGACGTACTCCTTTTCCTATTTGGAACCAGTCTTGTTCCATGTCCAGTTCTAACTGTTGCTTCCTGACCTGCATACAGGTTTCTCAAGAGGCAGGTGATACATTTAAATCCCATGAGTACATTTTATTTATTTATTTTTATTGAAGTATAGTAGATTTATAATGTTGAGTTAATTTCCATTGTTCAGTAAAGTGACTCAGTTATTTAGACATGTGTATGGAGACCTTACAAATAGCTGTGAAAAGAAGAGAAATGAAAAGCAAAGGAGAAAAGAAAAGATATAAGCATCTGAATGCAGAGTTCCAAAGAATAGCAAGGAGAGATAAGAAAGCCTTCCTCAGTGATCAATGCAAAGAAATAGAGGAAAACAACAGAATAGGAAAGACATGATATCCCTTCAAGAAAATTAGAGATTCCAAGGGAACATTTCATGCAAAGATGGGCTCGATAAAGGACAGAAATGGTATGGACCTAAGAGAAGCAGAAGATATTAAGAAGAGGTGGCAAGAATACACAGAAGAACTGTACAAAAAAGATATTCACGACCAAGATAGTCACGATAACGTGATCACTGACCTAGAGCCAGACATCTTGGAATGTGAAGTCAAGTGGGCCTTAGAAAGCATCACTACGAACAAAGCTAGTGGAGGTGATGGAATTCCAGTTGAGCTATTTCAAATCTTGAAAGATGATGCTGTGAAAGTGCTGCACTCAATATGCCAGCAAATATGGAAAACTCAGCAGTGGACACAGGACTGGAAAAGGTCAGTCTTCATTCCAATCCCAAAGAAAGGCAATGCCAAAGAATGCTCAAACTACCGCACAATTGTACTTATCTCACACGCTAGTAAAGTCATGCTCAAAATTCTCCAAGCCAGTCTTCAGCAATATGTGAACCGTGAACTCCCAGATGTTCAAGCAGGTTTTAGAAAAGGCAGAGGCACCAGAGATCAAATTGCCAACATCCGCTGGATGGATCATGGAGAAAGCAAGAGAGTTCCAGAAAAACATCTATTTCTGCTTCATTGACTATGCCAAAGCCTTTGACTATGTGGATCACAATAAACTGTGGAAAATTCTGAAAGAGATAGGAATACCAGACCACCTGACCTGCCTCTTGAGAAACCTGTATGCAGGTCAGGAAGCAACAGTTAGAACTGGACATGGAACAACAGACTGGTTCCAAATAGGAAAAGGAGTACGTCAAGGCTGTATATTGTCACCCTGCTTGTTTAACTTATATGCAGAGTACATCATGAGGAAAGCTGGGCTGGAAGAAGCACAAGCTGGAATCAAGATTGCCGGGAGAAATATCAATAACCTCAGATATGCAGATGACACCATCCTTATGGCAGAAAGTGAAGAGGAACTCAAAAGCCTCTTGAGGAAAGTGAAAGAGGAGAGTGAAAAGGTTGGCTTGAAGCTCAACATTCAGAAAACAAAGATCATGGCATCCGGTCCCATCACTTCATGGGAAACAGATGGAAAAACAGTGGAGACAGTGTCAGACTTTATTTTTTTGGGCTCCAAAATCACTGCAGATGCTGATTGCAGCCATGAAATTAAAAGACGCTTTCCCTCGGGCTTCCCTTGTGGCTCAGCTGGTAAAGAATCCACCTGCAATGCGGGAGACCTGGGTTCGATCCCTGGGTTGGGAAGATCCCCTGTAGAAGGGAAAGGCTACCCACTACAGTATTCTGGCCTGGAGAATTCCATGGACTGTATAGTCCGTGGGGTCGCAAAGAGTCGGATACGATTGTGTGACTTTCACTTCACTTACTCCTTGGAAGGAAAGTTATAACCAACCTAGATAGCATATTAAAAAGCAGAGACATTACTTTGCCAACCAAGGTCCGTCTAGTCAAGGCTATGGTTTTTCCCGTGGTCATGTATGGATGTGAGAGTTGGACTATGAAGAAGGCTGATCACTGAAGAATTGATGCTTTTGAACTGTGGTGCTGGAGAAGGCTCTTGAGAGTCCCTTATACTGCAAGGAGATCCAACCAGTCCATTCTAGAGGAGATCAATCCTGGGTGTTCATTGGAGAGACTGATGCTAAAGCTGAAACTGCAATACTTTGGCCACCTCATGCAAAGAGTTGACTCACTGGAAAAGACTCTGATGCTGGGAAATGTTGGGGGCGGGAGGAGAAGGGGACGACAGAGAATGTGATGGCTGGATGGCATCACTGACTCTGTGGACATGAGTTTGAGTGAACTCCGGGAGTTGGTGATGGACAGGGAGGCCTGGCGTGCTGTGATTCATGGGGTCACAGAGAGTTGGACACGACTGAGCGACTGAACTGAACTGATATATGTATATATATATATATAATATGCACTTACATTCTTTTTTATTCTATTCTTTTCCATTATGGTTTATTCCAGGACAATGAATATAGCTCCCTGTGCTGCACAGTAGGACCCTGTTATCCATCTACTTTATTTGTAACAATTTGCATTAACCCCAGACTCCCAGCCCATCCCTTTCCCACCTCTTATTCTCCTGGGCAGCCACAAGTCTGTTCTCTGAGCCTGTTTCTGCTTCATAGACGGGTTTATTTTGGTCATATTTTAGATTCCCCACGTCAGTGATATCATACGGTCTTTGTCTTTCTCTTTCTGACTTACTTCACTTAGTATGATAATCTCTAGTTGCATCCATGTTGCTACAAATGGCATTATTTTATTCTTTTTTGTGGCTGAGTAACATTCCACTGTACATTTATAATCTTTATTCATTCCTCTGTTGATGGACCTTCAGGTTCCTTCCATGTCTTGGCGATTGTGAATAATGCTGCTATAAACATAGGGGTGCGTGTATCTTTTTGAATTTATAGTTCTATCCAGATTTATGCCCCTCCTCCTATCAGCCTCCAGAGATATGTCTATTCCTGAGTTTAGTGTTTATTGTTCTTGATTTTGTTTTGTTTGTCACATGTGTGTATATACATAATACACCTGCACATGTGTGTATTCCTAATGATATCTTGATGTATCATGTATGTTTCTCAGCTCCTGAACTTTATGTAGATGTAAGGCATCTCATACACCCACTCCTCTGTGACTTGCTCATGGAGCTTCTGTGGCTCCATGTTCTTCTCCCACTGATGTGCATGGACAGTTGTGACTCGCCTTTTTCTCCCATGTGATGACCAACCCTTCACCTATCCACTTGGTAACCACTTGGATTATTTCCAGGTTCTTGCTATTACAAATAGTACTGCTTTAAACTTTTTTTTGCTTGTCTTTTGGTACAGGTATCAAAGAATTTCTCTAGGGCAGTGGTTCTGGGGGACACTTACCTGGGAAAACTTGGCCAGAATGGACCGCCTGTAGTCCTATTCCAAAAAACTGAATTAATTAAGTCTTTGGAAAGGGAGGATTCCGGGCAATGGTGTTTTTGTTGTTTTCTGGAGGTGGAAAGCTATCCAGGTGATTCTAATATACGGCCATTATTAAAACTAATAGGGCTTCCCAGGTGGCGCAGGTGGTAAAGAATCCACCTGCCAGCGCAGGAGACATAAGAGACTGTGGTTCGATCCCTGGGTCAGGAAGATCCCCTGGAATAGGAAATAGGAGCTTGGAGGGCTACAGTCCATGGGGTCGCAGAGTTGGACACGACTGAGCAACTGAGCACGCACCTTGAAACTGACACTCTGGGGGTAATGGCCTAAACCGATTACAGCAGCCTTGGTGGAAAGCTCCCGCCTGGCCGAGCCCTCACCCATACTCGGTAGCTGCCCCTCCCCAACACAGGAAGAAGGTGGCTGTAGGTGGATCGCAAAGCTAGGTCTCTGATCTCCTGCCAACAACCAGAGCCGGTCAGGGGTGCTCCGTGGGATGCTTGCCTGCACACGGGACCCCCTGCTTGATGTTGTAACTGAAGTGCACCCCTCCGTTTGGAGCGGGTCTGGGCTCTCACTTGTTCCCTTCTTCCCACTCTCCAGCTCCAAAGGCCCTGCTTTCAGCACCCTTCCAGCTCTCCTGTGGTTCCTCTTGTGGTTCTGTTTCAGCTGCGTCTTAACCCCAAGGAAGGTGTGGTTTGCTCGGCTGCCCACACCACTAGGTGCTTTAAAGTGACTTCAAAGAAAAGGGAACGCCCCGACTGTTTGCTGTCAGATTTTGGAGATGACCTTAGGAAAGAGTTCACCGAAGAATGATTCCTCAGCCCCACTCAGGCCCATTGACAAAATGTCCAAGGACCTGGGTCAATTGTGCTTTTAAAGGTCATCAGGTGATTGATGGTTTTCCCTCATTCTCTGGGTCTCACCCAGTCTCCAAATGTGAATTGTGGTTTTCAATGATAACTGAGACTGTTTGGGCTCCAAAACCTCCCCTCAGAACTGCTGTCTTCTGAAGTCCATAGGTGTGAGGAGACGTGTACCTCCTGTGGACTCTGAGCTGAGTGGCAGCTGGGCGCCGAGGCCACGTGTGCACTGCTGGCCAGCCAGGCCACTCTGCAGCATGCTGGCCCCAACTCTGAGCCCTCATGTGGAACGATCCAGCAGTGCCGGCTAGCGACTCTTTAACTGCCAGACAGGAGGTAGCATCACCCACTTTGCCAGCAGTGGCAGGGATGCAGAACAAGAATCAGGTCAGCAAGAACTGGTGGCACTTGCCTGGGGTTCTGCTGAACCCAGTCCAGCTCTTTGGCTCAGGATCTTCTCTCTTCAACATGCAGGTAGAGATTTTCCTCCTTCACTTTGGCAACTGCAGTGGGAGCCACTAACGGGATCCCGTCCCGTGGCTTGACTTGATAAATGTCTGTTCACTTTAAGCCTAGTTGGGGGCTGGAGTGGGTATCATGGGTGTATAACAAACTACCCCAAATCTAGTGGCTTAACACCACACACATTTGTCATCTCAGATTCTGTGACTTGGAAGTCCAGGCACTGCGAGATTGGGGGGGCTCCCATGTAGAGTCCCACCAGCTGGGTCTCATCTGAAACCCGGGTCTTCTGAACTTGCCTGATTATTCAGTTCAGATTTCTGTTCTCAGGTGTGATTGCAGGGCTGAGGGCCTGTTTTCTCTTTGACAGTCATTGGGTCCTGCTCCCTGAAGTTGCTTGTGGTTCGTTGCCTGTGGATCCCTCATAACACGGCAACTCAAAGCCAGCAAGAGAAACTTGTCCTCCAGTTCTTATAAAGAATCAACTGACTAGGTCAGGCCCATGCAGGATAATCGCCCTCTTAAAAGGCTGAAGGTCCATGGAGGACGTTTTCCCCTGATTATTATTATTGAAGTATAGTTGCTATGTTACAGGTGTACAATATAGTGATTCATGATCTTTCAAGGTTATATTCCATTTAGTTATTATAAAATATTGGTTATAGTCCCCATGTTGTACAATAATATATCTATGCAGCTATTTTATACCTAATAGTTTATCTCTCTTACTCCCCTACTCCTGTATTGGCCCCCACCCCCTGGACTGATAACTAGTTTGTTCTGTCTCTGACTTCTGCTTTGTTATATTCACTAGTTTTTTCATATATAACTGATATCATTTCTCATGTCACTTAGCCTAATGCCCTCCAAATCCATCCATGTTTTTGCAAACGGCAAGATTTCATTTTTATGACTAATATTCCATTGTATGTATATACCACCTTCAATGTTGTTTATTATTCATCTGTTGATGGACATTAGGTTGCTTCCATTCTTGGCAACTGTAAATAGTACTGCCATGAACACTGGGGTGCATATATCTTTTCAAATTAGCTTTTGGTCTTTTTAGATATAAATCCAGGAGTAGGTTTGCTGGGTCATATGGCAGTTCTGGTTTTAGTTTTTTGAGAAACCTCCAGTTTTTCACAGTGGCTGCACCAGTGTTGTACATTCCCACCAACAGTGTATGAGGGTTCCATAAGGAACTCTATCTGCAAATCCTGTCACATCCGCCACACAATAAGCAGTGATGTCCTGTCACACTCACAGGTCCTGCTCAGTCTACCACAAGGGCTTCAGTCAAGCCATACCCATAACTGAAATCCGTCAGAATGGACAAATACCAATGGGCACTTTTCTTTATTGTTAAAACAGAAAAACCTGGGTCTCATATCTGCACAATCTCCCTTGCTGTCTGGCAAGATCAATTTCATGTTTGTGTAGGCGGGGAACAAGAACAGAGGGGCTCCTGCTCAGAGATTTACTGTTGCTTCTGCTTCTCTCTAAATGCGCAGCAGCACGGACTCTTCCAAAGGCAATGGAAGTCGGTCCTGATCTCTAAGTCGGTCCTGATCTACCACGGCTCCCTGTGGTATTACTCAGCCTCTCCAAAGATGGTTGTGGTCCCAGGTAAGCTTAGATGGCTGTGTCAGACATCACAGACAGACACACAGACACAGACCCTCTTCACAGCGAATATGCGTATACATAAATTTTAATACCTGCTGATGAACAGAAAAGAAACAGGACACAGATGTAACACAGTAACACAGGGACGGGGAGAGGAGTGGAGGGAGCAGGACACTGGATATGATCACAGCAACCCAGAGTGATGCCCTTGGTGCTCTGGGGTCACAAGACCCTCGCCTCACGTCACCAAAAACTTCTTGCCAAATAAACCACCAACTATGGGAGACAAGCTGTGGGCGCCACTGCAGAGCTTAGATGAGACAGGGCCCTCCCTGTCAGTGTCAATACTCAAGGGCGGCAGGATCCAAGAGTGTCCCAGTCAGCACTCTGACGTAGGGAGACCTACTGGAGATGAGCACCGTTCGCCTAACACTGGGTGAAGGAGGTCCCCGCTTGGGTGGCGGGGCCCCAGGACACCTTGGTCTATGGCAGCACTCCACACCACTGCGCCCTGGCCAGCTCCACTCTGTCCCCTGAGCACCCTCCCCTCCAGGGACCTAAGTCAGAGGAGATGGGGGGAAACATGTGGTGGGATGTGAGGGGCGGGAGCCGGCGGAGGAGCAGGCATGTCCCAGGCCAGGCCCTCCTAGGCGTCGTGGAGGTTGCTGTCACTCAGGAGTACCTTCTCCCCAGGTTTGAAGGCTGGCATCCCGAGGTAGGGGCAGCTGGCACAGCGGAAAGCATCGCCCAGGTAGCACTGTTGAGAGACGAGACCACCACCCATGAGCGAGAAGCCGAGGGTCAGCTCTCCCGGAGATAGAGGCTGGAAGACAGTATCATAATATGGCCACAGCAGCCTGAAGAGAATGAGCGGGAGTGTCTGCAGGTCCAGCTGAGACCCGCAGACTGAGAGTCTTTAAGATCTCTGACTTCATGAAAGACAAAGGTCTAGACAAAGTCCCTTAGGTGGACATACTTCTGGGTTCTCAGCAGTTCAAATCACAGCCACACGTAGCAAACGGTTAGGTAGCTTCGGGCCCGGTGTGAAGCAGAAAGAAAGGGGCCAGAAATAAGAAATGACAGGTGCCTGCCTCCCCATGGGCCTGAGTGTGCTACCCGCTTTCAGGTGATAACCCGTCTTCCCTCTGCTACCTGGACACACAGGCTCGCGTGTCCCCTATAGTTACAATACCTGGGCAGTCACTTCTGTAAAGCTGGAGTTGGTCTGTGTATGCTTCAGTTCTTTGTGAATCCTGAGTAACCATCCAGATACTCACATTTCCACAAGCCGACTTGGGCTGGGAGCTTGTCTGGTCCCTCGACTTCTCTTTTTCCAGTTCTTCTGCAAGGCCACAGGTGCTGGGGGAAGTCAGGAGCTGATGAGTGAGATTTTCCGCCACCCAAATCCTTGACAGACCTCCTTTCCCCTTGGGCCTTCACAGATCCAGACATGGGCCTTTCCTGGCCTAGTCAGGTTTGGGCTCCACAACTCAATAAGGTATTGTTTGGAGATTCACACAGAGATAGTAATCTATGAAACAAGTCAGGAAGAATGTAGCCTCTTGGGAGGACAGGGAGGCAGATGCGGCTGAGGAAGCCGGCGGAGGCAACATCTAAGGTTCCCGATTCTTAACCTGGGTGGTCAGTACCTGGGTGTTTGTTTTAGTACCCTTTAAAATGTACCTGTTTAGTACACTCTTCTATACATCTGACACACTTTCCAATAAAATAGTTTTAATAATTGTAAAATACAGTGATTCTTTGAGAGTCAGATGCCACTGGCAGCAGCGAGGCAGCCCCGGCTCACCCCAAGGCTTACCAGTTCTTGCATGCTTTCCTCTTTTTCCCTTCCCCACAGGAAGGGGCCCGCAAGGAAGCTGGGTCTGGCTTCTTCAGATCTTCCGCATCCAGCAGTTCATCTGAGTCGATAAGATCCTGGAGAGCGTTGGAGGCCATGAATGACACAACCGTGGTCTCTGCTAATGAACAGCTGACGTGGTCACGGGCCATGGCAGCAGTTCACCCCTGTGTGTCAGAAGGCGTCCACCGTCCTACCCAGGGTTGATCATCACACCCAAGGTACCCACACAGCAAGTAAACTACGGGCATGGAAGCTGTACTGGGTTGTGAGGGGCCTGGGAACTCATTTACGATGTGCAGAGAATATGTGTGTGGAGGGTGGGAGGGAGGGGGCAGGAAGAACAGGGAAGTGTTATATGTATTTGAATATATAAGGGCTGTCACATGAGAAAACGGGATGGAATAGTTTCCATATAATTTCAGGGGAAAAGGCAATAATAATACATACACTTGGGTAATTTGTCAGGACAATTTATCTGTAAGTTCTATGAGGGCATAAACCATCACCTACTTTGCTTACCACTAACCTCGATAGTTGCAGAAATGAAGCATTTTATTATAGAAAGCACAGATCTGAGATTTTAAGACAGTGAGCATTTGGTATCTTGTCCAGATGAAAAAGCCAAAAAATATTTGAGCTGACAAACTCTTTTTAGGTTTACACATGCCTACAAGAGTCTTCAGTATATCACATGAAGTGAGAACAAGAAAATCTGTGGGGAAAGATGCTGAAAAGGAAATGTAAGATGCCACCGATGTGGAGTTTCCTTCTGAGTCAAAAACACCAGTGTCAGGCACCACCACAAGGCTGGGCTTTAAATGCGTTCACACTTATGAATTCAGAGAGTCCATTCCAAACTATGACCACTCCTACCCAACTTGAACGTGAAAGTCGCCGAGTCATGTCCGACTCTTTGCAACCCCATGGGCATACAGTTCATGGAATTCTCCAGGACAGAATACTGGAATGTGTAGCCTTTCCCTTCTCCAGGGGATCTTCCCAACCCAGGGATCAAACCCAGGTCTCCCACATTGCAGTCGGATTCTTTACCAGCTGAGCCACAAGGGAAGCCCAAGAATACTGGAGTGGGTAGCCTATCCCTTCTCCAGCAGATCTTCCCGACCCAGGAATCGAACTGGAATCTCTTGCATTGTGGGCAGATTCTTTACCAACTGAGCTGAGGGAAGCCTAAAAGAAAGCAATCAGGTGACCACAGAGCTGACTCACCACGCTCTCATCCTCCATATCATTGGCCGAGAGGGTCCAGAGCTTGGCAGCTGCAGGGTCCACAGCAGGCTTCCCTGAGTTCAACCAAGAAAAGAAAACGAGCTCCAGAAAAGCAGCCGGAAACAAGGTCCACACACATATAAGTGCTTTCCTTTAAGGCTGTGCAGGGAACACACTGGACTGGGAGTCAAAAGACTTGGGCTCAAAGCCCGGCTCAACCATTTATAAAGGACCCATCACTTTATGGTAATAAAAGTCATCCTTTGTTAAGCACTTGCTTTGTGCCAGATATTAATACTACATATTAAACACTTTACATATGTTATCTGGTTTAGTCTTGCTAACCACCTCATGAGGAAAGTTATCTGTCATCCTAATCTTATGAGGAAACAGATTTAGATACTTGGGTCAGTTCCATACAAATACAGACAGTCTGCCTAATGCTTTAAACTTTCACTCCAGCTTGCTTTCTCCTCCTCCTCTTAGTTTCAATCCCTAGAGCATGGGGCTTAATGGTATTCCCTATACCCATAGCAGGAGATTTGCAGATTAAATGAGAAAGTGTGCCAAAAGGCATTATGCATAGCAAAGCTTTGGTCTCATGTAAACCTGTTATAGACAAGAAAATGGGCTCTGGAGCTGATGGTGGTAGTTTAAGAACAAATCAGTGACAATTACACCTCCTGATTCCCTTTCCGGGGGCTTTAGTGTGGGCTGGCTCATGAAGGGGGCTTGGGGGGTAAAGTGTACCCCCTGTGATCACTGTCACAACTGGATGCTCAGCCCCCCACAGGGCAGGTCATCTATGCAGATCCTCGCTGCTCTGGAACTGTGAATCCAAAGGTTAGGATGCCAAAGAATTTCTTGAAGATTCAGGTTGGACAGCCAAAACACAGCAGTGTGAATGTACTTGTAAATTTCTGTCTACCTCACAGCTGGGACAATTTTTCTCAACCTGGGCATTAAAAGATAGTGATAGGAAGGGTGAGAATGATGACAAAGGACTGGGTGTAATTTTCTAAACAGAAGAGGCATTTTTATAAGTATCTTAAGATCCTCAAAGAAAGAAAAACTGACTTCAGTGGCACAGAGAAAAGGACACACAGGAAGAGGAACAGGGCACTCTTATCTGCCATGACCGCCCTGGGAGGTCTTCAGAGGGTAAGTGTCATGATTCTGCTATAGCTAATGAAGCTTCAGGACTCTGGACTCTGGAACCTGGAGGCCTCAGCATCCCCTGGTGCAGAAGGAGGGGCTGAACTAGGTAATATCTATGCGTCACTTCAGTTTTGGATTATGAATATGCCCAGGACAGCAGTACATTAAGCATCCTTCTATTTGGAAATGAGAGAAATTAAGGAAGGAGCTGATCCTATAAAGTTCTTAGCACCTCACTCAGATCTCTGGCACGGTTTCTAACAGGACCTCCTAAGCCACTCAGACAGATGTGTCCCCAGGCCATCTCACCGGAAGACTTCTTGGCAGTAGAAAGCTTAAGTTGACTAGAAGAGCCCACTTCAAAGTTGGGCTTTTTGCCTGTGATCTGCACAGAGAGCAGACTGTCGCTGTGGTAACCCAGGTGTTCTCGGACAGACTGAATCTCCTCAGGGCTCAAGGGCTTGCGCTGCAGCTGGAATTCAAGACATCAGAGGATTAGGGTACATCACAGTCCTTCTACGGTGTGACACTATACCACGTCCCCCCACGGATGTCAAATGCCCATGTCTGGAGGAAGCACACGACAGTGGGAGATCAAAGACAAGGCCTCATGCCTCACATTCTCCAGAGCGTAACTTCTGTCTACATGCTTACAGTTAGCCCATTCCATGGACAGTGTGAAAGTATTCATCAGATAGCTGTCTACTGGGTACAAGGCGTTGTGCGAGGCCTTGGGGGACTGTAATAATTATAATTATCAAGATGAATTGGGTGTGTTGAATAGGATCAAAGCCTACAGCGGGGAAGCATGCCCATGATAAAGAGGCTAGAAATGAAATATGTAGTAGAGAAAGTGAACCAAGGTGGAGGGAAATGCTTTTTATGTTCCTTGAGATGAAGCAGCAGGCGGTAAAGGTAGGAAAAACAGTAGGGGGTACCACTTCTGTGTCCAACAATTAAGGAATGAGTGGCCACAAAAATCATCCATTTATACCACTGAATGTTGTTCCATCATTAATAACCAATTGGGGAATACACTGATATGGATAAATGTCGAGCGTATCTAAAGGTGGGGAAAAGAGCTAGTGACTGAGCAATGTGTAACGTGACTTGATTTACATTAAAAACGTGTAGACATACACACACAACACTCTTGTAAATACATAAAATGTCTGAACAGCCACACCAAAAGATGTATTGGTGGCTTCCTCTAGGGAGGGAAGTGTAAGCAAGGTCTGAGATGTCACTTTAAATTCTTTGGTCTTAATTGAAGTTTTATGAACATCCCGTATTTTAGAATAAAAAAATGGAAGAATTTTAACTAAAAAGAAAAATAAAAAAGGGAAAGTATAAAGAAACTGAGACCTGCGGCCATGTACAGATCCAAGTATAACAACTATTGTGATATAACACCTACCTCTCACACGAGAACATTTTGGCATGGGAGAAGAATGCAGAACCATGAATACCTCTATTTAATGTTTCTACTGAATTGTCAGAAAAGGATTTCCCCTCCAACCTATTCCAGCCTACCACCGAAAAGCTAAGGAAAATGACTGTGTAAGATCTGTGTAATAATTGTGCGATAATTACAGGCGACTGCCTTCCACGTGGGCCTAAGACTTGTGTCCACTAAGAGATGTGTTGCTCCCTTTCTGCCTCAGGTGTCACCACCGGTACTGACACCAGAAAATGGCCCAGCCCACATGGGCCCAAGCTGAGTCTCTCCCGAGGAGGCTGATTTTAGAGGTTTCGTCCTTCAAGGCATCAGGTATCTTCTCAACTTGTTTGCTAGTCTAAGTGACGCTGCTCACCTCACCTTCAGGGCTGTTATTTCTCCCAGATTCTCTCTGTATCGTCTGACAAAGAGATACTGGGTTTAGTCACCCAAGGCTTAAATTCCCAGCGAAGAAGGTTGTCTACAAACATACCTCTTTTACTTCCACAAGACCAGAAAGAGTCAGGGCTGAACACAGCTTAGATGCCGTCTTCACTTTGCTATTGTTAACTGCTAAGAGGAAAACCCCAATTAGTAGCTTTATAGGCCAATGCAGGAAAAATCATAAAGGCTCTATCCTAGTTGAGTCAACAGGGCATTAAAATAATAACCTATTCTGTTCAACAGCATATAAATATATTTATATACAATATAAATATGTATATATATTTTTAATGATAATATTTTAATTAGAGAAATCCTTTTGGTTGTTCAAAGTGCTCTTATACAATAAATCCTTTATTATTGTTTCTTATCACTCTCTGTTTCTGAGAAATACTTAACCTTACAGAGGCTGCTGGATAATGACTAAGAAAGAGGATGAGAAACTATATACAAGTATCTTGGTATGGGTCTAGTAAGATGCTGTGTTTAGCCACTCAAGGTTTACCTCCTGGCAAAGAAGGCTATATCTGCTCCTAACATCACAAGATCACAAGTTTGTTTTTTTCCACATAAACACCTCTATACGTTTCAAAATATTTTCATTTCTATCATATTTGATAAAATAATGCATCACATTTTGATAGAAAGTCTAAGTTAAAATGCTAAAACTCTAGAATGACTCTGACAGCTTTACCACTAAGCAAAAAAAAAATTTTAAGGTTTTTATTTCTTGGATTCTATTTTTAGTTTCACATGAATCAATACTTACCTCATCACTCTTGGACTATATTTTAATTTTTGAGTTTGAAATACTATAGATGTACAGTAAATTAAAAAAAGTTCAGGGAGGTTCGGAGGACCCTCCCCCTCACCTCCCCATAGTAATACCTTATACAATTATTATATAGTATGAAGGCTGCAAAACTGTCACTTATAGTCCACAGAGCTTATCCCGACTTCACCAGTTTTACATACACTTGTGTGTGTGTGTATAGTCTTCATCACCACAAGGAACCCTCATACTACCCCCTTTATAGCCTCATGAACACCCTTCCCTCCTGATCCTAAGTGCTGACAATGGCCACCCTGTTCCCTGTCACTATAACTTTGTTATTCCAAGAATGTTTTGTGAATGGAATCATGCAGCATGTAAGCTTTGGAGACTGGATTTCTTTCACTCAGCATGATTCCCTTGAGACTCATCCAAACTGCTGCATGTGGCAATTGTTTGTTCCTTTTTCACTGCTGCGTAGTTTTCCATTGTGTGGATGTACCAGTTAAACCATTCACCTGTTGAAGGATCCAGCCATTTTCAGATGAGCAGTTTACTATTTTACTACCTAATGGGTCAAAGATCACAGTTTATTCAGATGTGTGGTACAGAGTTTTACAATAACTTATCCCTGCAATGGCACCCCACTCCAGTATTCTTGCCTGGAAAATCCCATGGATGGAGGAGCCTGGTGGGCTGCAGTCCATGGGGTCTCTAGGAATCGGACTCGACTGAGCAACTTCACTTTCACTTTTCACTTTCATGCATTGGAGAAGGAACTGGCAACCCACTCCAGTGTTCTTGCCTGGAGAATCCCAGGGACAGGGGAGCCTGGTGGGCTGCCATCTATGGGGTCGCACAGAGTTGGACATGACTGAAGCGACTTAGCGAGGATAAGGTTTAGTATAGGAATATTGATCTCCAAATGATACCTGCTACTCAGAGAGATGCAGCAAACATACCTAAGATTCAAACCTGTTAAATCTTAGGGTTTAAGTGGGTCTTTCAAGTGAAGATCCAGTCTTTTAAGTGAAGATCTCCTTACCTACAGCTGTCTCTACCAGTTCCTTCAGAAAAAGACATCCACCAGGCCGCAGAATCCGGGCCATCTCAGCCAAAATCTCAGCACTGTGCAGAGTGATGCTTCCAGGAATTACACCCGACAAAACAATGTCAAAGCTAGATTCTTTGTGGGCAGCTGAAAAGAAGGAAGACTCTAATTAGTGGTCACCTGGGCCCCAGAAGCCATTGACCAAGCCCCCACAAAAGCTATATGTGTGGCCCCGTAAAATAAACACCTACCTGTTCTGCAAATGCTATTATACCACCATTACTAGCAAGCGGGGCAAGGACACTTGCTCTCCCTCAGTCTTACTAACTTCTTCTTTTACATGCTCAGGGGAAAAAGTAAAAAAAAGAAGGTGGATGAAAAACAAGCTTTAAAAAAAAAAGATGTGGAACAGGTTCAATGAGTAAAGAACCTGCCTGCAACGCAGGAGATGTGGGTTCAATCCCTGGGTCAGGAAGATCCCCTGGAGATCTTGGAAATGGCAAAGATCAAGGAAATGGCAACCCACTCCAGTATTCTTGCCTGGAGAATTCCATGGACGGAGGAGCCTGGCAGGCTACAGTCCAAATGGTCACAAAGAGTTAGACATGACTAAGTGGCTAAGCACGAAGTAATAAGAAATAAGAACCTACTAACACAAATCATCAACTATATCTAAGTCCACTACAGCTCAACTTTAACAACTACTATCACATGCCCACCTGAAACAAAAACCCAGCCATCAAGGAAAAACAGAAAAGCAGCACCCCCATCATAATTGTCTGCCTTCAAAGACAACCTGGGCAGGTACTTACACTGCAACAGCTGGTTGATATTTTCCACAGACACTCGGCCCTCGTCACCAGTTAAGGCTTGAAGCTTATCCACCAGATCTTTCAGAGCCTCAGCCGGGGATGACTTATCCCAGATCACTGCCACAATCTGGCCAGCTGAGACCCCAAAATCTGCCATTCCCGCAGTGCTGTGGACCTAAAAGCTACGGGCCAAAAAAGAGTCAAGACTGAGCAGAGACAAACAAGCAATGATTAGAATTACACCTAATGTTGACCTCCCATTAGAAAATCTCACTGTAGATAGCACAGTGTAAACTCATTATCCAAGGTTTCATAACCCCAACATTCCCAAACATAGCAGATAGCTTCCTTGTTGAGAATCCTGACTGGGGAGTCAAGTAAGGAGATTGAAGGCACAAAGATTATTTTCTCTTTGATATGAAAACTCAGCTTGAACAGAATATAAAACATACAGGACATTAATTAGGCAGAAATATGATTCAGCAAGGGAGGCAAATAAGTTGGCGGCCATATCGTAACCATAAGCTGAGATGTTTTTAAAAAGAGACAACATATGTAAATTTAGCAAATTGAATAATGCTATTTCCCCACTCATCAAGATACGAAAATTCAATTCCACCGACTCTTCAGTTGTCAATGGTATCTACCATGTCTTTCTTTAACAATTAATATTTGCCAAACTCTTCAATGCATTTAATATACGTTAGCTCAACTGAACCCGAGTATAACCTTAAACTAGGTAATACTCCCATTTTACAGTCAGGACAGACGCTGTTGACTTTGCCCAGGCTAAGTGTTGTGTGGATAAAGAAAGAGCTGGGATTTGAATCCCAGTCTGTATGACTGTAAAACCCATGCTTTCAACCTATGGAAATTTCCTCCCACCGGAGTCAGCTTTCTCTCTCACTTGATACTCAGACGAGTATACAATGTCCTCATGATGCACTCAGGTCAGCAAGATAGCAGTCTACTTAGTTCCCCTTTCCTTTCTTAAACATTAATGACGCTGAGTCCGCGCCTGCAGACAGCTCTACCAAATGACACGAAGACAGAAGCTGTAGGAGAGAGGTCATGCGTGGATCAGTCTTAAGCAGAACGCTTCTGTCTTCTGAGAGGTGGCTGGCTACCCAGTAACAATTATGTCACCACAAACATTCTGGGACTGAGCTTAAGCCAGGCACACACACTCTTCCTTCCTTCAAAATGTTCCCTTCAGATGACCTGCCTTTCAGCCTACTAAAACATGCTGAGGTTAGCCAGGCATCCTTAAAAATGATAGTACTTTTGATTTTGTCGTTCATCTTCTAAAGGAGTTACTAAGGCTTTTATTTTCTAGAGCAAAGTCAAATTTCCTCAGTCTTCTGGATCCAGGCACTCCACCCGTATCTCCTACCTCCCCTATTCAATGGAAAATCCTGGCATTTTTCACTCCATCATGCCTTTTATCCGATTCCTTCCTTGTGGAATACCTTAATTATCCTAACCTGCCTTCAAGCCACAGTAAAAGGATGCCAAGTGTTATCAGACAAACAGGATTCTTTATTCACTAAATTGTGGTTTATAAATCCCTAAAAAGCACACAATCAAGAACTGAAACTTTAAGCTCTCAACTGTAACATGATGTTGAGGAAGAACCCTTACAAGTCTTTGAAGTGAACAACTTGGGATCTCACATTTAAGAACCGACTACGAAAGACAGGAATATGGACTGCTGGGCATGAAGTTATAAGAAATAAATGACCTGTTTCTAGAATGATGTTGAAACAAGTTCTCCCTGGGGGCCATGGAAAAAGTTCCCTTCCCACTACACCAACCTTGCACTGTACTCATAGAAAAACCCTCACGCAAGAACCGAGGGGCCAAAGGCTACTCATTAGCAAGAGAAACGCAAAAGGCCAGGTCTCTAGACCATTTCAGCAAACTTAATGGAGGCAGAGTTTTACAGAGAACAGGTTTCCAAAAGAAATGAACTGGGGTTCTGTCTAGCGCTAGATCTTCTATTCATTGGCTGCATAACCATGGATCTGTGATTAGCCTCTCTCTTTTCTCATTAATAAAATAGGGATAATAATCTTATATTTTGCAAGGCGGTGGCAAGAAGTAAATGAGAAGATAAAAATATGCAAAGCACTCAGCAGGGCCTGGCACATAAAGCTCAATAAAATAATGTTCTCAGAGAACTCTGAGCCTCCACTTCTCCGGGGCCAGTTTATTTGCCTTTGCTTCAAACAGTCCTATAAAATCTTGTTCCTCCTCAGCCTTGCCAGCTGGGAGGACTCCCCAGGGAGAGATATGAAGCTGCTTTTTCATTGTTAAAATTATACAATATGAAAGCCACACTTTATGACATCTTATACAGTACTCCAGTGGGATTATGTCCGTAAATTAGAAGACTGGAAAGTGCTCTGTGTTCCATATCCCCCGAAACTAATCTTCTATGGCAACAGGGAGCTCATAAAATACATTTATTAAACATTAACCCTCAAAAAACAAGACCCAGCCACCATTTGCGGTCAGCATTTTCCGAATAAAATGGGACACAGTGTTCTTTTAAATATCTAAATGAAAAAGCGTGATGTTATTCATCATCAGAGTTTTATGTTGTTGTCAATGTTTTTTCTAAAAAGACATAAGGAAAAAATGTCTGGCACCTAAGTTAACGTACTTAGAAGTGTGACTCAGAGCCCCAATTTCATTAAAATGGTAGAGTAGAAGTCATTGTCACGTCACTGGATTTATCTGAGAACAACTTCTGGAGATTCACTTGTTTATTTTTAAGACACCTGTAAACATCAAATCTTGAGGCATTTGGCTTCCTTTAAGGATGAAGCAGGGTGGGGGTGGGGAAGAATTAAAGAAAAAAAAAAGATTGAAGTTTGGGTTTCATTTCAAACCAAGGACGAAATGCTTTCAAGTCAAATGTATAAAAAAAATTCTGAGAATACTGACAGTTATCAGGAAATTTTTAATTCAAATAAACTGAAGCACACACACACACAGAAAAATAGGTGATAATCTGTAAGGAAGTAGTAAACTCAAAGGAAAAGAAATGGACAACTGTGTCTCCAAGCAAATGCTAGATTTTCCACAAGAGAGATTCGCTCGAAGGTGAGTGGACAGAACTCAGAAAACCAAACCTCATGGAGAGATCAGTAGGGCTTTACCAAAATCGAGAAATATGGATCTGAAATTTGAACATCTGGGGAGCAGTTCTGGCTTAAGGGGAGGCTTCCCCACACTCACACAGGGGAGAAGATGTAACTGAAAAGACTAGAGTTGATAAGCTAACTGAAAAGATTAAAGTTGCAGAGACGCAAAAGAGAAAAGGGTCTAACTGCACAAAATTTACTGAATGGCATGCTTAGCTCCTGCCCTCCCTTATCTCTAACCCCCTAAATCATTTACTTCTTCCGACTATTATGAAGCCTTCTTTGTTGATTAATTTCCCAGTGAGGCACTCGTATTTACATTTCTGTTCAGTGACTAGTCCATGACCTCCCTGAGTCATGCAGAGCTTGGCACTCAATGTGAGAATAAAGGCCACCAGCCTTTCCCAAACTTGCAGATCATCGAAATCACCCGGAGGCACGTTAAAATAAGATTCCAGGGTTACATTCAGAGGTATTGAATCGATTCTCTAGGAGAAAGATCTCCGGATCTAATTTACTAACAAGCATCCTGATGGCTTTTCCAACCTGGCAAGTTTGGGAATACTCAATTATACCAACTCAACACTTTGGAGGTTAGGGGAAGACACAGGTTCAAATTTACAACCTGGGGCTCCAGGGACCCCCCAAGACGGAAACTTCAGCTTCCCTGATGTCTGCAAAGAGGGACGGAGACTCAAGGTCATAACAGCTTGCTACTAGCAGAAGTGGGTCTCAGACTCCGATCTCCCGGTCCCCAGCTCAGCGCTGTCCCCCGGGCCTCAGGCTGGGTCTGGCTGCGCGGGAGATAAGGCAGCCCGGGAAGGGCCGAAGCCACCACTCCAGGGGCCCCGGGGGAGACAGGGCCAGCCCGGCCCCTCACTCCGGCTTCCTCCGGGCAAACCCAGTTGTGGTCCTCAGGAAGGTGGCCACGGCCACGTTTCCGCCGAAGGACGGGGCTGGAAATGGGAAAAGAGCCGATATAGAGGAGAGAATGGGTCGGGAGGGGACCGTTGGGGACGATCGAGGTCACGGACCACCAGAAGAGCGCTCACCTGCCTCCCTGAGCTCGCTCCCGGCTCCTCCGCATCCGCCGGCTCCACACCTCGCGCCTCTCGCGAGAGAAGGAAACTCCCGCTGCGCTGGGGCGGGCGGAAGTGGCCACTCAGCGCTGCCATCGCATCGCCGTAGGCGGCGTGCCCGCTTCCAAGATGGCGGCGACGGCTGCGTTTTCTGGCGCCCTACGCCGGGCGGGCTGGAGGCTCCTTCAATTGCGGTGCCTGCCCGGTGAGGGGGCGGCCGAGCCCGGGAGAGGGGAGGGAAGGGGTGGGGTGGGGGGAACCGACCTGGTCTGGGTGAGGGGCGGAAGAAGCCCCGGGGCGGCTCGAGAGCAAGGTGAGGTGAAGGGCATAACGGCTCGCGCCGGCGCCCCGGGCTGGAAGTGGTCGCCTTGCTGGCTTCTGACCACGTTCTCGACCTGTGAGGAGCAAGAGCATCAGGGGAGGGTCTGTCATTCCCACTTCACGGAGTTGACGGAGCCTGAGAGAGGGCTGTGGGTGCCCAAGATCACACAGCTCGTCCGTTGCAGCCGGGCACACTCTCCCTAGTCTCTTGACTCCGTCGTCAAATCCCTGGGCCCTGATCACAGGAAACAGCCACAGAGAGCCCCTCCTCTCTTAATACTTTTTCCTAAGTCAGTCATTTCCCCGCCGCTTCGGTAATTCTTCAATATCTACGTTTCACCTTTGCTGCCATATAGTCAGTAGTTTTGTTTATACATCTGATTTTATAAAAATATTGACCTTTATATCACTACCATAAATAGAAAACCAATGTCATCTCCCATAAGTAAATTATGTATTAACATATATAAGTATGTAACTGATGAAATAATGTTCTTTTGTTTTCTCCTGGAGTCCACCTGAAATCTCCTGGACTGCAGTGGTTCTGCAATATTGCTCTGGAATCTCCCAGACCCTTTTCAAAGTTTTATGAATATTTGCTCCATTTTTTTCTGTGCATATACTAAACTAGTTGATATTTTCACCCGTCACCTGCTGCTGTGTTTCTTTTAAAAATCATTGTTTTCTGAGTTGGTCCATAGATTTTTTTTTCTTTAAAGAGTTCTGTTTTATACATAACTCCAAACTATAATCAGTAGAAGTACAAATAATGCCTGTGACCCAGAAAATCTCCTCTTTACCCAACAGAAATGACGGCATATGTCCGCAATGGGATTTGAACGAGTATGTTCATAGCACCTTTATTTATAATAGCCAACACTGAAACAGCCCAACAGAGTAGTAGTATTAATGGAATACTACTGAGCAGTAAAAAAGTAACAATCTACTGACCTACACAAAAATATGAATCAATCTAAAAGATATTCTGGGCAAAAAAAGTCTTATACATACACAGAACCCACAGTATGATTCTATATAGATGAAATTCTCAGACAGGCAAGACTCGAGTGAGAAATTTGAAACAGGTGAATATAAATGTCACTTCAATAAAAGTAAAAATTTTAACTCTAGTTAAGGATGTGTGTGCTGAAATGTTTACAAATAAAGAATACTGAAGTCTGCGACAAATGCATCAAGAAATAGATTAATGTAGGAAGAGTGTGATGGATAACTGTGTAGAATTTAGGTAGTGGATATACAGGCGTTCATTCCACCATTCTTTCCATTTGTCTGTGTGTTTGAATTTTTTTGTATAAATGCTGGGAAAGAAAAAAGTAGTATTAGCCTTTCCTTAGTGAACACAGTACTGTACCTTTTGAAAGCTCTTGCCTGAAGTAAATGGGGGTGTTGCAATATTGCAGATGAGAAAACAGACACCCCATAAACACTCGGGAGTCGGTACTCAGACCTAATTTCTAGTCCAGTGCTCTTGCTATGATATATAAATATGTAACATTTTTAAGTCACTTTCATTTTTTGTTTGAGCCTCACAGCATTCTCAGGAGAAGGCAATGGCAGCCCACTCAAGTACTCTTGCCTGGAAAATCCCATGGACGGAGGAGCCTGGTGGGCTGCCATCTATGGGGTCACACAGAGCCGGATACGACTGAAGTGACTTAGCAGCAGCGGCACAGCATTCTCACTGAGTAAACAGAGATTATTTCTCTTAATTTGCATATTTTAAAGTCATGCTCTTTGCCCATTAACCTAACAAACGATGGAAACATGCCTAGAAGACAGGTGTTCTCCTGGTTTATGCTTTTGCCACCACATCATGTCAGAAGGTTCCCAGTTTACCTAAGATTTTTGTATGGGATCCAGCACTTGGTTCTGGCTTTCCTCTGCTTTTCTTCAATCCCTCCTACCACTCTAGGTCTCAAAGGGTCTGCTTTTGAGTCAAGATTGTCCTTGACTGATCAGCTCAGTTTCTGTTTCAGTGTCCCGCTGCCGACCAGCCCTGGCACCATGTGCCTTCCATGCTTCAGCTATGCAGCTAAGATCTTTGGATCAGCAGAAGAATCAACCTCCGCCCTCTTCTTCTCAGCAACAGTCTGAGGCGCAGGGCGCAGAGGAACCCAATCCAGAGGCTCTGCGTTCACCCCCCAGGTAGGCATCAGAACACCTGTCCACCCATTTTGTCCACTTTAAGTGCCTGGGTGAATCTGTGCTTCTCCTTCCTTTCTCCTCTCCACCCTCTTCACACCTTTCATCATTTTCAAAACTATCTTTGGAAAGAACTTGTTTGTTTATTTTATGAAAATGGTGCCTATACATTCTAAAATGTTCTGAACAATACAAAGACGTTCACAAAAGTAAAACCAAAATATTACCAGAAATCACAAACCAAGGAATAATTCTGCTAATGTTTTTGTGGTTATCCTTTTAGATGTTTCTCTAAGCAAGTTTCACATATAGCCCTATGTATATTATAAATGACTAATTACACTGTATACTATACTTGTTGTTCCAGAGCCTGTTTTTTCATTCAGCAGGACATCTTTAATGTCTTTTCACAGATTGTATAATTTTAATGGTTGTATAATATTCCAACAAATGGCAGTACCAAAATGTATTTGACCTTTTATTGATGGATATTTAGATTTCATTCATATCACGAAAAATGGTGTGATAAAGTGTGTGATTTTATCAGCAGTGGGAGCACTGAGTCAAAAGTTACGCACCTTATGAATTTTGTTCACATCTGTGGGGCCAAATTGCCTGGCAGGAAGGAGATAATAATTTCCATCTCCATTAGATATGTTCTTTTTACTTAATCGTGCCCCTGAGAAGCTCCTCTAGCTCTGAAATGAGAGTGTCCCCAGTCAGTTTTCTGGATTCTCAGTGAATGTACTTTTCATTTCATTCAGAGGGTCTTCTTTGTGCCAGGCCCTGTGAACAATGTCACCATTGTCCCTGTCCTCGTGGATTCCAGTTTGGTGCAAATCTAGATAAAGAAACGGTGCCGTGAGGCTATAGACTGGGATATCCAGGGTGCTGCGAGAGCGTGTCCCTTCCTATCGCGTGACCTCCTTGCTCACTGGTTCCTTTCTCTCGGTGACTCTTTGGGAGGCGAAGGATGGTGTGATTTTTGCTCTGTTGGCATTCACACACTGATGCTGACACGTAAGTAAATGTCCTCCCAGCGCGCGCTGAGAGGAGGCCCGGCGCCTGTGGTCTCTGGCCAGGCACATCTCGCGTCGCTGGGCAGGAGGCGGTGCGAGGAGGGGTGCGGACTCTGTCCCCATGTCTGTTTCAGGTACACCGACCAGGGCGGGGAGGAGGAGGAGGACTACGAGAGTGAGGGGCAGCTGCAGCACCGCATCCTGACAGCAGCCCTGGAGTTCGTGCCCGCCCACGGGTGGACGGCAGAGGCCATTGCAGAAGGGGCTCAGGTGTGTATGCGTGTGGGCGGGGCGGCCCGGCCAGGATCAGCCAGGAGGGAGTCATACTTTTCTTTCAGCCCAGTTCAGAGTCCCAGAACCCCTCACCACTACCAGATATTCTGGTTTTGCTTGCTTTTCCTCTGTAGAGTAGAAATGGCTTTGTTTTTAGATTATTTTTTTAATATAAAAAGAATATACCATGCAATTGGATCTTGGGAGTTAGGTTCTAAAGGCAGATTATAGGTAGTGTGATGGAAGAGATCTGAGCAGAGTAAGACTGGGGAAGGGTCAGTTGAGGCCAAATCTGACAAGATCCAAAGGTCACGTTGAAGTTACACTTTCTTTTGTCCTAAGAATAATTGGAGATATGTGCTCAGTTGTGTCCAACTCTTTGCGACCCCATGGACTGTAGCTACCAGGATTTTCTGTCCCTGAAATTTTCTAGGCAAGAATTCTGGAGTAGGTTGCCATTTCCTGCTCCAGGGGCTCTTCCTGACATAGAGATCAAACCTGCATCTCCTGCACTGGCAAGTGGATTCTTTTCCACTAGCCCCACCTGGAGATACACAAGATATGGGATTAAGTTTGACATTTCAAAAGCTATCATTTTGGCTGCTGGACGAAAGAAGGATTAGAGGCAGAGCGAGTCACTGGGGCCTGCTGCCAGTGATGCAGGAGAGAGGAGGGCTTCCTGACCTAGAACAGTGCAGTAAACATGGAGACGGCTGGTAGAATGACATAGGAGGAAGTGGCAGAGTTGCCTGACGGTTTGTATGTGTGAGTACGTGGTAGTGCCATTTTCTAAGATTAGGGCCCCTGAGGAGGTCCAAGTTTGGGGAAGGATCATGGGTACAGTCCTGAGCTTTGTTGTGTCTGAGGGATCTTTGGGTCAGCCAGTGGGAAACCTCGAGCATACAGGCCTGAAACTGGAGGAGCTGCCTGGACTAGAGTATATGTACGTGATCATTAAACCAGGGACGTGAGTGAGATTGCCTCAGGTGGGATGAGTGTGAGTGTGCCAGGAGTGTCATGTGAAAAGAGAGAGGAGTCTAGGTTCTTGGGGACCGCTGACATTGAAGGGTGGGTGAAGCAGGGTGGGGTGGCAAAGGAGACTGAGGTGGAGAAGCCTGGCTCTGGAGGCCAAGCAGCAACATGTGGACGGAGCTACTAGACATCGGTGACTGCAGTAGCAGCCATTGGAGGGGAGTGCAGGTCGGCAGTAACGGGGTGGGTAGAGGAGTGAGCCGAGGGTAAGAAAATGCAGAGGCATGTGGCTGGGAGGGGTAGAGGAGAGCTGGTGTACGAGCTAGTGTATGAGTGGGGGAAGTGGGTTGGAAGGTGGAGCCAGAGGATGCAGAAACATGGGTGATGGTAAAGATACAGGAGAAATGGCAAAATTAAAAATGTGAGGTTCCTTGAAGGCAAGACTTACGAAGTCCAGAAAACAGGTGGAAAGACTGGCCTTCGATGTATTAGAGGCAAAGCTGGAGAAGATGGCTGCAGATTTAGTTTCTAGAAGAATCTTTTGGGTTCCCAGGGAATGGCTTCTGTTTTCTCTGAAGTAGGCGTGATTGTCTCATGAACCTGATGTTAGGAAAAAGTGGGAAGAGACAAACAAAGGTTTGGAGGTGGCAGTGGAGGTTTGAGAGAATCATTACAGAAAGGTGTGGCACCAATAAAGAACAGAAATATAACAGGATTGTTTGGGAAAATCTGATTCAACTGCATATCTCTGTTCATATGGCTGCATAATACCTGTTGTATTTGTTTGAACTCAATTGATAAACATTTGGGTTGTTTCTATTTTTTTTTTTTAGTATTATAAACCTATGTGTACGACATAATTAAGTACATTTCTGGTTGGTGTCTTCAAGACAGATTCTGAGAAGTGGAGTTGGTCTTTCAGGGAGTGCGTCAATCAGAAGAAATCACCCGAAAGAGGGAATTTAACATGAAGCATTGTTAACTAGATGTGACGTTGGTAACCAGGTAGCCAAAAGGATAAGGAGAACATTAAAGTATCCTCGAGGTAGCAGCTACAGAGTAGCTGTTCTCCTGCACTGGCGGGCAGAGTCTTTACCATTGTGCCACCAAAGAAGCCCAAAAAGGCTGGGTACTTCCGCCAGAAGAGAATTCCTTCCCGACTCCCAGCAGTGGGGATTTTTTGAGTCTTTTTGTTTCTTTCTGTCCTCTGTCCCTGCTGTCATCAGGGTTCTTCCGACCGTAGCTTCTCAGTGACTATCAGGGTTCTTCCGACCGTAGCTTCTCAGTGACTATTGTTTATCAGGAGTAGTAAAAGGTCTCTGTGGTTTGTTAAATAACTCCTTGACAACTCAGTAAGAAAAGTTTGTGGGTTTTTTTTCTTCTTAAATAACTGAGAGACCTACTTTCCAAGAGATTTAGGTTAAGTGAGCTAGAAAGACAGCGCTTTATCTAAGGCCCTTTTCACAGCAGTTACAATTCTAGGTTACAGGTGTTAGAACTCAACTCTGAACTGGCTCAAACAAGACATAGAGTGTTTCAGCTCATTTAATAACAGAAAAGTCTGAAAGTGGCTCTGGCTCAGCGTTCTTATCTTGTGCTGCTAGGAGCTGTCTCCATGGTGTATCTGCTTTGCTTTCCCCTCCATGAGCTTCATTCTCAGCAGGGGCTTCCCATGAGGTGAGAGAGTCAGCAACCCCAGAGGAGAGAGAGTCCCTCTTCCCTGTCAGTACTAGCAGAATTCCGGAGGCGGCCTTCTAGGACTAGATTTGGTCACATGCATGTCCCAGAACTAGGCGCTGTGAACTACACACATGCAGGCCTGGATTCCCTGCTTTGCTTCACACCCGGGGGCCTGATGGAGTGTGGAGGGACGAGTGCTTAGCTTCTCCCAGATCACATGGACCAAGAATGAGGAGTGGGGGTGTCCCACCGAGAGCCAAGCTGCTGGTGCCAGGAGAAGAGGTGCTAGTGATGTGGTGTCTAGTGCCAATGGCCACTGCACCTGCCCACCACTTCCCTGTTTTCCCTCTCCCCCTCTGTAGTCCCTGGGTCTCTCCAGTGCAGCCGCCAGCATGTTTGGGAATGACGGCAGTGAGCTGATCCTGCATTTCGTGACCCAGTGCAATGCTCGGCTCACCCGTGTCCTGGAGGAGGAGCAGAAGCTGGTACAACTGGGCCAGGCAGAGTAAGTCCCACAGCGTCATTGCTTGGGGTAGCAGCTAAGGATAGGAGGACTCAGGCCCCAGCAGCTGTCCCCAGGAGGCCAGTCCAAGCAGAGCCTGCAGAGTAGCACTGAGCACCCCAGCTGTTCCAATGGGACGGAAATGTAGCTGCCTGTCTCGTTCTAGCTGGTGGAACCCTCCCTGCTAGAACCAAGTAGACGGGGTAGCACTGAGCCTATGCCTTTGACCCAGAGACACTCTGTTTCCTTTTCTTTCTTCCAGGAAGAAGAAGACAGATAAGTTCCTGAGGGATGCCGTGGAAACTAGACTGAGAATGTTGATCCCGTACATTGAGCATTGGCCCCGGGTACATGGTCCACCCACATCCAGGCCCCAGGGTGACAGTGTGTTCATGTTTACGATTCTTAGCACCTTCACGCGGAAGGTCTGGCACCATGTTCAGTAGTTAGCTTGTTAGCTTGCAGACCCAGGGAGGCACAGTGCACTTGGTACACTAGGTGTCAGATTGAGGAGAGCCAGAGAGAGGGCCTTCTGAGCCGTCTGTGTCTCAGTTCTTGGAGATGTGAGTGGCCTGGTCCTAGATCACGTCCCGGTGGGCTGCCAGTGGCCCGAGTGTGTCACTGGGTTTTTGGTGAGGAGGGCTCCATGAAGGAAATTAGAAAAGTCAGAAGATTTTACTGACCGTCATCATTAACAAGCCTTTTGCATTCTAGATCTCAGGGGAGTGGGACTTCTTTTCAGTTTGTCAGTGTGACACTTAGAGAATTGGAGTGTTCATTCCAAGGGCTTTCCCCAACTTTTCTAAAGCTCCATTTTTCCTCCTCCTCTTTTCAAAGTGTGTCACAATGTGGGCCATTCTCGGTTAAGAAAGTCAAGATATAGCAGAACTGAGAGGACCCACAGATCAACTGGTATCCAGTGCCCAGCTGGGAGATGGTTGGGCATTTAATTTCAGCTGTGGGCTGGGTGTGAGGGAGTTCAGCCCAGAGTCAAGGCCCGCCCCCTGCCCGTGCGCACATGCTCGAATTCCTGGACTGACTCATTTCACCTTGCATGTAAAGCCACACAAGTGCATGAAGTAGGCCTGGGTTGCCTTCTTATTAAGCACGTTTCCTCCTGGGCTATTTCAAGATAACTTTCCAGCCAATCGGGGACGTCTCTCACCAACTTCTACAGGCCACAGCCTGTGGGTTTCAGAGTTGGTAAAGTGACAACCCTTGGACTGTCTGGTGTTGATATCTGCTAGCAGAGGCATCTCTGGGTTGTGCCACTGGTTATATGAAAGGATTTTGAGGTCTCAGTTAACAGAAATCAATTTGAGTTAGGGAAAAAAAACCTGGAAGGAGTTTATCGTGAGTTGTGGCAGGGCATCAAGGGCAGGAATGCTGCTGGGCTCCAGGATGACCTATAATTGGGGCCTAGAAACCTCCCCCAGACTCCCCTCCTATTCCTGCTTCTTTCTCCATGTTACAGAATGGGGGTGCCCTCCTCCATCCTTACTCAAAGATACCAGGCTAGACCTGGCTGTCTTCATTCCAAAGTTAACTTGCAAGGGAATGAGGATCTGATTGGGCAGCGGAGGGTACGCTACCCTGACTCCCATAAGCTGTAGTTGAGAGGGAGCCTTAGACGCCAGGAGCTCACAGCAGTGGGTGGAGATGGTGCATCTCAGAAGGAGGGCTGGGCGGGCCCCTTACTACCTCCCGAACAGTGAGGCGCTGTCATTACCGGTGTGCAAGTACCCCTTCCTGTGTCATCTCTCCCCAGGCCCTCAGCATCCTCATGCTCCCTCACAACATCCCGCCCAGCCTGAACCTGCTGACCAGCATGGTGGATGACATGTGGCATTATGCTGGGGACCAGTCCACTGACGTGAGTGCTTTCGTCAGGCCCGCAGAGGGTGGGGACGGCTGGGTTAAGCATTTCCTCCAGAAGTTTGTGAAATTTCTTTGATCACACATCCCTTCAGAGGGACTCCATAGTCATTCCCATCTTGGGAAGGAGAGTTTAAGGTATGAGGAGGGTCCCTCAACAAGCCACAGTAGGCTCTAGGTCACCTTGTCATTCAGGGACCAGTGCTATAGCCATCCATCGGTGCTCCTTCCCCTAGAGTGTGACACGTGGCATCAGAGGGCTGACTGGGCTGCCGTTTTATAATCATTTTCCCCTCAGTCTCCTAAGGTTTAGATTCTATGGCAGTCTTCCTCAGTGTATGTCTTTTATGAGACTGATTAACAAAAAAAAAAAGGATGCCATAGAGACATCCTCTAAGACATTTTTTTTTTAAGACATTGCTTTAAAAAGAAACTCCCTCCCTACAGCCCATCTTGGCCTGCTTTGCTCAGAGATCAGTAAGCCTCTAAACAGGCAGCCGGAAAGAATCTGACTTATTAATACTGTCATATTTCTGGTAGAAATTAAAAATGTATATACACATGTATATATCTACACTTTCATAAAAGAAATTAATATGTGATGGTACTTGGTGGGATCCAGGATGGGAGGCAGAGAGATGCTTCCACCACAGTTCTAACAAAGTGCCTTAATAAACTTTCCTCATTCGGGAATATACCACCAACAGAGATGGTTGGAAAATGAAATTAGAAAGCCCAGAAATCAGGGAGGTAAAACAGGAAGCAGCCAAGCTAGTACTCTGAAGAGCGATTGGCCAGGATAGCCATAGCCAGAAGTTGATGAAGGACCTGAACTCTCAGCTCCTCCCAGGTGTTCCAGTCTGTCCCTGACACTGCCTCAAGCCCTCACGTCACTGATGGATGACACAAGGTTTGGTCACAACTGCTTGATCACAGAGCCTCCCTGGAACTTAGACCCCACGGACTGTAGCCCGTCAGGGTCCTCTGTACATGGAATATTCGAGGCAAGAATACTGGATGGATAGCCATGCCTTTCTGCAGGGAATCTTCCCTACCCAGGGATCATATCTGGGTCTCCTGCATTGCAGGCAGATTCTTTACCATCTGAGCCACCAGGGAAGCCTGAAAATTACATGAGATCTTTGTGACCCCGTGGACTGTAGCCCTCCAGACTCCGTGTCCACAGAATTCTCCAGGCAAGAATACTGCAGTGGGTAGCCATACCCTTCTCCAGGGGATCTTCCCAACCTAAGAATTGAAGCTGGGTCTCCTGCACTGCAGGCAGGTCCTTTACTATCTGAGCCACCAGGGAAATCCCTAGATGTCCAGAGACTTGGGCTTTTCACTGGTGGGTTCAAAGCTGAGTGGATGTAGCAAAGTCACATGGGATGCTTAATAAACATCCAGATCCTGGCACTTAACTTAAGACCTGCTGACTCTGAAATCTAAGAGGTTGGGCCCAGGAGCCTGCATTTTCAATCTCCCAGGTGATTCTGACACTCAGCCTAGTTTGTGAACAGCCACATTGTCCAGAGGGTCACGTGTATCCGTGAGGGAAAGAGGAAATTAGGAGGGAGCCCAAGAGTGCCAGGGGCTTTGGGTAGGAATCATTCAGACTTGCCCCAGCCTGCAGCAACAGTGGTGACCTATCCCCCTGGATGGGTTTCTTTGCAGTTTAACTGGTACACCCGCCGCGCAGTGTTGGCTGGCATCTACAACACCACTGAGCTGGTGATGATGCAGGACTCCTCCCCAGACTTCGAGGACACCTGGCGCTTTCTGGAAAACCGCATCAGCGATGCAATGAACATGGGCCACACTGCCAAGCAGGTAACTCAGGGCTCGGCATCTGGGAAGCCTCCTCACCAGGTGCTCTGTCCTCTTGGGCCAGACTCGTCACCTGTCTGTTCTCTTGCTCCCCTTGGGCTTCAGTTGACAGTCCCCAGGGTTTACAGGGAGCCTGACTGGTCCTTCCTCACCCCAGCCCTTCCCTAAGAGCCGCATGTGGTCCCTTTGTTACTGTGTTATCTGTAGACTCTTCTTCCAGGACACAGGGCCCTCTTGATTCTACCTGTAAGGGCTAGTAAGCCTACTGATCAGGCCTCCCTGTCTCACGTCTGAGCAGTGGTGGGGGCCTGAGAGAACCTGACTGTGACTCCTTCTAGGTCAAGTCCACCGGAGAGGCCCTGGTGCAGGGACTCATGGGCGCAGCAGTGACGGTGAGTGCCGCCCAGCTCGTTCCCACCCAGCCGGCTCCAGTCCCATGATCCTCACTCATGTCGCTCACCCCAAGTAGCTTTGTAGCCTTAGATTGCGGAAGCTAATCTTAGAACTGGCTAGTCCCAATCTCTAGATCCCAAATATCCCACCTCTGTTTGTTACTGGCCTGGGACCCTGGTACATCATATCTCCGCATCATAGCCACACAGCTGCCTCGGAAATCTCCATCTTTGCCATTGGAGTCCTGGGGGCAGGGCCAGGTCTCATCACTCTCTGTTTCCATCCTGTTGTCAGCTCAAGAACCTGACGGGTCTAAACCAGCGCCGGTGAGCAAGAAGGGCTGTACGATAGAGTACCCGGAAGAAAACCCACGGATGTATTTAAAGGGCTTTGAAATGTACAAGGTGCCATCCATGGAACAGGGTGTCAACGAAAAAGCGCCAAAGAACTCTGCAACACTACCACAGCCACCTGGAAACCACAGGGCACTGGACAACACAGGTGTAGCCCAGGGTTGGGCCACTTCTTCAGTTCCTAATGCCAGGCCAGGCCTCCTGATGCCTTTTGGCACCATAGCTGTGTGACTGAAAAATGCGGCACTCAGTCAAGCATTCGAATCATGGAAGCCCAACACAGCCCTATTGTGGTCTCTCAGGCACTTTGACCATGTCTTAATCTGCCTCTGGGGCTCCCAAGTCAGAGTCCAGATCTGAGGCCACCCCAGGTGGCAGCTTCCCCACAGCGCAGCACAGGCCTGTGGGTTCCATGCTGCCCTTTCATGCTCCAGTGTCCTGAGTCGTTGCACCTGGAAACCCCTTGGGCAGGCTGCCTCACCTGAGACAGGTGCCTGTTGGTGCTCAGCCTGGCCAGAGGTGTGGTCCCAGCCCTGTGTCGTGTTAAAACAGCACTCATTGCAGGATTACTAGTGAACTTAGAGTCTGTACAAAATTATAATAAATATCTTTGAAGCAGTTTCCTGTTGTGTAGGGAATTTCCATACAGACCATGGCATCTGTCCAAGACCCCAGAAGCAGAGAGCAGGGTTTTGGAGAAGGCTTGCAACTGGCAGCCAGGAGACCTGAGTTAGGGTCCCGGTGCTGTGTAACACTACTGGGCAGCTGTAACAGCTCTATACCTGTGGGCCCAGGCCTCCCTTCCGTAAAATGTGGGTGATGGGGGTCTCTCCCCCTCCCCGTTAGCTTCTTTGGCTCCTCCTGCCAATCACTGACTATTTCCTTGACACAGTATTTAGCTTTACAAATTCTCTCAGCCTCTGTGCTGCCTGGGCCCCCTATTTAAGTCCGGTTAACTCTGTTGTATAAGTCTGTTCAGGCTGCTGTGGTGAAATGTCTCGCAGTTCTAGAAGCTGGAAGTCCAATATCAAGGTGCCAGCTAACTTGATTCTTAGAGCTTTCTTCTGACTCACACATGGCCACCTTCTCCCTACATTCTCACACAACAGAGAGGGCATGCAAGTGTGCTCTGTTGTCTCTTCCTGTTTTTGTCAGAGCACTAATCTCCTCAGAGTTCTATCCTCAGAACCTCATAAAGACCCCCATTTCCAAATATCCTCACATTAGGAGTTGGGGTTTCACCATTTTGGCACACGCAGCATCCAGCAGCCATCTGTCTGCTGCTTTGCTGTCCTCTACCCAAGTAGACTGAATGATGATGGGAGTAGCAGCCAGGAGGAATTCCCTGTCTCTTGTGCACTTCCCTCTGGGCCCTTTCTGCACCTAGTTCTTTTATCTTGACATCCTGTCAATTTGCCTGCAGTAGCTATCCCATATTTTGTCCCAGTACCTCTTTTATCCTTTATAGCACCCATCTCACACTTAACAGACAACCTTAATTCTTAATTTACTGAGCTGATACAGACTTTCGTGCAAGGGCCCCCTTAATGCTCTTGTTCCCTGTCTCAGATGTCACTCCTTGCTAAGGCAAATGCCTCTTTATCCCCTCTGATGATTCTTTGCCCCCTACATGTTGTCCCCTGCCAAGTTCTATTTTAGGACTTCTCTGTATAATCTTCTGCCCCGTGGGAATTCCCTGGCAGTCCAATGGTTAGGACTCTACTTCATTTCAGGGGACATAGATGTGGCACAACCAAAAGCAAAAAAAGACCCATTAAACTCTTTCTAGGCTGTTTAAGACGCTGCAAACTATGTGCATGTAACCTACATGTGCCCTCCCATATAATTTAAATTATCTTTAGGTTTCTTATAGTACCTTATACAATATTTAATGCTATGGTAAACAGTTGTAAATGCTGTATAAATAGTTGCAGCAAATTTGTTTTGTTTTTGGAACTTTATGGAATTTTATCTTCAGTTGGTTGGATGCAAAACCCTTGCATATGGAGGACCAACTGTACTTTCGTTCTTCCATAAATTTACATACTTCATTCTTTTAAAAAACGTTACAGTATTCTTGTGTTTGTATATTTAACCAGGTCTCTGTTAATGGGCAAGTTTTACTTATCTTTTGCTACAGACTGCTGCAGTGAACGTCCCTGTACATGTATGCTTGCTTACAACTGCAAATGTTTCTGCAGTATGGATTCTTAGAAGTGTTACTGTGGAATCAAGGCGTGTGCTGCTGCTGCTGCTGCTGCTAAGTCACTTCAGTCGTGTCCGACTCTGTGTGACCCCATAGACGGAAGCCCACCAGGCTCCCCCGTCCCTGGGATTCTCCAGGCAAGAACACTGGAGTGGGTTGCCATTTCCTTCTCCAATGTGTGAAAGTGAAAAGTGAAAGTAAAGTCGCTCAGTCGCGTCCGACCCCTAGCGACCCCACGGACTGCAGCCCACCAGGCTCCTCCATCCATGGGATTTTCCAGGCAAGAGTACTGAAGTGGCTTGCCATTGCCTTCTCCGCAAGGCGTGTGCATGCTTTGCCAAATCGCCCTCCGAATGGTTGAACCTGGTGCCTCTTCAAGAAGGTGGGAGGGGTGGGCAGAAAACTTCGGGCCTCCGAGCAGCAGGCGGCGCTGTGAGCGCCCCTCCGCGCCAGTGGCGAGGCCCCGCTGACGGACTTCCGCTCGCGGAGTTGGCGCAGGCCCGGCAGAGCTGACGCCGGAGGCCGAGCGAGCGGTGGGTCGCGATGCCGTACGCCAACCAGCCCACCGTGCGGATCACTGAGCTCACCGACGAGAATGTCAAGTTCATCATCGAGAACACGGACCTGGCGTAAGACTGCTGGGGGAAGAGGTTGGCGGTTCTGGAGAGCCAGGGGCCCCTGCCTGCGCGACGCCGTGTCTTTTCAGAACCGGCTCCCGGGCCAGGGCTTCCGCTTTGGGCACGGTGGGGCGCAGGCCCGGCCTGTCGAGGCTGCGGTGCCCACACGCCGCTTGGTTTTCATTCCTCAGGGTGGCAAATTCTATCCGGAGGGTCTTCATCGCTGAGGTGCCCATAATAGGTAAGCGACCCCACTCTCGTTGCCAGGGCTACCAGGCCTCTCTCCCCCCACCCCACCCCTCCCCTCACCTTCCAGCTGCTGCCTCCAGCCTTGGTTTGGGCGAGGAATTGGGGGCGCTAAGAGAACAGTCGTGCTGGAGAGTTGATCGGGCCCTTGGCCCGAGGCCATTCTGGCCACCTCTCTGGCTTCCACGGGCTATTTATTTAGTTCCATTCTTTTCCGTGCGTTGGTGACGCGCATGGGTTCAGGAGTCTGTGGACTCAGAAACTGTTTTCACTTATTATCGCTGCGAAACTTGGGCAAGCTATTAAACTCTGTTGCAGCCCGCTCTATAATGTTCGAACGCTAATAGCAGTTGTCAGGGCGACGTTAACGATTAAGGGGAATAATCTCTGTGCCTTGTGTTCAGTGAGTGTCCAGTGCCAGAAGATGTGAATCTGTTCCGTCAGCTCCATTTCGGGAGCATATAAACTCCAGGCAGTGGTGCTGGGCACTGGAAACACAGAGCTGTTAAGTACAGGGTTCTTCAGGAGTTCATCTTAAGTCGCTCAGTCGCGTCCGACTCTTTGCGGCCCCATGGACTGTAGCCCACCAGGCTCCTCTGTCCGTGGGATTCTCCAGGCAAGAATACTGGAGTGGGTGGCCATTTCCTTCTCTAGAGGATCTTCCCGACCCAGGAATCAGACTCTCTTCTCCTGCATTTGCAGGCAGATTCTTTTAGGGTTTAAGGAGGACCGTAGCTACAGTGGTTTTGACACTTCGAGGAGAAAGAATCTGTTTCTGCTTTGGTTCCAGCCCCTCTTCACTGGGTGTTCTGCATATACTTCAAATATTTTCTGAGTGTCAACTCAGAGTTTGGTTTAGGAAAAAGAGATGCAAGCTATATTTACTGCATCAAGAGTGCAAATTCCTAAGGAGATAAACAGGCCAGTTGGTTGGTAAGCAAGAGGACATTGTAGTCTTTCCACCATTACCACCCCCAGGAGACTTTTTCACTCAGAGCTTGGAGTGCTGCTTCTCCTTCTCTGCCTGATCACCCCATGGGGTCTCAGGCCCTTAGTTTCATCATGAGTAAAATGAGGCAGTTGTGCTGTAGGGTGCAGCCCTGACATTCCAAGTGCCACTTTCCCCACAAGTAGCATGAAGCACCTCTTGCAGTCGAGACTCCAGCTAGGAATACAGAAATTAAGACATCTGAAGATCCAAAGAATTTTTGAAGCTTGAGGTGGAAGCAAGATGCACACAAATATAACGCAGCTTGACAAGTGTCTTAAGAGAAGTCTGGACAGAGTTCTAGAAGAGAGTAGCTTCTTCCCGGGAGAGAGTGTTCATCTCTGTATCACAGAGCGGGGCAGGGCTTGGTTTATAGGAAGCTCACAGGATTTTAAACTGCACAGGAGAGGTTAAAGGCAGGGCAGTAGGAGGAAAGGCAGAGACAGAAAAGCTTGGCTCTTAGTCCTTACTTGGCTCAGGTTTAGGAAGCAGAAGGACAAGCAGGTGGGGGTCTGGTCATGTCTGGTCCTCTATTCCTAGTGTCCACGCCCCTCATTGGAAAGTTGGTCTCCACTGCCCTTTGACTTCTGAATTTAATTGCTTATGTACACATATTTATGAATGAATGAGTTAATGTGTGTTTAAGTCAACTATGTGTGACACTACAGTTCGTCTCCTCCTCGCTCTTGACTGGTAGGGATTAGTATGACTTGCCCATTAAAAGAATTGTGTAAACATGATTTGGTTGAATGATAATAAAGTATTAATTTGGGTAATCTAGTCATTATATCACAAAAGGAGATGTGGACCATAAGTCTATGTTACTTCTCTGAGGTTTGTCCAACTTTCAAGTGCCCAAATAGTTTGTGCTCTTGCTGGTGTTGCCATGAGTAGCAGATTTAAGTGCTTCCCACAGAAATATTCAGCTCTAAGAAACTTGTTCTCATTCTAGTGGTATCTTTAGGTCAGTGTTTTTGGGGTAATACAGGAAACTCTCTGCATCATAACTGCCTGAGCAGGGAAGTACAGTGTGGTATGTGTGGTTCTTATTAAAATGCAGCTTCCTGGGCCCCACTCCAGAGCTGTGAATCACAGTCTCTGCCAGCCTGACTCGGCCTCTGCAATTTAATAAGCACTAGATGATTTGGAGGGGCTCAGATGGTAAAGAATCTGCCTCAGTGCAGGGAACCCCCGGAGTTCGATCCCTGGGTCGGGAAGATTTCTCTGAGAAGAGCATGGCAACCCACTCCAGTAGTCTTGCCTGGAGAATCCCATGGACAGAGGAGCCTGGCAGGCTGCAGTCCATGGGATTGCGAAGAGTCAGACACGACTGAGCACCTAACACTTTCAGATGATTTTTATATCTGGAAAACCAGTGCTAAGTCTTTAGGTGAATTTGGTGGCTAATCTGCCTGTCTGCTTTTTCTGCTTCCTTCATTCTTTAGCAATTGACTGGGTTCAGATTGATGCCAATTCCTCCGTCCTTCATGACGAGTTCATTGCTCACAGACTTGGTGAGTGCTGGGTTTGGAGAGTTACAGGGAGGGGGCTGTGCCAGTGTCAGAGGAAGACGCGTCCTCACTCCCAAGGGGACTTCTGGACTCGCCTTCAGCTTGGCCCCTTGGCCTTCTTCAGTGTGCGTTTCTGTGTCTTCCAGGGTTGATCCCTCTCACCAGTGACGACATTGTGGACAAGCTGCAGTACTCCCGGGTATGCTCTGTGCTTGGGGAGCTTGGGGAAGGCAGGGAACTCAGTTCCCAAAGAGAATTTTTTCCTGCCATCTTGATTTTGCCTTTTAGAAAGACAGTGTGGAGATGTTGTCTGGAGCCCAAGGCAGGCATCTGTCTTTGGTTCTGATGGGACCACAGATCGATGGGGCTCAAGGGGCATCAGAGAGTCTCATTAGCCAGAGGGGACATACACCTGGATGCTCATTTATACCGAATGGGTGGAGCTGTTTCTTTTCAGCATCTGATGTACAATGTTTTCCAGAGCATCTCTTCCCAGGGACAGGGGCCTAGGAGGCTAAAGGGAGTCACCAGAAGGATAGCAGGTGAGGACACGGAGCAGAGGGAGTGAGAATGTTCTGCAGAGCAGCACCTGTCTGCCAGCTGTATGCCTCACCCTGTAGATTGTCTTACTGAAACATGACTCCATTCCTCTGGGGCAATGTTTGCCACTTCCATGATACATTAACGGACTCAATTAGGGAGCGTGCAGGATAGGATTAGGTCACCTGCATCCTTTCACGAGAGCTGCGTTAGTTGACAGCTTGAGAGTATTCCTCCTTGATGGCTTTGGGTGGTCCTGAATCAACCCCTTTTCTGGTATCCCCAGGGGCACATCATTTTGGCATGCTACTGGCTAATTTGATATATTTTGTAAATGTATATGTGTGTTGCTGTTTGTTTGTTTTATTGATTATTTATTTTTGGCTCTGATGGGTCTGTGTTGCTGCTTGAGCTGTTTCTAGTTGCGTCGAGCGGGGGGTACTCCTGGTTGCAGTGTGCAGGCCTCTCGTTGCGGAGCTCTGGCCCCAGGCTCGAGGGCCTCAGAAGCTGTGGCACAGACTCGGGAGCTGCTGCTTGCTGGCTCAGGAGTAGTTGTGGTGCATGGGCTCAGTTGTTCCACAGCATGTGGGGTCTTCCTGGACCAGGGATTGAACCTGTGTCCCCCTGCATTGACAGGTGGATTCTTACCCACTGCGCCATCAGGGAAGTCCGTATATGTGGTTTTTTTTTTAAATATTCAAGCACACAGGAAAGTGTGAAGCTAATAAAACAAATAGGCATGCTGCCATCAAACCACTTGTCACATTTTGACATTTTATCACTTTTGCTTCATGTCCCCAGAGTCTATTTTTAAGAAATAAAACATCACGTAATATTGGTAAAGACAGTTGTACCACCGATTGAAGAGCAGTTAGTCCATATCTTACATAAAGATATGCATCCCCCGTGACCTAACAGTTCCTTCCATTAAATTTTTTTCTAGTATTGCATTTACTGAATAAAGATGGTGTGGATTTTTTGTTTGTGTTTTCTTAAAATTTGCAGAAAAGTTTAGAATACATCCTCATTCTCATTTCACTTTTAATTTCCAGTTGTTGATACTTTGCTGTATTTGCTTTGTTTCATATAGATGTTGTGATTTTTGCTAAACTATCTGAAAGAACATTACAGAAATCACAATACTTCTCCCCTAACTGCATCAGCATGCATGTCCTAAAAATTAGGATATTTTCTTACCTAACCACAATATTATGCCTAAGAAAATTAGTGTGGATTTGTACTATCTATATACAGTCTAAATTCAGATTTTCCTAGTTATCCTCGAAATGTCCTTAATTGTTTTTTGGTTTGGCTGAACTGCTTGACTTACCAGATCTTAGTTCCTTCACTAGGGTTTGAACCCCACACTCTTGACAGAGAAAGGACAGAGTCCTAACCACTGGACTGCCAAGGAATTCCCGCTAATTGGCTTTTTGTTTCTGGGTCTGTGATACATGCATTGCATTTGGTTGTTACACCTCTTTAGTCTCTTGATCTCTTGAACAGACTCGTCTCTTTTCATTGTACTTTTTTTTTCCTTAGTTTGAGTACCTTTCTGTATTTTTGTCTTTCATTACATTTTGATTCTTTAATTTCATATTTCTAAGAGTGATTCCATCTCAAGGGTCTAGGTTGACTTCCTGTCCCACCTGTGTGTGATTACAAGCTGGCCAGGTGTGGCCCATAGATTTCCTTCATCGTCTTGAAAACGTCAAAAGTAGCTTGGATTTTCCTCACTAATATGAGGGGAGAACAGGTTGCTTGACTACATTCTAGTACCTCTCTTCTTGCCTGAAGTTAAATGGTAGCAGCTAGTCTCTTAAGATGGGAGTGTTTCAAGAATCAGTTTAAAGAATGGCGAACTTGAGAATTATTAAAGCTGAGTGACACTTACATGGTGGCAGTCTGTTATACTCTGCTTTTGGGAATGTATGAAACTTTTTTAGAAAAGGTCAGTAGTCTGGAGCTTAAAAGGTACTTTTTTCTATTGTCCCCTAGATTGTTTTAAGTGGTAACTGCATTCCCAAGCTAGTTCCAGCTCATGGATACTGAACTGTGCGGGATGAAAGCCTCCTCTGTTAGTGCCTTGGTTCTCTGAGGAAGAGCCGTTTAGCAGCCCAAGAGTGGTGTGTAGATGGACACAGCTGACAAGAGACCGGCGGCTGTGGTCCACCCTTTCATCAGAGGAGGAACCTTCAGGGACAGGGTATTAGAAGGGGGAGCCAAGCCAGACTGCACCGTCTCCCCACAGGCTCACTGCTGTCTGTCTCCCGCCTCAGGACTGCACGTGTGAGGAGTTCTGCCCGGAGTGCTCGGTGGAGTTCACTCTGGACGTGCGGTGCAACGAAGACCAGACGCGGCATGTCACGTCTCGAGACCTCATCTCCAACAGCCCCCGCGTCATTCCGGTCAGGAAGGCCCGCCTCGCTGGGGCCTTTGCTGTTCGCCTGGCTCCAATGGGCCAGATTGGGGTGGATTCTTAGAAGATGCCAACTTCCCTGTGTTACCCTCCGCCTTAACGTGAGCCTGATGCTTAGAAGTGCTAATGATTCTGGACCCTTGCCAGGATGGGCAGAAACACTGGTGCTGTGGGCCCCCTGCCCCCTTAGGACCCCTTTGAAGACCATGCTACTGTTTTTTTGGCTGAGGAGGTTGTCACAGCCATGAGATAGGGGTTAGAGGCCAGTCACCAGCACAGACGGGATCCCTGGAGGTGCTGGAAGATTTCCGGGTGAGATGAGCAGCTGCTAATAAATGCCTCTGTTTGGACTCCCTGCAGGTGACATCTAGGAACCGAGATAATGACCCCAACGACTACGTGGAGCAGGACGGTAAGGTGCCCCGAGAGAGGCAGAGACCAGACCCAGCCTCTCGTGTTGTCTGGTCGTCCAGGGGCTGCAGGTCAGATGCGGAGAACTGTGCCTCTGCCGGCCCTCGAGTGACCCTCACCTGTCCCCACAGACATTCTCATCGTCAAGCTGAGAAAGGGCCAGGAGCTGAGACTGCGAGCCTATGCCAAAAAAGGCTTTGGCAAGGAACATGCCAAGTGGAATCCAACTGCAGGGGTGGCTTTTGAGTATGACCCTGACAATGCCCTGAGGCACACGGTGTACCCCAAGCCGGAGGAATGGTATGTTCCTGGTGGGAGTGAAGGCCGGCTGGGTGGGCGGGTGTGGAAGTGGCTCCTAGTGACCCAGATGGGGCAGCCTATGAGACACGGGTCCCATGAAAGCGGCCATAGCAACCCTCTGCTGACCTCTGTTTGACCTCAGGCCCAAGAGTGAGTACTCAGAGCTGGATGAGGATGAGTCACAGGCCCCCTATGACCCCAACGGCAAGCCAGAGAGGTAAGACCCTGGTTTGGCACTCGAAGGTCACATGTGTAAGAACATACAGGTCTGGTGCAGCCTCTGAGTTAGGGAGCCCCTTTCCCTCCTGTCCAGTTCCCCTCAGCTGTGGAGGGGCCGGTAACTACTGAACCCCCCTCAAGTCCCCCTTCTGGTCACTGGGAGAAGGGGGCCCTCCAGTTATCCAGACTGTTCCTGTTGGGATTATTCAGCCCCCAAAGAAACATCAACATAAGATCAAACCTAGGGTCCCAAACTGCCCAAAGCCTTCTAGTGACAAACGTGAGAATGCTGGAGCAGGTGGCACTGCTTGTTTATCTCCCTTCCCCTCATTGTGGGATGTGTCTGTACACAAGTGTTTTGAGGTTTTCACACAGTATCTTTCTGAGGCAGCTGTGGTCCTCTTGAGGTCCTACAGAGTGCACTGGGACCACTGTTTTTAAGAAGCTGGATGGAGGTCAACCCTGGGACAAGGTCAAATTCACGGGGAGAAAGGAGTCAGGACCCAGAAGGGAGGGAGGCCCTTGGCCAAAGCTGGGGCCCGCTGGCCTGAATGCTTCGTGGAGGGCTCTCACTGGACTCTTGCCTCTCAGGTTTTACTACAATGTGGAGTCTTGTGGCTCTCTGCGCCCCGAGACCATCGTCCTTTCAGCCCTCTCTGGATTAAAGAAGAAGCTGAGTGATTTACAGACCCAGTTAAGCCATGAGATCCAGAGTGACGTCCTCACCATAAACTAGCCGCAGCTCACCTGTTTTGAGCAAAACAGTTGGATTTCAGGTCTCTTCTGTGACTCTTTTTGGCTCCTGGGGACTGGACAGCTGTTGCTCAAGTTTCTTGGCAAGCCTTCAGTACCAGTTAGCAAGGCAGCAGCGGGAAGGGGTAGGTCCATCCCAGCCTTGCTCAGTTGCAGGTCACCAGGGACGCCACTATCATTGCTAGTGCCCCCTGAAACACTCCTTCCACCCTGTCTCCCAGTGTGCCTCGGGGGCCGTAGGGCTCCCCTGTTGACAACCACTGAGCTGGATTCTCATCTCTGGGTCATTTAAGTGTCCTGAATTTGAGAACCCTTAAGAGTAGTGTTCAGTTCAGTTCAGTCGCTCAGTCGTGTGTTAGGCCCAGGCTATCCCCCTCTTCCCGCCAGTAAACCTTGTATTTTGTTCTCTACCCGTCAGTTTCAGTCTTCACCAACAATGGCCAGATGATTTAATTTGGGGGGGGGGGGCAGGGATGAGGACAAGGACCTTAATGAAGATCTGGCCTTGACCCCTTAGCCCTGTAGGTAGGCACACACCCAACGCAGTTAATTAGGCAGCCTGGCAGGAGAAGCCTGGAGAAAACCGGAAATCTAGTACAGAAAGGAAGGGTTATTTATTAACAGTAGTTGTCTTTTGAAAGTTTTTATTTTTGGCAATAAAGAGCACAACGTACGTAATCTCCTTCATGCGTCATCGAGCCATGAACCGAGCCAGCCAGCTCTGCCTCCCTCCCCGTGGCCTCTGGGTGCCCTTCTTCAGGGTAGCTTACTCCTGGGGTGGTCATTCCCTGGGTCAGGTTCAGAGCTGAATGGGCTGTGGCCCCTCCCTGGCTCCAGGGCTCTGTCAGGAGGGGCCTCTTGCTTTACCATCCTCCTGCCACGACTCGAATAGTGGTTATTTACAACAGGGTCTGTTCCCACAGATCAGAACCCTACAATATTAAAAACAAAAAACCCAACACACACACAACCAAAGGTTTGATGTGAGTAGAAAGATAGCCCTTCTGCACGGTAGTCAATAAATACCAGCACTAGAAAATCAATTGCTTTAATTGCATTTCAGCAGGGAGCCTCAGCACCATGTGGGGAGGAGGAAATGGGGAGGTCTCGGTTTCTGAGTCCTTTTGGCCAGAGGGAGGCCACACGGGGCAGGGGGGCACCCTCCACGGGTGCACTGCCCACCTAGTCAGTGAGGGGGCAGCAGGGTGCTCCCCCCCACCCCGCAGTCCTGCTGGGGGCCGGCCTGGCCCTGAAGCAGGATAGAGCTCGGGATGGGCCACCCTCCCTGGGCTGAGGTAACCAGCACCCTGCCCCCAGGGTGTCGTCTTAGCTTATGAAGCAGGAGGAGCCTGGGCAGAAACCACTTTAAAGCCAGATTTTCACCTGAGGTGTCAGCCAGATGTCACCTCTGCATAAAACTCCCAAGTGCAAGGCTGCTGAGTGGCACAGTGTAAGCTTGGGTCCTTTCTGTGCCACCAGCCTCAGAGGGACCGAGAAGCCACCTGCCGTCTCCACCCCTGGGTTGCGTGGGAAAGCCAGCAGCCAGGGCAGGCGCCCGGAGTGCGGACTGTCTCCCTCCTAGGGTGCAAAGCAGGAGCGCTGGTACCCCTTGGGGGACAAGAAAAACCACCGCCCTCACATTCAGAAACAGCCCTGACTATGGCCTGGTCATGGGGATAAAAAACGTGTATGTGGTGGCAGGGAGGGACAGAGGGGAAATCTTATTAATAGAGAGCAACGTCATAAGCCATATATATTAAAATCATTAACCGTATACAGTCCTATGGTAGTTCCAGCCCCTCACACATGCTCAGGTGGCATGGCCAGCCCTTTGCCTTAGTCCAGTCTCACCCTTGGGGGCAGAGAAGGGACGGCTTGCTCCCTTTCTCTGGGCTCCTGGCCCACAGCCCCTGCAGGCCGTCCACGATACGCTGCAGGCAGCCCCAGCGGTCTTCTGGGCACGCTAGCTCTGCCGTCATTGGGAAGGGGCCTTGGCCTCGCTGCTGTCCCCCTGGCTGGGCTTTGGCTTTAGCAGGATGAACCTGTTGAGGAGGTCCGTTTCTGAGCTGGCCTGGGCTGCCGCATACCCCTCACCTGTGGACACAGACGCAGGCTGAGGACTTGGGCCCAGGACAGAAGACCCCTGCCCAGCAAACCTTGCCCTCCACAGAGCCTCCTGGCTGGTGGGGGTGACGCACAGCAGTGACTCACCGGTGAAGCTGGAGGCCTCGGCGATGTTCTGGGAACCTGTGATGTGGTGCCAGTAGGCACTGCGGGGCAGCATGGTAGTGGGCGTGCAGGGGTATGAGTAATGTTCTGTGCCCTTGTTCAGCAGCTGTGGGGCAGAGAAGGGTCAGCGGCTAAGTCCAGGGGCGGCCAGCCCAGGACCCTGCCTGCCTCTGCCATACACATGAGCTGGAGACGGCTGGCACTCCCAGTCTTCTGACTGCCCGCCCGCCGCCCCCTACCCTGGACTGAGACGCACGTGGCCTCACCCTCACGTTCTTCTCCATCTCCAGCAGGACTCGTTTGTGCTGCTCTGCGATGGCCAGGGTGGCACTGTGGACCCGCTGGTAAATCTGTTCCCCTTCCTGTGTCTGGAAGGTGTACAGCCCTTCCCCAGCGTCACACATCCTGGGGACACGGAGCACAGACAGCAAGGTGGTAGGCGTGTCCCAAATATGTGCACACGCTCAGGCTCTCCTCTGGGAGCAGGCAGGGCTGTTATCTGAGGCCTGACTACCCAGCTCAAACGCGCTGAACACTTTCCACGTGCCAGGTGCTGGTCTAAATGCTTTACAAGAATTAATCCATTCTGTTTTCTCCACCACCTGGTCTGTGTGCAATTAGTTTCCTCATTACTACAGTTTTTCTTAAACTATCTTATAAATGAGAAAACTGAAGCATTCAGAAGCTAAGTAGCAACCAAAGTTAGATGGTGGAGTATACAGAATTGGAGTCTAGGCAGGAGGCTCCAGAGTTCAAGCTATACCCAGTCCTCACCATCATCACCCAGTGTACGAGGCTAGGTACTTTTATTATCCCATATGACAGGTAAGAAAACTGAGACACAGGTCTGCCATCACAGAGCTGGTCAGTGCCAGTGCCAGTATCTGATTTGAGCTTTTGACGTACTTGCTGGGAGCCTCGACCTCTTCATCTGTTAAATGGGAATATTATGTTCCCCTTCAGCATGCTATGCTGATAAATGAACTTTCAGCCCAGGGCCCAACACAAGTGAATGGCAGCCACCATCAAGACCATGGCTGGAGGGTGGGGAGGCGAGTGGGTCCTACCGGCCAGCCTCAAAGGTGAAGCGGGTGGCATCCCGGCCATAGCGGCGCAATGAGCAGAGGGGCCACGAGACGAGCTTCACGCGGGGGTTGTGTATGTCCCAGAGGTAGATGTTCTCGTGGGTGATCTGCAGCTTGCACTCGCCGTACACGTCCAGGTTGGGACAGGGCAGCAGGAAGACATTGAAGCGATCTGGAGGGGGAGGACAAGAGGGCCTGGAGCTTTCCGGGGGGTGAGGGGGAGGTCCCCCACCCCCACCCTGTGCCAGCACCAGGCCTCACCTGTCTGCTCACACTGCACTCCTGGGGCCAGGAGGTCTGGCTCTCCCAGACTGATGTCGTTGAGCCTCGACCCCAGACACTCCACAGAGAGTGTCTTGTACCACTCCTCTGCCTCCAGCTCTGGAGAAAACAGTATCTCATCATGCTGCCAACTCAGGGTCCCTCGGCAGCCCACCCCACCTGCTTCAGCCAGAGTAGTCCCCGCACGCCAGGCAGAGAGGACGAGGCCAGTGGACTCTGCCTGCCTGCCCACCTCATCCTGGGGGGCGGCTCCCTCAAAGGCGCCCTCCTCCCCAACACCTCACACCCCGTCAGGAGAGCTAGCCTGGCTCTGCCCCCTACCAACTGGACCTTGACCAGCATACTGCCTACAGCCCCATCCCCTCACCTGAGTCGCAGGTGAAGGTCCGTGCTGAGTCGTCAGTGAATATGATGGCCACTGCCTGCCTCTTGGTCTCCTTGGGGAGCCGTGTGACACACTTGACATTGCTGATCTCTGTCACCTGGCACGGCATCCACAAGGGACTCAGCCAGGTTGAAGCACCTCCGACTACATCCCCCCACAGCTCTGCCACCCCCAGAAGGGTCCTGTTGACCCTTAGGACTCTGAACAAATCATCACTGCTTACAGGTTGGGGAGCTAGGGCTCAGGCCCCCTAACCTTGGGGCAGCCTCGGAGGCACACGGACTTCTCGTCTGGATACTTTTCCAGCCGCTGGGGCCCCTTGCTGGAGGACTTCCGGAATACCAGCCAGCACCTCCGGTAGATCTGTGGGGCGAGATGGCAGGGGGATGGACCCTGGACCACTCCCAACGCAGCCAAAGTGACCCTGCAGTTTTCCCTGCCTACCACGAGGGGCAGTGCCACATAGCCTTCTTGGGGGCTCAGGCGACCTGGGACAGGTGACACCAGTGTGACACCCCACCCTGGGGAAGAAACCCCTCCCCAAATTGAAAAGGCAGTCATTTCTTGGCTGGCTCCATAAAAGGTGCTCCTGAGTTACTGTTTACTATGAGTTCAGCTCTGGGTTTAATCTAAGTAGCCAACATTTCAGAGAAGGCAATGGCAAGCCACTCCAGTACTCATGAACGGAGGAGCCTGGTAGGCTGCAGTCCATGGGGTCACTACGAGTCAGACATGACTGAGCGACTTCACTTTCACTTTTCACTTTCACACATTGGAGAAGGAAATGGCAACCCACTCCAGTGTTCTTGCCTGGAGAATCCCAGGGACGGGGGAGCCCGGTGGGCTTCCATCTATGGGGTCACACAGAGTCGGACACGACTGAAGTGACTTAGCAGCAGCAGCCAACATTTATTGAGTGCTTCCTATTTGTGCTTTTTGTTATTAGCACTCCTCACATTTAATCTCAGGGTCACTCTTGAGGTCAGTTCTATTATCATCGTCACTTAACATGGAATCTGAGGCACCCAAGAGTTGAGTAACAGCTTATGAATGGTAGAGCTGGTATTTAAAACCGGCTGCCTGGAGCCACGGCTATACTGGGAAACCACTGTGCTAAGGCTCTGCCCAGAAGCATTGGCCAGGACAGAGGCAATGTCGTGCAGACAGGAATCAGGCCTGAGCCTGCTTCCAGCCTGCACATGACTGCAGCCCTCGTTCTTAGAGCCAGGGGATAGCTCTTGATCTAGGTAACACCCCCTCTTGTCTCTAGGATCTCTTCATTCACTGACCATCTTGGGAATGAAGGGAACCAGGGTTAGTTTCCTGCTCCAGTTGGGAAACCAGATGCTCTCAGAGGTCAAGGAGCAGAGCCAGGAACCTGGAATCATCCCACAGCACAGTGCCTTCCCCAGTAAGGTTCATCACTCCTTGTCCTAACCACCACCAATGACCCTTGCCTAAATCCACCTAAATTCTCTATAGAGCTTCCTGGACTCCATCTGAGGGGCAAGGGAGCCAGGGAGTGGGGAGCCAACCACTCTCCAGGGCTACAGGGGCAAACTGGCTTGTCAGACCCCTGCCACATTGGTAGCCCTAGCCACTTGCCTGGGCCTCTGACTCCTCCTCCTATTGCTCTTTTCCAGCCCAAAGTCCAGCTGGGATGTACCTACTCTTTCAGCAAGCCCTCCAGAAGGCTGGCAGAGCCATTCCCCGGGAATCTCCAGCGCTCCTCTCACTGGCAAACAGTGTGGAGACTGAGGGGCCCTGCTCTTTGCCCTGCCACCTGGGCACCAGGTCCTTGGCAGGCAGGTTCCCAGGGTGCGGTGGGCCGAGGCAGTCTCCATCCTGAGAAGCTATCCACACCAGGCTATTTCTGGCTCCGGAGACTCTAGGAGATGTGCCTGTCCCTGCCTCCCGACCCTGGTTCAGCCCTCGGCCTGTCCACATAAACCCCAGCAGGCCTCAGCTCTAAACTGAGCAGCTCTTTTAGGGCACAGACTGTATTTTATTCTCAGAATCCTCACATCCCAGTAGCCTCGTGAACAGAGCCTGCTGAACAAGTGAATGATCATGTGTAGGGACCGTGAATGGATGGATGGATGAATGAATGCTGCCAACTCAGATATGCCTGCCAGGCTGGGCTCTGTGCAGCCTGCAGGGGCAGAAGGCCTGGGGGCCTGAGCACTCTGGTTGCCTGGTTACAAGATACACACACACACATGCACACACGCGCACACACACACACTCGCACGAACACAGAGCCCCAGGGAACCACTGCGCTCAAGAGCCCTCCTTCCCCACTTCTCACAGGTCTTTGATCAGCGCTTCAGAAACGCTCTGCCACAGCTCTGCCTTGGGAGGAAAGCCCTGGCAGGTAGGAGGGCCCGCTCCTGATCTCTTCCAGCCCTCCCCCCTTCACCTCTGGGCTGAGACAAGAATGGCCGGGTGGCCCCAGCCCCTCACAGCAGATCTGCAGGGGGAAGTCGAGTTCCCTGAGTGGGGGTGACTCCAGACGGGGCCTGGCCACACCCCAGCTCCTAAACCCTGCCCTTGACTGTGTCCACCATAGGTTCCTTGGCCTCCCCCTGAAACAGGCCAGGTCCTGAGCCCAAGTGGCCACCTCAAGTGGCTTGGCTTCCTGGGAAACTCTGCTCTGGACCGGCCCTCGGCCCAGCTGGCCCCTGGGGACCTGAAGGCCCTGACAGGTCTGGGTCCTGGGGAAGGGGGAGCCACACTAGAAGCTGAGACCCTGCCCCTTGCCTCCCCACCTTAGCCTTAGCTTTTCTCCTTGTTCTGTGTTCCAAGTGGGCTCCATCCTTCTCTCAGGGCAAGAACACAGTGGCTGATGGCCACCAGGGCCCAGGCTGGGACACAGTCCAAATCCAGGTAAGACCCCAACGTGCCCACCAGCTAAGTGGCTGCCCCTGCCTGGACAGAAGAGCCCCCATCAGGGGCCCTGGGGGTGGGGGCCACAGGAATGGAAGGAGCGCAAGAACCACCCTGCTCCAATGCCAGTCCTGTTCTGTCTGGTACCCGTGCAGGGGCCCCTGAGTGAGTATCAGAGCCTGGCTCCTCTGCCAGCCCACACTGCTGAGCCAGGAAACCTTGAAAGTCAGATCGCACCCCCACTCCCACCAAGGCCATGGGGGAGGGGAGGGGAGGCGGGCAGGGGGCCCAGGTAAACACAAGACTAGGGCCATCTCAGGGCTCAGGGTTTCCTTCTTACTGGGGAGACCCCTCAATGGAGAGAGCAGGGAGGGTCAGGGAATAAAGGCAGCTCTTGGGACAACCTCAGCAAGATTATTAAGTTGGTCCCTGGGGCCTCTGCTCATGGCTTTTGTGGGGGTTTCACTAGTAGGGGGTGGGAGAGGGTGCACATCCAGCAAAGGTGCATCTGAGGCCTCAACTCCATAGGCCCTCCAAGCCCCCAAAACCTGGGAAGAAAGCAGCTGGGCCCAGTGCCATGGGCCATCCCACCCAGGTTCTCATTCATGAACTACATAAATGCCAGTTTCTGTGCCCCAGCAACCAACCACTCTCCTTGGCCAATACTTCAACCATAGAAGCAACAACCAAAGATAAATAAATGCCGGTACACAGCAAGCCGCGGGAAGCAGGGGAGATGAGGTACTTTAAAGAAAAGAGGCCAGGAGAGGGGAGGGGGAGACAAGGAGGTGATGGCAGGGGGAAGTGACAAGCTGGTCTCAGCTCAGATAAGCCCGGCATTTCCAGCCACTGCCCGGGCGACAACTTCAACAATAGCAGGGGAGCCGCCTGCCCATCGGCCACCACCGCTGGCCCAGCCACCAGGACTCCAGCCAGCCAGGCTGGGGCAGGGGCTGCAGTGGGCAGAGCCGGGCCCAGGCACATGCCAGGCAGTCCGCCGGCCAGAAACCTCGAGAGACCGGCAATGCACGATGGCCGGCCGGGAACCGGTGGGTGGCCACGCACCCCTGACATCCCAGATGCCAGACCGAGGGCCCCGTGGAAGGTGGCTCACCCCGAGCTTCCTGCTCTTCATCTTCACGTAGCCTTGCTTGACGATGTCGTTGAAATTGGTCGCCATGGTTTCTCTGCTGTGTCTTTGAGGCTCGGCTCTCTCGGGCGCCGAGGGGAGGGATGCCCAGGTGGCCTCGGTTTCCCCGGCTCCTCCGATCACCTGTTCGAGATCCTCCGACGGGGCTGCTGCGCGGAGCTGCTCCTCACCTCGCCCGCCTCAGCATTGTTCTAGCAGCTCCTTCGCCCGGCGCCTGCTGGAAATAAAAATGACAGGGAGATTAGACAGTGACATCTTTCTCTTCCCTGGCTGTCTCGCTCTTTCTTCCCTTCCTCGACCCACACTCGTCCCCTCCCTTCCTCCCTCAGCCCGCCCTTCTTCCTTCCCTTCCCTCCCCACACCAGGACGGCAGAACCATTCAGGAAAACCCGAGGTGGAGGCCTCTACGAGGAAAATGGTCTAGCCCAGTCCCCTCCCTCACACGGTTAACCCCTTCCTGGGAGGATGGCTCCGGCTCCTGCTGTGGAGGTGGGGGTGGAGGAAAAGGTGGCCAGGAGCTGCTGGCGGGGCCCTAACTCCTGCTGCAGCTGAGGGGCAGGCTTCCAGCAAGCCCCCCTCCTGCGCGGGCACCTCCCTGTGGGAAGCCTTCCAGGAGATGGGCTCCTGGGAGATGGCACAGATTCTGGGACCATGCTCTCCGAGGTTAGATGATCCACCCCGTCAGTCTCAGCAGACAGCCCTTCCACCCCCCACCCCAGACCCTCTGTCCCACTCTGTTCTATACCTGGATCTCCCCAGCTCCAGGCAAGAGTCTGAGAACCGTCCCCTCAAACCCTGCTCTCCCCGCCCCCTGGAACTCTTCAGCAGCCCGTCTGGGTGCTGCTTCCTGGGTGGGAGGGCAGAGTCCAGTGGGGCGGGCCTGCAGATAAGCCTGAGGAATGTGCTGGGCAGGCTGGCAGTGGCCACTGCCGAAGCGGTTGCCTTGCCCTGGCGCTGGGAAGGCCAGGGTGGTCTGTGAGGGCACTGGGTCGGGACAACACTCTCGGTGTCCCATGTTCTGGACCCGGGCAGGAGTTGATTACACAGAGAACTAGCAAACACCTGGGCTCGGAGCAAAGGACACAGCTGGACCACCTTGAGGGGGACCATGGAGAAGTCCATATGCAGCTGGAAAAGGGGTGCCACCAGGGGCTCTTGAATCAGGCAGGTCAGACTTGGCGGAGGAGGGTGTCTCAGTGATGACCCGGCCCAACGTCCATTTCAGATCATTTTACGGTTGGGGAAAAGCAAGCTGCCAGAGAGAAGAGGCAGCATGGCCAAGGTCACATAGCAAGTCCAGGCTTCAGCCAGGGACAAATAAGTTCCGGAGTGGTTGATGGAGGCGGGCCTGGGAATGGGATGCTCTGCCACCTGGCTCTGGCCACTCACCACAGCCTTAGCCTTCTCTACCACCCGGGCTCGGGGACAGGGCTGTGCCCGCAACATGGTCCCCCACGTCTCCAGGCTCACCGGATGAGACTGTAGTAGTGCTGCTGGGGTCAGCTGGGCATCTGTGCTGCCAGGACAGGACCCCGGGGCAAGCGTCCTGCTGGAGCTGCCAGCAGCTTGACATTAATTAATCTTCTGGAGGCCTGTCTGTCGAGTCCCTAACAAGGAACAGATGTGGCTACCCCAGTATGCACATGCAAACAGGCGAAGGGACACAGAGGGTAGCGCTCTCTATGCCCCATGTCCCCGAGAGCCCCTTCAGTACCCCTCAGCCGCCTCCGTGCCCGTCCACGCCCTGTCTTTCAGCTCCCTGGGGGCCAGGACCCTGCCACACCCAAGCGATCTGTTTTCCTCCTATAAGGTCGGCTGTGGGGTCCCTTCCTGGTACTGACCCCTCCAACAGCCTTGCCAGACCCAGGTGCTGGCACTCAGAGATGAGCAAGCTTTCCCAGCTCTGTCTCCACCATCTGGGGCTTACTTGACCCCCCAGCAAGGACCAGCTCTGTAAAAGTCCCCTCTGAGATGATGGCCAGCCGGCCACTGGCTGAGGGTCCGTAGCAAGGAAGGCCTCTTTCAGAATACACTGACTAGCATGCACGGGGCCCCTGGGCTCATCAAAGACAGCTCGGGATGTGGCCCAGCCAGGAACATGCATTTAACAGCAAGAGGTCCTGGGCAAGCCACTTAACATCTCAGCACCTCAATTTCCCCATCGGTAAAATAAAATAAAAGATAAATCAGCCATTTTAAATGAGGAAATGAATCCTTGCCTGCCCACGCTGGACCAAGAGCATCTGCCTTGAAAACCCAAAGGGCTATTTGTATTTCGAGAACTGCTGCCCAGCCAAGGGCTGTGAGATCACCCTAACCCAGCCTTCCACCTGCCCAACACAGGCCTGCTCCTTCCTGCCTCTCCCTGTTACCTTCCCTGCCGTATCCCTTGAGTGACTGCAGCCGCCAAGCTCTCAGGAGTACCCCTGGCACGTCTGTCCATGGGTCCACACCCCACCCTAGGCCCCAGGCCCTAGAAATAAACCCACGGGAAGAGTAACCTTCCAGGGAGAGCCTGGGAGGCCAGGCGCCCGGCAGCTCACGCTGGCCTGGAGTCACAGGTGGTGCTGCCCTTACTCTCCTAATAAATATGCAAGAGCAAGCCCCACGCTGGGGCCCAGATTGGTACAGCACAGGAGAGCTGGGGAGGCGGGGAGAGAGGGGGAAGGGTCAATAGGTAACTTACACATTTGATGGGCCATGGGATCAAGGTGGGGGGTTTACCCAGAACCAACCAATCCCCCGAAGGACGTGGCCCCCTGGCTGAGCCTGTGCAGACCCAATCAGGCATCAAGAGATGGCGGGTGGCTGAGCACAGCAGGCACGAACCAGGAAGGTGCCCCCCCGCAGCCCCCCTCCCCTTACCGCACCTGGGGCCACTTTCCCCATCACTACTGAACCCCCAGCAGCTCTGGCACTCACAAGCCTGCAGCAGGGAAAGATGCCCCACTAACTGTGGTCTCAGGTCTGTAAGGTCAGCTCTGAGCACTCTGAGAAGCTAAGCAGGGTGTCGAGCACCCCCTCAACACAGCTCCTCAACGGGGGAGGAGTAAGGACCCCCATTCCTCCTCCCAGCCTAGCATCAATGTTGTTGCTCAGCCACAAATGGTACCTGCCCCCAACCAGGACACCACTGGCTCCTCCAGAGAGAGCTGGACTCTGAAATGTGCCCCCTCTCCCAGGAAGAGCAGGCGTCCTGTGCGGAAGGGGTAGGAGACTCCCTGGTGCTCAGCAGAGGGGTGGAGCGGGGCCACTGCCCACCTGCCCCGTGGGACAGCCGTCTTAGCACTCCCTCCCTGCACCCGGATTCCGCCTGGAGGCTTGGCTCCAGAACAAACGCTACTTGCTGCTGCTGGCAACCAATGGCTGAGCCGGAGTGGCTGTCGGCTTGGCTGGGCCTCCCCACCCCACGACAGATCGGATCTTATCAGGGCTTGGGGACAGCCCTGCCGGGACCCCGGCTCACTGATGGCTCGCTGTCTCCACCCGCTGGCAAAGATCCTATCGACCGGATTGTCTCCTGCACCAGGGACATTTCCCATCCCCCACCCCCACCCGGTCCTCTCTACCCCCATGTGATGGCTATCAGGGACCAGGAGGAGGTCCTCCCTTCCCCGGAGGGCCCCACCCCTGACCTCCTCCACCCCTGCAAATCCTCACAAGCAACCACCACCTGAAACACCGCAGGTCTGAAAGTGGGTGGCAAAGTCAGATCCAAAACCAATTGGGAAGAGAAAAACTGGCAGAAAAAGACATCAGAACAGTCACTGTCTTCTGGGCCCTCCAGCCAGGAAGGTGGTGCTATGTCTCCAGACCACTGCCGCTGGTCTCCCTCCTGTCCCCTGCCCACCCTTCCGGCCTCACCTCCCCCCTGCCAGGGGGCGGTGAGGGGGGGATGTCCCTCAACATGCCTAACTCCTACCCACGCAGGATCACTGCACTTGCTGTTCCCTGCCTATACAACACTGTTCCCTCAGATGGTCCAAGGTACATTCTACTGCATCAGTTTAAAGACCATCACCTTAGAGAGGCCTTCCCTGGCCACCCTGACCAAATGGAGCCCCCAGTCAGCCTCTACCACCACACCCAGTTTCCACTGTGCCCACATATCCCTATAGGTTTTATAGGGATGAAGATGAAGATCTGCTGGTTTGCTTGGCCACTGTCTCCAACAACATCCTAGAACGTCAGCTCCCTGATGGCTGCTGCTGCTGCTGCTAAGTCACTTCAGTCGTGTCCAACTCTGTGTGACTGCATAGACGGCAGCCTACCAGGCTCCCCTGTCCCTGGAATTCTCCAGGCAAAAACACTGGAGTGGGTTGCCATTTCCTTCTCCAATGTGTAAGCCTCCTCTAATTAACAGCTCCATCCTAGCACCTAGAATGCTGCCCAGTGCAAAGTGTTGTTTAGTCACTCAGAGGTGACACCTCTGTCCATGGAATTTCCCAGGCAAGAATACTGGAGTGGGTAGCCATTCCCTTCTCCAGGGAATCTTCCCAACCCAGGGATCAAACCCACATCTCCTGCATTGCAGGTGGATTCTTTACTGCTGAGTGCAGAGTAGGTACTCAGTACATGGAGGGTGAAAACGTAATTATCTCCAGGATTTGTTTTGTCCTTTTCATCCTTTCTCCACCACCACCACCAATATCCACCTGGTCAGAGCCAGCTCAGCTTCCAAAGACATGTGGGCAGCGGTGGGTTCCCATTTCCCTGGGCTCCAGACCCACAGTTTGGTTCAGAGCTGACCCGGGGGGCAACAGCACTGCTGACACCGTGTCTGGGCCTGGCTGGGTGGCCCCACCTTGGCCCTGGTTGTTGGGTGAGATCATGCCCAGCTCTGCTGCTCTGCCTGGGAGAAAAAAGGTAGAAGTAGCCATGGCCCAGGCTCAGAAGAACAGGCAACTGGAGGCACAGCTCCTGAGACCCATCCCAGCTGGGGGACAGGACTGGCCTGCACTGGAGCCACATCTCTTGAAAGGGGCAAGAAAGAACTTTGCACTATATAAGCCCAGCCTCAAATCGCTGCTGTGGATCCTGCCCGCCCGTCACTGACCTTGACTCTCACACCCCTACACCCAAAACCCTCCATCTGAGTCTCCTGGCAACAGTCACACAGCCTCGGCTTGGGACATGGCCCAGGTGCCAGCCTCCACTCATACCCCTCTGCAGTGACAGCAAGCATTTAACAGGAAGCTGGACTTTGGGAGTCCTGGGGGAGACAGTGAACAGGACCCCAGGAACAGGCAGAAACAATCAACAAAAGCGGGCAACTAGCTGCGAGTTTAAGCGGTAGGGCAGGAATCATCTGCAGGTGGGGTGGACGGTGGGGGCAGTTGGAGAGTCTCTAGGAATTTAGGGGCGGGGTGACTGAGAGAGTAGGAGGCCATGAGAGCAGAAAGGGTGCGAGGAGGCAAGCACAAGCTGAGCTGTGCCCCTTCGAGATGGCAGGGCCAGGGAGCACAAGTGCCTGGGCTCCTCCGATGGGAAGGTATCGGGCAGGTGCGGGTCAAGGTGAGGTCAAGCCCCGACCTCGGGTCCCCTGGAGAAGAGAGCTGGGGGAAGGTGGGGCTCAAGGGGTAGTGCCGGGGGCAGGGACTGGCTTTTGGAAGTGGATCCCTGAGGATCCCCACATGGTAGGAAGGTCCCACGGGCTTGGAGAGTCCTCACGGGGGAGTAGCCGAGGGTCTGGAGGGCTCCTGCGCGACCTGAGGCCCCCTCCCCGCCTCGCGCCGCACTAGTTACCTGGGCGCCGCGGCCCCTGCCGGGGGCGCTGGCTCAGCGGGCGGCGGGCCAGGCTCATGCCGGCCCGGCAGCGGCGGCGCCGGGCTCCGGGCGGGGACGGAGAGGGAGGCGCGGCCGTCCAGCTGGGCTCCGGCCGGGACTCCGCGGAGCCGCCCCGCAGCCCGGCTCAGCCTCGCCGCTCCGCCCCGCCCCGGGCCCCCTGGCGGCCCGCCCCCGCCGTATTCCTCCGAGCTGAGGGACACCGACTTCTGCCCCGGCTTCCCTGCCCTCCCCGCCTCCTCCCACCTCCACCCGCGCCGCCATTCCCGGCTTGCCTCCGCGGGCCCCATCAGGTCGCCCTCCTCACCCCCGGCTCAGCCTC